>NC_054083.1:14062106-14437106 GCF_017562075.2 Anopheles merus
CGCTCGCTCGCTCGCTCCTGACACTGACGTTCACCAACACTGCACACACACCAGCACAAAGAGGTTCGTTTTTTGATACGCACACAACCGCACCACCAATGTACGACGATTGATCGTCTTCTTCGAAATGTGTCTTCGCTTTCTAATAAGAACACACAAACCTGTGCCTAATTGCTTTAATACCTGAATCCTTTCCCACTGCGAAATTTATCAAATAATCACACTAGCTCACACTTCGATTTGGCTTGTGTTTTAGCTGCGACGCGGTAATGGTGTTCGTGCGTGGTACTGTACGCGCTGTTGTCTCTTGGCCCGTGGCACCTTTGACTCCCTCTCACTCGCTCGCTCTCCTTCCCTGTCTTTTTCTCTCGTACACGATTCTTCCTATCTCTGTCGCTGCTGTCGTCTTGCTCGTTGGACAGTTCGTGATCGAGAAAGCCAGAAACTGAAACTGAAATGATGACGGGTTAGATGCGTTGGTCAAAGGGGGCGAATGGGCAAGGTTGGGGAACTATTGGGACACATCGCGTATACAATACCTTGTCAGCCCGAAATTGGGAAGGTGCGACCCTTCTCTTCCTGCCCTTGTTAATGCCTTGAGACACACGAGCGCACACACACATACACTCACACACACTGCAAGGGAAGAAAAACAACCAGGGCCACAGGGGCTCGCTTTGCCAGAGAAGTTCTGTGATCAAGGGCAGCTTTTGCTTCGCGATTTGACACGCTACCTCACGCTGATGTGCACACAAAGGGAAGAATTAACTTTTTTTCACTTTTCACGCGATGAAAGATGACGATTCACCTACTTCACCACTCCACACGCAAACCAGCAACAGAGCAGTGTGGAAGATGGAGTGGATGATGATGGTCTTTCTGGCTACTGTGTGTTCGATGGCGACTTGCTTTTCAGCAGCCTGTATCAGCAGCCTGCTGTCTCACTTGCGCCCGTGGTCGCAAACGTATGTTTGTCTCAAGTTTTGCATAACGTCTTTCGGAGCTCGATACAGGTTGCGTTGGTATTGTTCGCGATGAAAACGGCGAAACACTGCACACGGCACGCACACATCCACACGCAGTGCAGTTGCGGAGAAATTGTACGGACAGGGAATACGGTACTTGCGATGGTAGTTGTGCACAACAGCATCAGATGAGTTTTGTTTACTGTGCCAGGTGCAGAGTTCGTTTGGTGTGTTGTGCGGAAAATGAAAACAAATGCCCGAACGAACTTCAAACACGAAATTTGGTTCAATTTCTTTCAATTCTTGTAAAGTTATCCGTACGCAATACTTTGTATTGCTACACATGCAGAAGGCAAGGTGAATTGTCGAGTGTTGTTGTCGGATATGTTGTTTTCGGTAAAATTTGATTTACAACATCTTTTCAAATCGGAACTGTCTTTTGAGCCGGATGTTCGTTATTGTGAGTTTACAGCAAAAGTAGTGATTTATACTCCTTGCAACGAAGCACACGAAATAAATGGTGCGCCAAATTATTATCCATAAGCAATTTCGCAGCATTTGTACAGAAAATAAATGAAAATTTTCATATTTGTGTGCTTTTCAAACGAGCATTCCATCATTCGCATAACCGTTATAAACGTAGAACCTTCACACATTTGACAGTTGCTGTCAATTTTTACAAAATCAAAACAAACCAAACGGTAACGTAACAGCTGGTGTAGCTGGAAATCGGAAAACAATAGTGTAGCTTTGTGAGAGATACCTAATAATTGAGTGAATTTAGTTCTTCCCCATTTGAGTATCACGGGCATGTCAAATAGTGATTATTTTTTAATCATAAATAAATAAGCTGCAAATATGCAATTGGTGAAAGAACAGCAACGGGTTAATGACTACCAAGCCAGTCGGAGTGAAGGTAAATGATTCAGCTGATGCTACTTAAATATGCTTTTAATTCTGTTTTTGTTAATTTTCAGGTGGGTGAGTAAACGATTATAAATCGGTATTTTCATCGAATATAATATCGCATCTAGTAAAATATACCCATTACGAAAAACCCATAACTGTTGGCTTGGAAGGTAGATATGTACAGTTTTACGATTTCGATTTTGGTTTACAAGGTGGGTGTTTTTAGGATGGGTTTATACAGGCGGTCCCCGAGATACACGGTTAATGGGGACCGAAAACGGCCGCAAAAAACCGCGTATCTCGAATTTCCGCGTAAGTCGAATCTCGTGATTTCTAGCCAAAATATCACTAATTTTCGTGTAAATTTACAACTAGGGGGTGGTTTTAGCCACTTAATAAATTATTTGATATGATTCTGAATGAAATGACAGTTTCAAACCTTTTGAAATAGTTTTTAACATCCGATCAAAACAGAAATTATTTGGCATTTTACAATAAATGTGTCAAATCAGTACAATTTGCTCAAAGAACTGTCATATTTAGAAAACCGCGTATCTACGAATCCGCGTATAAGACGTACCGTGTATCTCGGGGACCGACTGTATTAGCCTTTTCTAAAACATACAATAATTATATATACTTTACATGGTCCTGTGAAATTATCTGTGATGTCCAAAACCTCTATAACAATACAACAACGACATCATGTAAAATGACACAGCCGTTTGAATGGCTCTGGCTGGTCTAGTCTTTAAGGGCCGTGGCAACACTGATAAGATTTTATCGGACTCAGCAGGGAAATTCTATTTCGGTTCATACTGCGGAATTGGATGATTTTAATGGTTTAACCATTATAAAAATAATTTGATATTGTTCCTACATAACGTACATAATTACATAAAAACATTTTGATTCCGTCATGCGCAAGGAGCCTAAAGAGACTACAATATACTACTATACATGTATTTATACAACACACATGTATTTATTTACAATGCTCGAGTTTAATTGGCATATGATTTGTTGCACAAGAATGCTAAATAAAAGAGTACAGTCTGTTCCCGAGTTACCCGGTTTCTGCGTTCCCGGCGAATTCGCGTAACTCGAATATCCGCGTAAGTCGATTTTCACGTTTTTAATTAAAATACTATTGATTACTCAGAGTTTTTGGTTTAATTTAGTACTCTTATACACTTTATCATTTATTTGATATGATTTGTGCGAAAAATTCTAATATTTCTGGCTTTTAAGCGGTTTCAATTTGTTAGCAAAAATGAAATTTTTACCGAACTTGAAGCAAATTGTACTGATTTGACATATGGTCTGTCAAATTTAGAAAACCGCGTATCTCCGAATCCGCGTAAGTCGAGAACCGCGTAACTCGGGAACAGACTGTACATGCAAATAGTTTTTTTAAACTATACTGTTGAGAATGCGACAACTTCAACTCAATCAATTATTTAAACGAAGATTTTCTAAAAACTTTAGCCGCTAACGACAGTATTCAATATCAAATTTAAATGATTTCCTTTAACGAGAAATTCTCGGAATCCAAATAAATGACATTTCCGTCTTTATCATGGACATTAAATTTAAACGGATAATATTTTTGAATTTAAAATGAGCGAACCGCTCAAAACGCGTGTAACCTTTTTCAATCGTACAAACAAACAAACGAGCAACGGCGCTATAAGTAACAAATCAGGATAGCGATCCTTAAAACAGTTCAAGTCTAGGAATATATCACGCATCCAGTAAGGCCTTCTGGTTCTTCTTGACTTGCATGTTCTAGCAATTAGGAAAACATTACGAAACCTCTAGCGGTTTAACCTGCATGCATGTGTAATCATCGTCAAGCAAGGACCAATTCTGAGCAGCGTAGGATAATCTTACATTCATGTTGCCCAAGATCATAAAACTTAAACTTAAAAAAAAACACTCGAACGCAAGCTAGTCTCTAATATCACACAAGTAATAGATTCGAGAAAGCAGTAACTTTAGTCACTTGACAGTGCAGGGATTTATTCTAAACATGCACCCGAAGATTGAAGTATTAGGTACAGTTCTGCCCAAAAGAAAATCCCTACGCTAATGCAACCAATTCGTCCTAATCCGAGAAAGGCACAAAAGGATCGCATTTCCATCCATAGCACTTGACATTAAAGAGAATGCTCGAGACAACTTCTAGAGAGATAGCGTGGATGCTGCAAAAAGAAAAGCGTTAACGATACGGACAAATGCGTGAAAAGGATGGGACATTTTCTTCCCTCGTTAGAACGCTAGGCCAATAGTATATAAGCTCTAATTGCAGATACAAATAAACACTTGCTATTAAGATCTCAAAACGATCACGTGTGCCAGTGTTGGAAATTCTTTTTTCCTCAACTTTTAAAAGGTGGTACTGACAGTTCGTTGGCAGCGGTCTCGTTCAGTCGTCTGATCGAGCCACTAAGATCTTGTAAACGCCTCGAAGTTTTATATATACTTTATCACCCCATCGTTTTAGTGCACGAGTGTTGTTAATTTGAGTTATAAAAACACCGTTTGGACTTGATCAAGAGATTGATCAAGACCGATGCCTACGCGCAGGACTCATCACTGTATTACAAAACAGGAGGAAATAACAGAGACGTACACACGCGATCCTTTTGGTTTATGATCTGATGAGCACGTGTTTATTCTATTAAAAAATTGCCTTATATTCTATCTCATTTTCTACGCGACCCCGATTTTCCAGGATAAGATTTTCCTTATCTTTTTCTTTTTATCTTTTATCTTTTGTCTATATGTTGTTATATCATCTCCAATTACTTTCGACGTTCGCCGTATGTAAACTCATTCCAAACCTTGTTTTGCGTCCGCCTAACGCGCATGTTAATTATTTGTTTAGGTTCTGCATTTCGGATATTTGAAGGTGTTGTTTTATAGCATCGCGATCATATGCTCGGACGATCGTGCGTTTGTGTTAATCTTTTTTCCGTTCGCTAGAGTAAATTTGGTTTGTTTCATTCGTGGAACGGTTCATTTTTCCTATGCTAAAGTGTGTTATAAATGAGCATTTCAACGGAGTGTTAATTTTTTATGTTGGTTTAAAATTTGCTCGACTTTGTGAGCTTTTTTAATATTATTTAAGTTTGAATGTTTCTAACTCGTGATAGTCGATGCATAGTATTCTGGCGCTTTTGGTAAACATACATACACGGCGCCCACTTTCTTCTACTTGGCGTAGATTTGGAACGATTAAACAGAGTACCACGCAGTCGGATAATCAGTGCTTGCTACGGGGAGACGGTCCATTCTAGACTTGAATTCGTGACGGGCATGTTATTGAGTCGTACGAGTTAATGACTGGATAATAGAAGAAATAATCCAAGCTTTTGCTGATTCTTCCAAGATTATTTCAGTTCTCACTACAACTTTCAATACATCATTAAATCTTAAACTCTTGCCTATAATCTATTTTTACAGCGTATATATTTCATGGATGTGTTTCATGCCAGAGATGCTACACCGATTTTCTGTTTAATGCAGTACAGAAAAATTTAACTATTTTTTTAGGAGAAAATTCATCAATGCTTTTAGTGATAAGAATGTTTACTGAATCATTCAGTAAGTAGATGCTCACCAAAATGAACGCTCGTTTATTAACCGATTTTTCTGTTACTGGTGGCGATTTAACAGTGACGAAATATTTCATTATTTTATTATTGATGTGCAGAGATTATTAGTACCTAAGCTCAAGTTCATACATGTTTGATGCAGTTTTTATACTGAATTAAACCATAACAAGTTTGGTTGTTAAGTAAGCGCTCATAGACGCCACGAAATTTCAGCAAGCACCGTGGATTGTAAAAAGATTTTACACACCAACACTGCTACCGATTCTTTCAAATTAATTCTGCAAACCAAAGTTTCATCAGAAATTTTGTCGATGTTATCACGAGCAAGTGGACATTGCGTTGTTTTGTTTTAATGTTCTGAATCACAGGTGGATTTGGCAGAATGATGTACTGCAATATGTAATTTCCAGATTTCCAGTAATATGTAAATGTACAATTAAAAATCTAATAACAGGAATAGTTTTTATCATTCCAACATTCTTGAAACAAATGATTATATACATTTTGAACGCTCAAAAGCTCGCGGGACAAATCCAAAACGAAATCGGGAAACAAACAAAAAATCCTTTGGAAACAATTGATTAACAACTAAAATTCTGTACAAATGTTGAAGTTTAGAAATCTGATTGTACACGTCCCATTGAACGTTTCGTATCATTCTCAAAAGTCGTTTTTGTTTTGTTTTGTGTGATATAAAAAATAAGCCTTTTGAACGGTTTTCTCGTTTTTAATTTAATAAAATGTTTCTTAAAGGTTTGCGTTTGCAACACGTATGCAAAATTTAAAGTTCATCTGTGAACGAGGATATTCGATTCCCTTGTCGATAACGCACACCGTCGCGTTTCACTCATGGGTCGGATTTAATTCCGGTGCGCAACCGGTGCCCCCATGGGTCGGAATCGATTCCGATAGACTCGCACCTAACTCCAGGTTGTGAAATGGATCGTATGACCCATCACTAGTACAAAGCCATTCTCACATTATAATGAAACAACTCGGTGATCGGTACCCAAATTGCTATAAGCAGGTTTTCTGCAAACACTGGTTTTGTGAGATAACCATGTTGCAACTGTAAAGTAAAAATTGTTTATGGCATAATAACCATTTATATTTGTGATCGTCCAGGCGATATTGGAAATTTGTAAGAAATTTCGCTTATTAGAATCGTTGGCGCTCAGAGGCCTTACCTTGTGTAGGGGGACACGCACAGTTTATGAATTAAGAACCGTGCAAGTTCGTTTACTGGCTATACCGATCTGTCTTTATTTCACTAAAACCCTGGTTTATATTTTGGAATTATTTGTGTGTGTTGGATGTGTATATACATCTTGTGTCGATGTGTAGGTGTGATGAATTCGTATATGATTATGCTATGCCTTTTTATGTTTATCTCGAAATCCTTCGCGTTTCTTGAACGTTCCTAAATACACTTGAGATTTTATGACCTATGCGTCTTGTGTTGTTATCTTACAGGATTCAGTTATTGCTCCGCATTAGTGATGGGTGCGCACGGGAAAACCCTCGGATTCATCGACTCCGAGTCCGAATCACTCCGGATAACTCCGGATCACTCCGGATAACTCCGGATCACTCCGGATAATTCCGGATCACTCCGGATCAGTCCGGATCAAGCTGCCGGTCAAGGCCTGCATGTACCCACTAGTGAAGTGAGCTTGGCTTTCAGTGACTTATTGTTACCATAGCAGGATAGTCAGTCCTACGTATGGGAGCACGGTCTATTTGGGACTTGAACCCATGACGGGCATGTTGTTAAGTCGTACGAGTTGACGACTGTACCAACAGACCGGCCCATTGCCTTTACTATTAATGTTTAAAAAAATGGGGTTTTATTACTGTGCCTGTCTAACCGGATGTGTTAAAGCTTTAACCATTTGATCTGTGTAATGTGATAGTTTCCAGATGATTCTGTGATTATATAATTTTGTACAGCAGACATGCTAGACAGCTCCATACCCTTGTCCTAGATTTGTTTTTTTTAAAATTATAATTCATGTTTTTATTTTTATATTCTTCATCTCCTCCCAAAAAGACCAAAGCTTCCCACTTCGTTGACAACCGCTGTTGTGGTCGTAAAAAGGTGCACAATTCTCATTCACAAGTCGAGATTATTATGTATCCGGATCAGTGTGCAAAGGCGTTCGAAACTGTTCCTGCAACAAATAAAAATGAGATCAATCGATTTGTTTCTCATGCAACAATCATGTTTCCGCCGCATAAGTTTGACAGTTCGTCCTTGCGATTTGGCATCAAATGTCCCTGCATAATTTTAATGTATCCGGGACATAGGTTTGACATCTCCGTAGAACCGTATCGTTTACGGGGTGCTTTCGACCATGTGGACCACAATCGATCAAAGGGCTGATCGCACCACTTAATTTGATTACGTTTCGCGAATCTTCTTCTACAGACTGAACATATTTGTACCTAAAATTCTCGAGAGTCCCTACTAAACCGATGGGGCGCTTGGTCAAGTTACCGTTAAAGCCGTCACTGTTGTTAAGTCAAACGACTGTATAACATGATCCGGTCCCAAAATTTGTTCGGTACAAATTGTTTTACCATTTCCTGCTGAATACAAACAATGTCTTACCGTAATGTGGAAAAAGTCTCTGCACCCAACATCGTTTGATCAGATTCCATTGTGCATAAAAATGAGGATTCCAATTAAAAAGACGCTTGTGCACATACATTTGATGCGCTCATTTAGCCACTAAAATGAAACAGTTATGATATTACGCGTCGTGGAGAATGCTTCACCAGCGCTTAGCTGTGAATCGTTCGTTGGATGGTACTTTTGCCAGGCCCTCTACTGCATCTGGAATAGATTCGTCTGTTCTCCGTTGATGGTACGCATCGTTTGCTAAACGGTACTACGAATACCATGTGCGATGTTAAGATAGTGCTCGAAAGCAACACACACAGGCAGCTCACCAGCTTAGACGTAGATGTGCCAATGTGCGGCATGTGTGCGTGGTACACCATCGTAGGATGGTGTGTCTTGCTTGTAGCTTAACATAAGAAAGAGATCCATCGCGATCGAGTGTCGAGTGTAATAGGCGGTTGGGATGAGCAATGGAGGTAGTGGTGGGGATGAGTGGCGAGGTTGAAGATTGCGCTACGCTTCGAAAGTACGACGAAGTACGGGAAACTAGACTATCGCGGGCCCCGTAGTCTCGTAACAATAACTAACGTTGAGTAATGGAATAACTGTTCACAACTGTTTCAAAAAAGGAAAGTCATTTATGGAGTTTTTTCCTCCCCCCTCCACCCTACACTCCCGGCGACTCGGTTTCCCATGCACGTCGTTTGCCATCGGCTAAGCGGTAAGCGGTTAAGCAATGTTGCCGTTATTTGGTTGGAAAAAGTTTGATATTTGTTTAAAGATACGGTTTTCAGGATTTCACCAGCAAATGATTCCTTCAAATTGCTATATATTGATATAATAATATAAATCTAAAACACAAAGTATGATATTTTTCTAATGAAGTGGCAATTACAATATTTATTCAGTATAGATCCCTCCCTAAGCATAGTGATGTTGTTTTACGAAATTTGTCGATTACTTAACAACAGGTTTTTCTTCGTTTCTATAGTTATTTCATGAGAAAGCGCAATCAAATTTCAACAGGAATGTTTGAGTTAACACTATTAATATATGCGCTCTCTCCCTTATTCTCTCTTTGTCCGAAGCCATCTAGTCGGGGATATAAAAATTAATGTTAAAAAAATTGATAATTAAATAACTTTTCAGGCTTTTTTCAACACGAGTGGGTTAGAAATTTAGTACCAAACAGGAAAAGAAACTTTACTATTTGCTTTCTATCGTTAGTTTTGTTTTGCGAAAACAGTGAAAGGCAAAACATAAGCCTGTAAATAAACCATTGTGAAAACGATGTCATTGAAATAGAACAAACCATTGGTAAATTGTGGCAGTTTTTGTTTGTTTGTTGTAACTGGCATAATTCTGCATTCTCGATTACCGACCCTGCTAACTGCTTGCCTGACAAGAAAATGGTTCACAATAGTGAACATTCGCTTAACCAGTCGAGTGTTGATGACTGTATGCTGTCTTTCTATTTGCTTTTTTATACCTTTATACCGATGTTTAGTGCAAAAAAGAAAAAAAAAGCGGCAGCAAAATAACGACGAACGCTAACGCAAATACTGACGAGCTTGCTGTTTGGATGAATTTCAACGACCAGTGTATGGCTGTGTTTCAGTGAAATTTTTCATCGTTCCACACAGCCCCATCATTTACTGTGCTGACTTGCGCTGTAGTTCAATTAAACTAAATATTCGTTATAGCGTGTGGAGGGATTTTCTTTGTGCCATATGGCCTTCCTTTGCGTGTCTCCCCATCTGACCACTCCGCCCGGAAACCCATTCGCGCGCAGCAACTTGTCTTTTGAGTGGGAAAAGCTGAAAAACAACAATTTTCAATTATTTTGCCACACTGTTACTAGCCGATCTCTGTTTTTATTTTTTTTATCTTTTTGCAGTAATGTTTTGTTTATGATGCTGTCACGACTGTAACCCGGAGGTGCATTGGCAGGGTAGGAAGAAGAGAAAGAGCGATATTAAAAACATCTACTGCCATGCAGCATATATGGGATGTGGGATGGACAAAAAATGTGTCATCGATTTCGTGTCATAGTCATAATGTGGTGAAAACAAATAAAATGTTTTTCGTTTGTAAATAAGCTCGAAAAGCAGCGACCAACCATTTGGTAGGGCTTTGTTTACTCAAATGCGACATGCTTTTTTATTTTGTTTTAACAACACAAACCCTGGAATATGGCAGTTGGTTGCAGGCGAAGAAAAACTAGTAATCTCTTCCGCTCGATGCTCTCGTCCTTCACAGCCTGCCATCGTCCCACGGACACGGGTGGGCCAAGCGGAAACGAGTGTTCGCTGGAAGTGGTGTGCAATTTTTACCATGCAAAGCACCATTTACCACCAGTTTGCTAATCGTGCTCGGTTCGCAAGAAACTCCAGCTACACACTCGCCTAGTTAGTGTATGATTATGTGGCGCAATGCATATTTCGCTATAATTTTATGTAACCACGCAAAACTACCCGGCAGAATGGCTGGCCTGAAAACGGCTGGGTTGAAACAAAGCGAAGGAAAAACGGCCACTAATACTACTACTACTACTACTACCACCCGGGCAGGCTCAATATGCTTAATGGTGTGGCTCAAAACTGACGCGTGAGCAAACGTATGCCTAGCGCACATGGGAAAGTGCACTGCGCACGATGTGCAGTAAAGTTGCAGTTGCAGTGTCCGGTGCATATGCCTGTCAGAGGATGGGTCCAAACTCGATTACGGCTTGGAAGAAAAACAGTACGAATTTTTTTTTTTTTTTTTTTTGCGCATACGAGTCCGCTACTAAGCACGTTCGGTATTTTTCTTTTTAACAGCCACTGCGCTTGTCCCTCAACCACTCATCGCCAGAACTGTACTTTACACACAAAAAATACTACTTTAACTGCCAACTCTCACTCTCATGGTGAACCATACACTCATGCTCAATGCTCCAGTTTTATTGCTAACGACGGCTCCATGAGTCATGCGCGATTCCACGGTGCGCTCTTCCGTTACAGGTAGGCCGGGAAGAATGGATTACAGTCGAAATATGATGACATACATCTGAACCGTTCGTAGGAACAAACGTCACTTCGTGGCAGTTCTCTTGCCCGCCGGTACTCCCGGGTATGTCGTTTTGTCGCCCGCCCCGGGGGTAATGCATTACACGACGCCTTTTCATTCGTTATTCGTTGCCTGTGGAAATGAAACGAATTGCGCGCCGTAGTGTTGTGAAGCACAAAGGGAATGTCTTTGAGTTTTGCGCAGTAAAGCTGGGGGATGGTGGTGGATGGACCATGTTTTGCATGGCTTGTGGCGCAATGATGTGGGTTGAAGGACTGTTATCTGCATATATTTGCTTTTTAATGGGAGTTTGCTTTTTTCGGGGGCTTCGAGATACCAGTGCGCAGGATCGTGTTGCTGATCGGCGCAGCTAATTACGTACACAGTTAATACTCATAACAAAGTGGGTTACATTAAAATGCATGGTCTGTGAGGGTTGACCGATTTTTATGTATCCTTTTTCATAAGTTTAAGTTGTTTTGCGGTAGTACATTTCGAGTTCCTGGAGTTTGGAGATAGTTAGTTATTATATCGAATCCTGGAGAAGGTTCATTTGAACCATCCACCAACGATATATCTTCTTAGCTTAACTGACCTTGAAATATTATTCAGACTAGACTAGGCTTTGCAGGTTATTTAACTTAACTCTTACAATAAACGATACGTCATTCGTAGGTTTAGTGATTTCGTTTAATACATATTCTTGAAGACTAACCAGACAAGGGAACTCGATCACTAAACAGTTTATTCTGTATAATAATATAAATTTATCATGCGTTGATCGTTCGACCCGTTGGAAAACTCAAATATGCAATATTTGTGGTGTAGTAGGTACGTTAAAATCAGTTAACATAAAATACAAAATACATTTTGACCCGTTGGAAAACTCAAATATGTAATATTTGTGGTGTAGTAGGTACGTTAAAATCAGTTAACATAAAATACAAAATACATAAAACAAAAATACTCAGACTACAGCTGAATCTTGCTATGGGTAATCAATAAGACACTGAAAGCCAAGCCAAAAACACTTCAAAACCTTAAAAAGTGATTTAACAGCCTCTCAAAAAGTATTCGTCTACTCGTCATTCGACTTAAAATGCGTATGAAAAAAAAGTTACTAGCATAATGAAAACAGCTAGATATGGTTTCTGTGATCAACAATGACTCTTAAAACACATATTTATACGTATATTTAACCCACTTTTTGAAGACTTGTTTCTATTAATATCTGTTTGTAATATTGCAATACCAAATAATCAGTCACGTAACCTTGATCCATTGAGATATTTGCAATTTATTATCTATTTGGACTCTTTCAGGTCGTTGTTACCAATTTGGGTTCGGCTGGGTTGGCGATTGGAGCTAGAAACCAATGCTCATAATTTTCTGCATAATATTTTTTTCTTCCAATGCCTATTGCAGCCATAATTCGTCTTTTTTTCTGTAAGCTTAACAATTTATTTTTGGACTCATAGTTTGACTTGGGCGTATGACGTATTTCACCTCGAAATGAACATGATTGTTATCGTTCAGCATTTAGTAACTACATCATGTTTTATTCGGATCTATTTTTTTGAATTGTTGTAGTAAAAATTAAATTTTTAGATTGCTAATGTTTTGGTTCCATTCAAAATTCAAACTGATATATTTTTTTACTATTTTTTACAATAACATGTTATTTCTTAGTTCAGGCTCTCTAATATCAGTTCAAATAATTTGTAAAAACTCCCATGATCTTGCTAAAGTCGTACATGTTTGTGTTTACAAAACTTTACCTAATCAAACTTCTAATACAATAGATCGTGTCGAACGTAGTTAAAGTTATCTATCTGCGCTGAAGGATACGGTGTTTCGATTCAATCGCAGCCCCACATGGGCATTAGACACTGCCTTCGGGGCTGTAAACACCGAAGCACCAGCTTGACGCTGAACCGAAAACGGCTCGAAAGCTTGCTAGGCTGCGGCCAAGTGCGTACACAGCGCCTTAATTGTGGCCGATAAATGCCGTGCACCGTGTGTTGCCGGAGGGCCATAGGACGAGGCGCGCAGGCAGGGTCTTGCGGGTTGCGAGATTACGCGTTGTACTCGTGCACTTATTCAAACACAGCATTTCGACGGTTGTTGTTGCAGTGTGCACTTATTCTCGGCATCTTGGACGAATTTGGAAAGTGTGCCGAAGGTTAGCCCATTGTGGTTAGCGGCACACCACACTGCGAGCGAACTTGCTAATCTAGTCTAAATGTGTGGTGTGCGTGCGTTATGCGCTATTCTCCCTTCCCTTCGTAAGGGATTCAATGTCGAACGAGAAGCTCGCAATAGCAGAAGCTCTAGAATTACCAACAAGGCAATATACCAAGGTGTGGAAATTGAGCAACAATCTATTGAATTGATGTAGATCGCGTACAGTGTTGCCTTTTGTTAGGGTTTCACAGATAACTAGCAGTATACCCATTCGAAAATGCTAATAAAGTAGCATAATAAATACTCGTTGGATTGTGATGGTGTCATTGAATGGATGCGAAACATTGTATTAAATTGTTTATTACATTAGACACTTATACGATATTTTTACCTCTCAATGGTTCCATTACTCCATTCCCTAACGTTAAACACGCAATCATCATCATCATCATCATCATCCTCTTCCACATCGTTTAGTTTCGATGATGGAAATTTCTTCATTTCGTGACATTATACCTTTAAAGCTAATCGATACGTCCCTCAATCGATTCAGACTATTAATAGACTATCTATTCCCTTTGTTCGTTCGATTGGTTGTTTTTTGTAAAAGGTAAAACTAAACAAATATTTTTGTGTGCTGTAGAAAAAAACTGTACTACAAATCGAGCATTTTTTCCTCAAATGTTGCAAAGAAAAAGTTATTTAAAGAAATATAGTTCTCGCACAAATTGGCGAGGTCAGTTGGCTTATGGCCTACATTCGAAAATCAAATATGGGGGAAGTGTAAATATTTTGATACATGCAATCGATAATAATAGCGCTTCGGGCTGCGCTGCACATAGTTGGACAGAAACAACAATCCGAACACAGCTCGCGGCACAGAATGTGTTTAAGTTATAATTGATGACTTAACATTTTCTATTGTGCTATTCTTTGACTGTTTTGCTATGAAATGATAAAAAAGAGAACTGCACGGAATGTGTGTTCGAATAATTAATTTTGAAAACGATGGTGCATGATATGGATGGGGTTGGTGTTGGGGCACACGGCAAAATTGGTGGATACAAACAGTGGGCCAGCTGGTTTCGCGTCTTTGGAGTGTGAGAGCGATCTTAGATGGAACGAGAGATTGAGAAAGAAGTGAATCCAGAGAGGCTCCGTTTGCAAGCACCCGCCAGACAGGTGGTTTTAATTGTTTATTATAAGGTTTTATTCAAGGTGTAGTACAAGAATGGACGCAGGGAGAGATGCTTGGAGAACTTAATTTCTCGCGAGTTGAATTGCGAGAGTGCGATTGTTTATTTACATCTCTTGCCGGTTTGCGTATAGCTTGCTTGTTGTGTGCAGCACGTGTTGAACGGTGCGTGTCTTCCAATAGGGGTGGTGTTCTCTGCAAGTGTATGTGCATTCGCTCACACACGAGCGTATTTTCTCATTTTTCCGAGAGCGAGCGGTGCACTCTGAGTTATGTCCGCAAGTAAGCTGATGCGTAGACCCGTAGCCAGGGACGAGCAACTGCTTCTTTTTTTCGAATAAATTTCAGCTAACACATGTCACGTGTGGTGCAAGTTAATTCATTTAATTAAAATTTATGTAAAATGATTTAAAATGTCGTGAAAGGATTAAAGAATTACTCAAGTAAATTACTAATATTTGCTAAATATTTGCGTTACTCTAATTCGATCGAGCAATGTGCTGGCTCATCATTACTGCTAGCTGGCGCAAAATAAAAAGTGTAGAGAAACCAGAACACCAGACATGAAAAACGTACAAATAAGTTTAATAGAATAGATACAAAGGGTCTAATCGCTTGGCAAAAAATCGGCGTCGGCTCCGATCCGACACTGAAAAATTTGGATCTGTATGTCTGACTAGCATTATAGCAGACGGAAGTCGGAGGCGCCCGGAGTCGGAGTCGTCTGGAGCGGGGTCATTTGGAGCCGAATGTTGATGGAGTTTTCCAGAACTGGAGTCGTCTGGTGTTAGAGTTGTTTGGAGGCGGAATCGTTCGGAGACGAACCGAGCCGGCATGTTTTGAGCAATGTTTTGAGCATACACTCAAAAACATTGTTTTCGGGGTGGCATTGGATTATGATGCCACACGTATAGTTGATATTTCGGCAAGGCGCCGTCGGATGTTGAGGCGGAAATCAAAATTCCACTTTTTGACAGCCATTCGACATTACGGCAGGCTATCGCGGTTAAGATTGCATCTACTTATTCTTTCATCTAGGTATTTCTTAAGTATCACATAGGTTTCTATTCGGATGTTCTATCTGCCACTCAAGAATTCCTTCTCGATCTTAAAAATGTGTGCATAGTTTGCCTAACCCTGCCTCGAACCAACGATCAATGGAAGCAAAAGAGAACGAATGCACACGTTTCCGAGCGGCCAAGGGCCAAGAGTCTCTCTACGCTCTCGAACGTTTAATCTCTTCCACTTCAAAGCAAACGCAACAAGCGCTGGCTTGAATTTGTTTGAGCGAAGAAAAAAAATTAGTACCAAAGGAGAAACCACCGCGAGCGGGCACAGACGCTTATTGTTGACGGTGTGTCTTCGGCGTTGTCATCGCGTGCTATTGTGCTGCAGGAAGTGCCGTCGTACGACGACGCATTTCTTTTCCGCCTGTCATTCCGTTCCGGTGCAAGCGTCGTCCGGTGGGGACCGTACCGTTCCTTTTTCCCCGTGCCAAAGTTCCTGTGGATTTCCGTGCTGCTGCAAATAGTGATTCAGTTTTCCGCAAAAATCAATCGTTTTGTTTTCCGCCAAGTGCATCGGTGATCAGTCTGTGTTGTGATTTGAAAAAAGTATTATTTTGCTTTGCTATTTTATGAGCAATTTGCGAAGTGTTTGTGCAACGAGTTTCAATTGGTCGACAAAAGCCACTTGTTGAAAAGAATGACAAAGTACAATAAATGATAAAAAGGAAAGCGTGTTCTCCAGGGTGTGTATGCGTGTGTTTATGTGTCGAATCTGTCCAAGACAAGGTTGCTGCTCCAGTTCCGTGCACAGACGGTCCCATCATTCCATCAGTTTCGTGTCACAATCATCATTGCCAGGCGCAAATAGCGATGGATACGTATGTCAAAAATCTGCTCAACGGTTGGAACATGCCGGAACTGATAAAAGTGTTTCAAGGTAAAGACGAAAAGTATGCTACTATACCTTCCCATCGTTTCGCTTCCGGTTGCGCAGGAAGTAGATGAGAAATAGATTGAGAAAGAGAGAGAGAGAGAAAAGGAGAAAGAGAACGAGAGAGTGAACGAAAAAGAGAGATAGAGAGCTATCACTCGAGATAAGGGAGAAAACGGGAAGCAGGTAGAAAGAGAGAACGCCAACTCGTTGTTCATATCTCTGTTTGATGATATTTTGGAGAGCAAAAAAGCATCCGTGAAAATATTTAGACCCGACAACACAACACCACGCATCCTCTCACGATACCTTTTTCCCATCCCATAAGGCACGTAAAGGAATAAAGGGAGTGGGGGATGTTTAGTAACAAACAGCACTGTTTCATGTTTGGTTTTTGTTATGTACTGTGAATGACTTACTTGTACTTGAGCTTTTTCTATCATTTTTTGTGGTGTAAAGTGTGGTTCAGTTTGGGTATTTTTTTTAAAGAAAGCATAATTGATAAAACAGATTTTAGTTTACATTAACACAGCTGCTTCTCCGATCAAATGGGGAAGTTTTCAATTAAAAATCATGCTGTAATTAAATTTAATGCCCTTTGTATTAATACAAAACTTTATCATTAACGCCATCAGCTATAAGCATTAAATGGTGTAAAGAAACATAAAATCAATTCAATTTGTTGAAGCGAAATGAATAACATCTCTCGCTCCACTTCCCACCGTTCGCTCTTTTCTTGACCAGAAAATTCTTCTTAAAAGGGTAAAATTTCCTTCAAAGCTTAATTACGTGGAAACTATAGAAGAAAAAAAAGTGTTGCAATCATTTTCTACTGGCAAACGATTCCAGTGTCCCCGCCGGGTTGCTCTTTCTCTTCGGTGTCCGCACGCACACGAACACGAAAAATTCCTTCCAAGTTGGTAAATAACACACAATTGTTCGTCTCTTTGGCCACTGCCACAGCGTACCGCGCTCGCCAAGCAATTCCCTTCGCGCAAACAACCATTACGACAGTTAGGACGGTTTGTCAGTGTGTGTCTGTGTGTTTCACTACAGTGGAGTGAAATTTAATTTGAATTGCAATGAGAATTATATTTTTTCTTCCACGAAGCTAGCAGTAAAGGCAACATTTTCTACACTACCCCCTTTGCGGGCCTTGCCACACGACCTTGCCGCTTGTGACTAGCCTACTAGCCGCTGTGCTGGTGGTGCTTGTGTGGCTGTGCGTTTGAGCGTTCTTCATTTACTGTATAGTTTCGGTCCGCTCCTTTCATATAATTTGAAAAACTTCAAGTTCCCGGTGGCGCTCTGGGTAGAAGGGGGGCCGAGGTCGGGTGCCTGGTTCGACAGTATATTTCCATTGATTGTTCGTTTGTACGGAAAGCATGGCGTGTTGATGTAATCCGAACGGTTCGAATAGAATCCAGTTCTCTGGGGTTGGTGCTGTGCTGTGTTGGCTCTTGAGCAGCAGCAGCGTAGGGTTTACCAGTCACCAGCTTACCTAAGACGATGGCGCTCATCATCATGATTCCATTGTTTTCTGGCACAAACCCGTGAAGCATAAAGTTTCTTTCACTGCACATTTCATAAAAATTCTGATTTTGGAGTAGTATGATTGCAGTTATTTCTGTAGTACAGAAAAGGAGAATGTTGAGCTTTTTCAGGCAATAGTTTTATTCAGTCTGTTTTCAAAATTTCCAATAAGCGCAAACTGTTTTGATTGCTGAAAGACGTGAAGTATTTTGAAAAACAATTACCTTAACATTTGTTAAAAAATGTATGTAAAAAATAAGCTCTATGGTCTTTTTGAAGATTGCTTTCTTTTCATTCGGTAAAACCGGCGGTGGAGATCGAACTGCTATTAGCTTGAGTATAATTTCAAAAGATCAGTTTTGATGTGCTTTAATACTGATGTTACAGGGGTTCCAAGACAATTTCGAATGTGCACAACATTATTAACCGCCTATACAATGATTCTTAACAGCTTTCATACATAGTATTTGCCTCACAATAAAATTTCAGCTCTTACTGCTGAACTTAATCCAGTTTGAGATGTGTTGAAAATCATCTTCATGAACAAATACAGGGGTTTTCAAGCCACTTTCCAATGCGCACAGAATTATCACTGCTTGTAAGATGTATTTCTGTCACGTGTTGTATTTGCAACACAATGAAATTTTAATTCTTATGATTTCCATATGATTTTCAACACTTCACAAATAACTGTTAACTCAGCCCCGCTTGTGATGTGATGATTCATCACCTGCTAGATGTTTTTCAACAGCTGTCAAATGATGTATCACAATGAAGTTTCAGTTCATACGCATTATTTTCAACACATCACAAAGAACGATCAAACTATATCCAGCTTTGGACGTGTTGGATACCATGGGGAAAAAGTGAAACATTACAGGGGTTTTCGAGTCAATTTCCAATGTCAACAACATTTTTATTGCTTGCGAGATGTTTTTCTACTGCTTTCAAATATTTGCATAGCAATACAGGGTTTTCCATGTAACTTTCGAATGTGCACATAATTATTCACCGCATCCAAGGTGTTTTTCAACAGCTGTCAAATGGTGTATTGGCTTCAAAATGAAATTTCAGTTTCAACACATTATTTTCAATACTTAACAAAGAACTGTAAAACTCAATCTAGCTTGAGTCGTGTTGAAAATCATGCTGAACAAATAAAAAATATTACGAAGGAAGTGAAATATCAAATGGATATGGGTTACCATGTTGCACGCGGTGAATAACAATGCTTACATTCCAAAGTGACATGGAACATCCTGTAATATATCAGTTCTTCCTAATGATTTTCAAGCTGGATTGAGTTTGACGGTTCTTTGTGACGTGTTGAAAATCATGCGTAAGAATTGAAATTTTATTCTGTAGCCAATATAATGTGTTAAAGCTGTTGAAAAACATCTTGGAAGCGGTGAATAATGATGTGCACATTCGAAAGTGATTTGAAAACCCTTGTATTGTGATGGAAATACAACATTTGACAGCTGTTGAAAAACATCACGCAAGCAATGAAACATGTTGTACACATTTGAATTGGCTCGGAAACCCTGTATTTCTATATAAAAAACTGATGATTTTATACTTCTGTAATCAGTTTGTATCTATACTGTTTTCCCTGCGAGAATACTCTTTTCATGCGCAATCAGATATCATGTTTTGGGACCCATTTACCGTGCTTTTAGACTTCGCAAGATGTTTGCCCCTTTTTATCTGTCATTTTTTGGTCGATTTTTCCTGCTTCCAAATGTCGTCCCATTACGGGATCGATGGAATACTGCCAGATATTCAATATATTTGCCGTGCGTTGGCACGACAAAAGCATTACCAGCAAATTGGTTCTACTCTCCGTTGCATTTTTTGTTCCTTTTCAATTTTCCCAAACGCACCATCACCATCAACTTCTGTTGTTAACGGTGTTCTTTGGAAGCTTTTCAGCACTGTCAGGCTCACCAAACACAAGCAGTGAGCATGCGCCGTACCATGACAATGACTGCCATTATCATTCATTGCGAAAACCGGCAAATTGTGTCGATTTCGATGGCGATTCGTTCGAAACGACTGCATTTCCCTAAACTATGACTCGCTGCCTTTCATGCACCTCATCCCCCTCGGAGGGCACAAAATCACATTCGCGTGTGCGCTAACTGCTTGCAGCTTGAAGCTTACGGGAGGCGTCCGTCACTCACTCGCATGTCCACCCTTATCGTGTGAGGCCCTTTTGTGGACAGGAAGCTTTTACGACAGCATGCAGCTTAGGCACTGTTTCTACTTTTTTCTACTTTTTATCCATTCCCTTTCGTCACATTCCACGAAAGGGCTTTGAAAAAAACTGGAGGAATTGATCACGAAAATGCACAGAACATGAAACGGCTGCACTACATTATTGCGTGTATGTGGTGCACGTTGGCCCCTCGTATGCGATATGTTGCGGGACGGCTAGTATTACGCTCTTGCGTAAGCTTGAGCGCAATACTTCCTCCTTAGGGCCGTCGTGTCGTAGCAATTGGTATAATTTTCCGTGCGTCTGATCGCACACGATCATATGTTTGTGTTTGTATGTGTGCGAAACGCGCAAGCCACAAGCACTGCCTGCAAAGACAACTGCCGAAGAGTTCGGTTGTGACAACTGGTGATCCATAATCGTATCACAATCGCAATAGATACATCAACACCGCGCAACACCCATTGCACCCAGTTAGTTTTAGGTGCCACCTGGTAGGAAATACGAGAGTGATCTGTTTGCTGGTGCCTCTGTAATCATTATTGCCACGGCGTCAACCCTCCGTCTTGCAGCTGTGAATGGTGAACTTTTTTTTTCTTCTTTTGCACTCGCCTGCATTACGGCGTTACTACGGCTCATATTCAGAGTTTCTGCCGCCTTGCAAGGTCCCATTTCCAGCACATATAATGCGCACTTAAACCAAGCCACCACGCCATCATCGCCAAAGTGCTGCAAGTAGTACTAAAAGAAAATGTGCGTTCCCTGTGCTGTTCCCCTTTCCCGACTCCAACACGTGTAAGTTGTATTACAGCTTGCACAGTACCGCGTTTGAATCGAAACACTTCTTCCATCACTACTCCGCACGACGTTTTACTGTGGCTGTGGCACTTTTATTCGTTTATGCGATGCCCTGCTTTTCAGTTTCTTCTCTTCGTTTTCTCTCCTTGCCGATCGTCAACTTATCATTTCATATTCCAACCTATCTCTTTCCTCTCTCTGTTTTTCATGTTCACATGGCGCTCTGGGCCTATTTTCCGTATCGTCTGCCGTAATTTATTCCATAATGCGGGAATACTGCGTTTTGTGGTCCACTGACTTATTCGTCACCACACACCACCAGAGGAGGAAATTGATGAAGCTGCTTTCAAGTGCCTCAAGTACGATATGATCAAGGAGATAATACCACGCATCGGCAAGCGGGCCAAGTTCCTACAGCGGTACGAGGAGTACAAGGAGAACCTAACGGAACGACCCGCCTTTGCGGAGCTGCAGCTGGACGAAAAGGTAAGAACTGGGGGATTGGGGAAGGGATGACTCAGATGATTTGAAGCAGAAAACCATATGGGTTGTGATGGGTTTGCTGTCTATAAGCTTTCGTTCGGCCAGATTTTGTCCGAACATTAACACAAGTTAGGAACACATTTTTGGGGGATTTATTTGATTTGAGACGAATAGTCGTACCGCTTGTTAAAATAATGACTGATGATGTATGTTGTACAACATACCCACGTTAGTTTCCATTTCTAATCTCTTTGCATTTACACAACATTGTTCAACATTACATGATATGTTCGTGTAGTTAATCTCCAAGATAGTTTTAATTGCTTGTTTTAATACTAAATTCAAAATTTATTATAATCGGACATGCCGGCCTTGTACACGATTACTAGACTTAATTGTACCACACAGTCGGCTATTCAAGACCTTGCTACGGTGAGACGATATAGACGAGAATCGAAACATGTGCGGCCTTTACAGAAGACGGCGCGTCAATCGTTAAGCCACTTTACTACCAACTGCCGTTTTATATTGTTGATTTTAAACTAACCATGTCGAACATAAGAATTGATCGTCCGTTAGAACCTTGATCCGATAGAAAGATTAGGGGTTAGTATATCGGGCTTGTGTTCAGTGTTGAGCGTCATTCATTTGGAGCTTAACTCCCTTGCATCAAGTGTATCGTGTTTCTTCATGTACTAGCACGTTTACCCCTCGCTTCGGTGTAGTGTAATTTGTTGAGTTATAATAATTGACATTTATTACAAATGATCGCGCACATGTTTTCTGTAAATGTTTCAACAACCGTTATGAATCTTGGCCTGCTTTTCTAACCCTCAACATCTTGTACGATGTCTCTGCTCTTCATAATATGATTTAAATGTATTCCGTAACCGGACCATTAACTTTGTTCTGTTTCCATTCTCTTGGTACTGTAATGATTCGGATTTTGTGTTGTGCGTAGCATAACCCTCTACTCCGTTTTAACGTTTGTTCTTATGGTATTAAATTCTTTATATTTTATTGATTGAATTCTGGCTTAAATATTTAAAAGTGGTGAACAATCTTTTGATAGTACCTTATATACGTAGAAATTATATTAAATTGAAAGAAATGTTTTTTGAAATAGTGGCGAACACTATCCGAAGCACATGTAGTGTAGTGTAATAATTTCCATGAACTTTCAAAGACTTTCTTTTTCATGTCATTTTCCCTTCTCATGTCGTGAAATATTCCTATTACATTTGCTTTGCACGCGTAAACTGTAACCGTGCTCGAGAAATATGTTTGCAATACTCTTATCATGTTTGAACTGCAGACAGCGGCACAGTGTAGCTATGTGTGTATTCATTTAAGCACTATCAATTAACAGCAAAAGTCTCGCTGACCCAGGAAAACGGCCGATAGATCCAGTAATGACGGTGGTACTTAAATGGCACAAAACAGCACAAAAGATGTGACCACCAGGCAAGATAACAACTACAAACGGGAAACACCCGCAACGATGGGAATATTGAAATGACATTCTTGCTGTCAGTACCAACGTAGCCACCAGTACCATGGCTGGTGGAGTGCCTAGAACTGGAATGTTACAAATAATAATAATAATTACAGCGCAATACTATCAAGAAGGAAGATACACGATAATATGGCCTACCCCCAGTGGTCGCTTATCGCGAAAGTGCGTACCGGGGAATAATAATGGCCTTCTCAATGCGAAACGGATGTGTTACAGTGGTTTTCGGTGACCGAATACCGAATGGCAGCACTACGCGTCACCGTGTCCCCGCGATAAGCAGGAAATGGCGTACCGAAGTTGACCTGCAGTTGTTAGGGTCCGTGTTCCTCCACACTACCCATCATTACTATGCACACCCAGGGTCAACCAATATTCCCCGAGGGAGAACGAGTTCCAAACTTGTGACAGTGGCTCCGCCGTCCGCGGTTACGCCAGCCAGCAGGGAGGTTAATCAGCAAGTTAAGCGTATTCGGAATACATTGCGCCAAGATTCCGTTCGCTTGTGCTCAACGTCTGCGGGTCCGTTGCTTGCGGGCTAGTTAGTAGAAGCCGGTTGAGTATTTCGGGTCATTTGTTTGCGCCCAAAAACCCGGCGTTGAACCTTGATGGATTGGAGACGACGAAGACTGATAGAGATGATTTTCTCCAATATCCTACATCGCTTGAGGCGGCACAAAAGCGCACTGCGCTTAACACTCGTTTTGCGTTGCACCCGTGCGGCCGATGCACAAGGGGCCCCGCCGGCCACACTGTTATTCGCTTCTCCCGAGGCGTATTGTGCCTGCTCAGCGGTTGCTCATTTATCATTTGGAATAGGAATAGGAGTTTCGTTTGCTCCCCTCTTCGAGCGAATAATAAAACCCTGCGCAGTGGGCCCTTCTCGATAGAGCTGGCCTTGTTTCGGAGGCCGCTCGCGTGGCGCGATTCCGTATTTATTATGATTATGATTTTTCACAAACTGTCTCTGGCCCTTTTTCTGATGGCTGACAGAGTATATTCTTCGACGGCCGGTTGCGTACGCTGGCGTACATCGCGCTTGCACCGTTTGCTGGCGTGCGCGCGCGGGCTTGGCCTCATTCGGTGGTGGGTAGTTTTTATTGTTGTAATACAGCTAGACAGCCTAAGCGGGGCACCACAGAGGGCTGAAGAGAAGTAGGGGTTTTGAGTGTTGTCGAGGGCCGCTATTACGGTAGCCGTTTGGTGGGATAACGCTTTCCCACTACTTCTGCTACTACTACCGTTTCTAACTATTACTACGACCGAATACTATTATGCTGCGCCGTGGCTGTCGGGGCGATGGAGGGCCTTGGGCAACGGCTTCACTCTGGTCTTCCATTGTGTGGTATTTTTCGTTCCGAGTGCTTAGCGCGTATTTCGAAATTGGTTCGCGCATATTCACACCGCCACTAACTTCTTACGCCCGATACGGGGTGGCCTTTTGATGGTTTTGTGAAGTTTAATTTGTGTTTTGCTTCTTTACCCTACTTTTGGTATGCCTATTGTTGATTGTTTTTTTTTAATGGTTTCATTTTGTAGATTTCAAAATAATGAAAAAAATAATAATACACATATTGCGCGATCAGCTTCTTGTGCTTCACGTATCTGTTCCGGCAACGTGGTAGCAGAATATTGAAGCCATTCTTTAAGCGCTACGTGGCACTGCTGTGACAGCTAGTGGATATTACTTGGGGTGTTTGTGCTGAATCGACACTTTTGTACTTAATATCCAGAAAAAAAAACTCCACGGTTTAGTGCTCCGTCGTGTGACGGATTTGCATTTGCTGTGCCGGGAGACACAGACAGTATAATGCAATATATTCATTGCACTAACAACACATTGCAAAGTGGTTTCGAAAGTACTCGGTATATGGTTAAAAAATATTTTGATGCCCGCACAAACCCGTGTGAGCAATAAGACCGCTCGTTGGATAGTACATGTAAATGGGTATTTTCCATTTATTCTTTTTGTTTGAAGATTTCACAATGCCATGCTTTCATGAAGGCGGAAATGTGATAACTTTGTATTTGGCAACAGTTGTTGATGGCACACAAGAAGTATCACTTAGATGGGTGGAAAATCTCTTCTTCTTGTTTGGCTCAACAACCGATGCCGGTCAAGGCCTGCCAACCCACTTGTGGGGTTGGCTTTCAGTGACTTATTGATTTCCCCCCATAGCAGGATAGTCAGTCCTACGTATGGCGGCACGGTCTATTTGGGGCTTGAACCCATGACGGGCATGTTGTTAAGTCGTACGAGTTGACGACTGTACCATGAGACCGGCTTAAAAATAACTCAACAATAATAGAAATTATTTCAATTTTAACTACTAAAAATAGTAACACTGTAAACTATATTGGATACCCGATAGTCTACCAATAGACGCGTCAAAGACAATGTATAGTATGTAGAATTACAGGGGTTCTCAGGGGATCTCATAGTTGTGGAACTCTTACTTGAGTCTTTCACATGGGAAGTGAACTTCATATGATGGATATTGGACTCTATGGGACGTTTTTTTGGACAGGCTTATTGGAAATTTCTATTGGACTTGTCCATTAAAAGTGCTATAGAGTCCAATTCCCATTACATTAAATCTCGTACCCATCACGTGAAAAAGGTTCAATAAAGTCTCCCACGACTGTGAGAACTCCGGGAATACCCTGTAAAGGAAAATGATGTTCGACTATACATGTCGACAAAGCACATGAGCCTAGGGTTTCTAAAATTATTCCGTCTAACGCAAGGAATAAGAATATTTAATGCGCTTGAGATATTGTAGCTTGTTTTGTAGCGTGTTAGCATCGACATGAGTAGTCAAGGAATTTTCATGATAAATTTGTTTACTGAACGAATTGATCCCTTATTACTAAGCAATGTTGTTGTCCCTATTAGGCATTTAAAAGCTCGACGTTTTCTACTGGAAGACTTTTGTTATTGTCTTTTCTGTGCTAGGACTTAACACTTCGTTATCGATGTTCAGAAATTTTAATGTGTATTCAAATGTAATTGATTTATCCTTTGGTAAAAGGATTGGTTATCCCGAAATGTAAAAGTGCTATTAGTGGTTGTATTGCGTCTAATTTTGGAGACTTAAGTTTATAAGTAGCTCAAATGGCAAACTTACACAATTCCCCTATTCGATTGACAGATACTATTAAATGAAGGCTGACCTTCACATAATGCTTGCACAATTCCAATAACCAGTTGAAACATTCCACCAAGTGATTTAACTGTTCCATTATATGACTCTTGTCTTAAAATTATTGCACGTGTCAGAAAATAATTCCAAACAAATTAAATGTACAATACTGAGCCATATTCTATTCTGTTATTGTTTATTAGGTAGAACAATATAAAGCATATTGGAAAGGTTCGTTTCCAACAAGATCATGCCCATGTGGGATGCAGTTTGTAATAAAAAAGTAAAGTGCACCTCTACAAGAACATAAAAGTTTAGTTGTTTTGCATATTCATTATTATTTAACACGATTGCAATTTTCCATGCTGAATTGTTTCTACGTTAAACATGGGCTCGACCTGGTTGGAATCGATTTTTGCCAGGGTCAGCAGTTCATTAAAAAACGTAAAAACTAAACCAGAACGCTCACTTTGTGCAGATACGATTTTTAACGCGATTATGAACGCGAGCATAATAAATCGTAGTGCTCGTTACATGCTGTACATATCTACATGTTGGCATTTAAATTGGTTCATAAAAGTACTGCTCTCTGTTGAAGTCATGCTTCGCCAGCGAGTTGGTACGATGCTTCGTTTTCTCTTAACGTGCTACACCGAAAATTAATGTTCAGAGCAATGCAAAACGCTAAAACTCATGGGTTTTACTGCCAATGATTGACAGACTTGCAGAAACACATCGGTGAGGTGTGGGTTTCTTTTTCCTCGGTGGTTCAAAGTGCCACATTTAGCGCTGCGCCATCATGGAGAGAACTACAATGCACATGTAGTACGTACCTTCGGCTTCTGTCCCGTCCCGTCGGATCCCTCGTTCGGCGACACCAGCATATGGGTAAGGGCGGTGTTCAATAAAACATTATGCCAATGGAGCTCATGTCTAGCCCCGTGCGCGCCGTCTTACTGTAAATTGCAGATGTATTTATTCCACCTCCAGCAGGCCCAGGGTTCGTCTGGGGTGTAGTATGTCTATGTCTTGACATAGTTTTTGTGGTCGATGGGACCGGGTGCTGGGTATTTTCCGTTTTGAGTGTTTGAATGAATGCTTGTTGCTCGGGTATTGATTGGGGTTCCAGCTTCTGTCCTCTTGCTGCACCCCTGTTGCCCATTTGTGTCTCCCGCGTGAATATTACGCTTCCTGTTCCTGCGTTGCCTGATGAGCGTGATGTGCTGCGGGTTCTCTTTCTCAGGAACAGGAGAATTTTTAATGACAAAAGCTCCAGAGCCATGGAGTAATGAAATGCATTGTGATAATAATATCTTCGTCTTCTCTGGGCGGTTAGAGCTGGGAGTTAGCCTGCCTTACTCCTCTCCAAGTCAGTTTTATGTGCGTTGTTGGGCCCGTTCGTACACAGACTACACGTGATCAGTAATCGGGGAGAATATTATGTATTCTAGGGTTTTGGGAATAAACTGCAAGCGGCGACCCGTTGATGTGCGGCGCATACATTACACCAGCCTCACACCCATGTTCTCATCCTTCCACCACGAGAAGATGTACAATTCGAAGTGGCAGGAAGTGGTGTGGTGGCAAGTAAGCGTTTGTCAGCGATTGCTCACGCGAGTTTTGTTTTTCATTTTCAGTCTTTTTATCAGCTGGAAGAGGGAATTTGTGGCGAGTAGGTGCTGGTAAGGGAAGACGAAATTATGAATATTGATGGGTGTGCTGAATATGTTGAATCCATGAATACATGTTTGTTTGGAGATGAGAAATTTCCTTATCACCTCCGTACGATCGACAAAAGGGAATGAGTTTTTTGGGTTTGTGTTTTTTAAGATGCCGAAAAGGCGCGCCACTTGAGCCTAGACGAATATGTATCGTTTATCGTGATGATCGAAATCAACTGTTTATTGGTTGCTGATGACTTGTGATATTCATTTCTTATTATATTTAAAGTTTTGTACTCAATTTGTTTGAAAAGACGGCATCTTAGCTCAGCATAAATGTAAATTAACAATTTTGGTGATAAATAGTAAGCAATAAGATAGTTACATATCTCTTGGTAAAGTTCTCAACGCCTGACTCAGCACCCACTAGCTATGGTGTCGTTAAACCAAAGTCAAATACCAAATCAGAACGGGGGTAAAGTAAAACATCTCTTCTCAAGGAGGGTTTTACTTACGTGTTAAAATAAGTCACGACTCAAGCAGTGATCATTATCAGTGAAGTTAAACAGGAAGCGATTCCCTATGTGCTCCTTCTTGCTTTCGACGCACCGGTTATCCTTCAGATGGTAAAAATAAGTAAGCATTTCTACACCAATTGTGGTTGGTGTTACAAAGAAGGAGACATATATGATAATGTGGATGAAATAAATTCGAATTATCGTGTATGCATGCACACTACCAACTATAACCATAGATAACAATACTCCTTTTAGATAGCTAACTAGTTAATGAAATCAAATCAAAAACTAATTAACAATTACACAATCATATTTTCTTAATTATGTGACCTTTTCGGTTGTGTTTTCAATTTTCTTCACTGGTAACCCCGGTGTAATTTTATTCCCCGGGTATTCTATACTCTTATTCTTCTCATTGAGCGCAACAACCGTTATCCGAATAGTTCTGCTTTTACCACAAATGATCTTGGCTTTAAGTGAAGGGGGAACGATCCATTCGGGTCTTGAACACACGACAAGCATCCACAGTTCCTCAAATAAAAAAAATAATTTAATTTTAATTAGATGAATTTTTAGTAAGACTAGCTTGGTAGGGCGATCTCATAGTACAGTCGTCATTTTGTACGACTCAATAACATGCGCGTCTTGGGTTCAAGCCTCAAATGGACAGGTCGTCCCCCCGTAGCACGGAACTATTTGGCTGCGTGGCCGAAGTGAATCGCCAAGTGAAAGAAGAAATAGCAAACCAAGAGTAAATGTCCCAATAATAATCACTTCATGGCTATGAAACATCAATGTTTATAGTTTTTGAGAACTATGGCGAGCCTAAAAACTGATTGTAATTCTAGTTAACATTCCAAAACAGTCGTTTTGATTTGGCAATGATCACAGTGTCCATAAAACAGTGGTGTATAAATTGTTGAAATCCAATTTTATATATATTTTCCCAAACATAAAAAAAACATATTAGTTTCTAAATAGATCTTATCAGCTGTTGAAACAAGGTTTAACTGAACTAAGGCTCCGCTATTAAATGGTACGATTGTATCAGCATCCAATATTGGCTGATTTCGTTGATGCCACACGCAATACAATCCGATGAGTGTTGTTGTTGGCTGCATACCAACGATAGTCACGGTGAATATGATACCGCACGTGGCATATCTATCGACTTGATACTGAAGAATATGACGCGGTATGTATGGTTCAGACACTCACCGCATACCATTGATTGCATAGTTTCATTAGTCATTGTGAAATATCGATCGCGGTATTCGCGGTTTTACTAGAAAATTACAACGGAGATTTCTAGCAGACTGATGATTTTATTTGTTTCCTTTTATTGTTCATTTGAGTGTGTCTGTAAAGCGATCCCAAGTTTGGTTAAATCATTGCTTTGAGAGCAGAATCTTGTCAATATAATGTTGGTAAATGATCTTGAGCATGTTCATTAATTTGTATTTTTGTAAAATCTGTTTTACATATCAGCTTTATCTATGTTACATATCTAACACATAATACAAGCGTGGTCGCGTGAAAATGATGGTTTGCAGCGCTAACTACTAATAATATTTTTGTACTTATTCAAAAACATTTTTTTAAATTTCCTATCTCAAGATTTTTCAATCTGAAATACGAAAAAACGATATCAAGGGCGACCCGCTTAATCTACAAACTAGAAAGTATTATCTTTGCAATAAAGTTAGTAATCCCGCCGTAAAATAATCGATGAAATTGCTACCGAGGTTTGACAATAGATAACAGATAGTGAGATAATACGATAATCTACATTATGTTACATTGTAGAGTTTGCTACATTTGTGCGCAAACATGACATAATCAATGATATAACATGACATACAACAAGTCCGTAAGATGATTTCGTAGAATTTGCTTAGCAACATGTAACATATGGATTTAACATACAATTTGATTGAATAAAAAAAAACGAAACATAGAGTTACGAAAACTGATTGGTTTATTTGTTTATTTTGTTTTATTTTTTTTTGTTTTAGGAACGATTCTCACCAACGTCCCCGCAGAAACCTTCGCGGATCGACTGGGGTCGGATAGAGAAAGTCTGTGGCCCGGTACCTATCTATTTGAAGAATCTGCTAAAGATGTGTGGCTATGAGGCGGAAAGCAGTCTGCGAAATTTGAATGACGATGACTTCATTGATATGGAGCGTTTCGCTCGGGAAGAGCTGATCCACCTGGTACCGGCGACACAGTTCTACTTCCACATCTTCTGCAGCGATCCGGCTCGCGAATTTCGGCTTGTTCCTGGCCACCGTAAGCTGCTGCTGCAGATAAGCGCGTATCTCAACTATACCAAGGTGGCTAGTGAAATACAACGGCCAGAACCGGCGCTCCGTCTACCAGCCGATCTGACGATTCAGCGTGAGCGTGAGCGTGAACATCGGCTACTTTTAGCTCAGCAGCAACATCAGCAGCAGCAACAGCATCAGAAAGAACAACAGCACCAGCAGAAAGAGCACCAGCAGCAAAAGGAGCAGCAGCAACTTTTGCAGCAACAGCAACAGCTGCTGCAAGAAGTTGTCCGAATGCATCAGCAACCGCTGACAGAGATACAAGAGCAGATGCTGTCCGAGATGAAAATGTCGCACAAAAACTCACCACTCGCATTCGAGCAGGCAACCGTGTTCCCTCCGCTCAGCGACGAGGAGCGCATCAAGAAGATTCAGGGCTGCATTGTCAAGCTGATCGACATGTGGAGCGAAAAGCAACCCATTAAGCTGCAGATCACGGAGGAAATGATCAACGTGACCTACGAGACCAATGGCTACAACGCATTCATTAAGTGTCCCATGTGCGCGGTGCAGATAAAGGTGTCGAAGCTGCCAACGAAGAAGGGCGATCGGTTTGTGATCTCCAACTTCTCGAAGCATATCATCAAGATGCATTTTTCTCAGCTTAGCGACGGGGCCGGAGGGGGTGGGGGAGGCGTAGGCGGGAATGGTGTCGGTGGGCATGCGGGATCGGTTGGCTCGGAGCGACATCTAAGCATGGATAATGTGTCTTCCTACTATGGAGGGGAGAATTCGGACAGCAACACGTACCCGTACGATGACTATGGGTCGGGTAAACGGCCAAAGCTGGACGAGGACGATGATGAGATGGATCCGGTGCCACCACATTTGCTGCATCCGTATGTGAGCATTAAGGACGAAATTATCGATCTGGACGCGTAGCAGCTTGTGCCGAGGTACGGTTGTACTTTGTCGTCCATAAATCGCACGAGAACGGTTACTCGTGTCGAAAGCGAAAAAAGACGTTAAGGGTAAAGATGAGACATACGAACGATAGCGCTTAAGCCAATTTTTCCATTCCTCAATCAAACCAAATAGCCTCTCTTAGCTTGTTGACTCTCATAGAATAACTGCATTATTTCTTAGAATAAGTTAGGCTGTTAGATTTTAATCAAAACAAAGGTTTAACTTGCCGTGAATTGTTTCGCAATGATGGTTACGATTAAACCAAAATAGCTGTTTTATTTACTAGCAATTATTTGGTGGAACTGTTTGCACTCAAGCTAGGACGAAGTGGCATGATAAAAGACTTAATTTTGGAACCGTAATGGCTGATTTGAAGTGAATTTACCGTTTTACACGGGATAGCTAGCGAACGTCGTAGGTAGGTTGATAGGAAATGGTGTAAATAAGAGATGAGTTAAATTATACTAGTAAATGATGAATAAATACAAACATATATGTTCTACACATTGCATGTTGGGATATGAAAAGCTGTTTCCTTAAATTTTGCATAAAACCAACGATAATTTTTCTTTTCCAGCACAAATTACAAACCAATACAAACTGGCCAACGAACCCTACCCAACAGAAAGCTAACAAGTTGCACACAAAGATGTGTCTTGTATGCAAGCTTGTATCGAAACTCTCTGATATACGGTTGACCATATTTATTGCTGCGGTTTTTCACTATTGATTACAGAAATCTAAAAAAAAAAAAAATGATATTGCCTTATGATTTCATTACAATCGCATAACATAAATTTAACAATTAATATATCATCAACAAGGCGATCTGCTGTGCTTTTTGTACAGTGAGCTTTACTAAGCTTTTATCGTGCAATAATTTTCAATTGCATGAAAGTGTTTTTCGAATTTGGTAAACCACAAAAAGTGCAAAACCGTGAAACCTGGATAAGAAAGAATCCTAAAACCATCGTCCAGCCGGTTTTTTTCAGGATAATGTAAAACCAACAACGGATCATATCGGAACCAGGCGCGTTCATTGATCAGATTGATTTATCGATGAAACTACGGATGCTTATTTTTTAATAATTTAATATCTTTAGCAGTATTTTGGGGAACTGAGAAAGGGAATGCGAAATGAAGGGATAATGGCTCATTCCGGGAAAGAGATAATAATTCTTGCTAATCGAGAATGTTCTTTTATGCAGTTTCATAGCAAGAGTTTTTAAACTGTTGAATTGAAAGAAACATAGTAAATTAAAGTAAGTACTACATTATTTTTATTTCATGATTTTAATATTGTTCTATTATCTCTGATTACTAATTGAATAATTGTTGAATTGAAAGAAACATAGTAAATTAAAGTAAGTGCTTCATTATTTTTATTTCATGATTTTAATATTGTTCTATTATCTCTGATTACATAAAAATGCAGTTGCAAGTCACAGTTGTGGATTGACTTATCTTCATTGAAAATTATTAGTTTGTTTAAGTGTTTGGAAACGAATTGCAGGACTTCTGAAATAGAAAATGAGCTACAATGAAGAAATAAAACATATAAAAAGTAAAAGGATTTTTGAATATTTGGTTTAATCGTCAAGGATTTTTTTTGTGGATATTTTTTAATAATTATATTGAATTAAATGAATATCATCAAACGATTTTCACCGAACGAAGCTATGAACTTTTGTTCTCGATCGTACATGTTGAATGGTTGATGACGATGGTGAATATGCCGATCTGTTCTCTATCTGTATTATTTTATGTCTAATAGCTTTAGTACGGAAGAAAGGATTGAACACAGCTAGTAACCGACCAATTTGTTGGGCCAGAGCCGCACTGCTAGATTAACTCCGGCTGTTATTTATTTTAATTATTTCTCAATTTTAATTTAATCCAACTTAACTAGACCTTTTTTCAACTCGCTCTCCAGGTCTCCTTATCATAAACTTTCAGGAACTTATTCGTTTTCTGTTGTATCGAGATTCATCTCGTCGTCTCTTTGTGTTATGGAGCAGTTACGGTTATGGAAGCTGGGCATATTTATAATCTGCTGCAACTTTAATTTGTTTAGTAATAGACAAATTTGTATACGTCGAAACTTTACTTCATGTTCAGTAGTTTAGGGATAAGTTTCAGCATGAAATGATATAAAACTATCCAACAAAACAGTCCTTACAACAGCTTTGGTGAAGATATATTCTTAGTTTGTTGGCTAACGATTCCTCCACTTGGTTAAAGAGTGAAGCTTTGGTCCGATCGATTTCGAAATCAAATCAAGCACCCAAGTCCCAATTATTGTTGAATTAGGACTAACTACAAGCCAGGTAGGTCAAACTTGTAGTTTGGCGTAAGAGCGTCGAACCGTTGACGGCTTTCGGCTTTTGAAACCGACTTCGGCTTTTGAAGTGATCTGTCCAGTGGCGGATTAAGGGTATCGGGGGCCCTAGGCGGAAAGACGAGTTGAGGCCCCCTGTAAATGATAAATGTTGTTGGGGGGTGGGGGGAGGTTATGCGGTCACTAAACTTGCTGTTGGGAGATTGAACAGTAAACTTGAAATGCCGTCGGGGGCCCCTACGAGCATCAGTCATAGGCTCTAAAATTTTTGCTGACGGGGGGAGGGGAGGGGGGGGGGTGCAAATGATTCGCCAGCCTCGGGGCCCCAACGGCCATCCTTCCGGGGGCTCTTGTCGCTAGTACTCTGTCTATACGGCATACTATATAATGGCGATCTACAGGGCCCCTAAATCGGCGGGGCCCCAGGTGACCGCCTAGTCCGCCTACCGTTAGATCCGCCACTGGACCTGTCGAACATACAATCGGATTTTCCCTAAGAATTTAATACTTAAAACAAAGCTCATATAGATTTCGAATCTTGCGACTACATTAGCTTTGCATTGTCCTAATCTGTCATTAATCATAATCTCTTCAAATCGGTTTGAGTAAATGAGCAATAACTTTATGATTTTTCTTTGCACTTTAAATTAGTACTGCGCTTTCTTGCCGCAAATAATTGCGTACCCCGTTTACTTACGCGGGAACGAGAGCCACTTGAAAGGGATGGGCATGGGTAAGCGTTGAAGTGCGCTCTGAAGTGCGTGGGAAAGGCTGAAGCAGAAGAACAAGTGGAATTCCCGCCGCATTGATGACGGTTGCTTATCAGCTGGCAGTGCTTGCCGGCCGAAGAGATATAAAAAAGGTCTAGCGGCGAGGCAAAATCTCATTCCCTTACCGCAAAGTACATCCATCAAGATGGTTCGCCGTAGTTCGGTCGTGGTTGGTCTGGTTTTGGTTGCGTTCCTGGGTACGGTACTGTCCGTACCAATCTGGAATCGCATCGTCGGCGGGCAATTGGCTGAAGACACCCAAATGCCGTACCAGATTGCGCTGTTCTACCAAGGCAGCTTCCGGTGCGGTGGCTCGATCATTGGAGATCGCCACGTCCTGACGGCGGCCCATTGCGTAATGGATGACGGTGTGCTGTAAGTATACACTCGATGCCGAACCGGGGTCGTTTGTAGAAAAGATGGATTCGATTTAATTGTAATGATGGAAACCTTTTTCCAGCCTTCCTGCGTTCAAGTTTGGTGTTCATGCCGGGTCCGCACACTTGAACGCCGGTGGTAAGCTGTTCAAGGTTCGGGCAGTGTACCCGCACGAGGGCTACGGCAACTTCCAGCACGATATCGCCGTGATGGAGATGAAAGAACCGTTTGCCTTTGACAAGTACATCCAGCCCATCGAGCTGATGGATGAGGAGGTTCCCCTCGGCGGCGAAGTGGTGATTTCTGGTTACGGACGCGTCGGTAGCAACGAACCCGTCTCGCCCGCGCTGCTCTACACGTCGATGTTTGTGGTGGAGGACGAAAACTGCAACTCGATCAGCGAGGGTTTGATGTGCATCGACAAGGAGGGTAGCTACGGTGCGTGCAATGGCGATTCGGGCGGCCCGGCCGTATATGATGGCAAGCTGGCCGGTGTGGCCAACTTCATCATTGACCATTGTGGTGGAAACTTTGCCGATGGTTATGCCAAGGTGTCCTACTACCAGGACTGGATTCGTCAATTCCTGGAGTAAGCTGCCATTTGCAAGTGTTACTCCAAGGGAACAACGGGGAGTGAGTTTGGTTAAGCAAGCAAGGGAATAAAGTGTGGCGAAGAGATGCATACATACAGGTCGTACTTTTATTCAATTTCTTTTACTTTATTGCAAAAAAAAACGAATTCGGTTGATTGATGTTCAATTTAGTAAAATGTTCGCACGATTTGGAAAATATTGAATTAAAGTAAGTGTAATGTAATAGCTCTCCACTTACTCCATAGCGGAAATTGTATTGTAACATCTTTTCTGAGCTGTTGTGATACAACCGGGCAAATACGTTTTCCTACAATTCTAAGAAGGCAAAGGCAAATGTAAAAGGAAAAAAGTTGCTTCTGCGAAGGATGACAAAAGTCGTACCGAAACAAATACAAACAACCAACCATCCAACTTTTCAACATTTTTACCACAATGTTCACGGGATCAGCTGCGTAAAAAATGTTTAATTCTGTTGTTAAAAAGGTTGTTTGTAGATTGACACATTTACAAGGCTGTACAACAATGTTTCTTTTTGAACATACATAAGTTATTTCGATAAATCCAAACTTAACGACTACATTCTCTAGAAACTCTACTGTGCTTTGTTTTCAAGTATCACTAGAGACCATCATGAATGGGACATGTATAAAACATTCTATCTACCAGTTGTGAAACCACTTCAAACGGACATAAATGTTAAGCCCGAAGCAAACGGCATGGTATGGATTGAATCGCTACTGTAACTGTAGAGTGAAGATTGTTACTATCAGTTCACTTCAAAGCGCACACCTACAGCGTTTGAGGGGGTTGCCTACAGCTTGGTTGCGGTTCTAGTACTGGGTTGATGATGAGCAGCAGAATGTTCATCAATTTGAAGTTCGGAATCTTGAGGGAAAGTTGGTCGAAAATAATGCAGCATAGAATGTCCTCATTACGACGACGGTGTGTTTGCTGAAGGGTAAAGTCTTGTGGGACATTGAGGCCCAGTGTTTGCGTCTTAAATAATGTATGGGAATACAAAGATGATGTGGTCGATTTTTGAATGAAAATAGGGTTGCAATAGTTGATAGTTGGTGATACAATACTTTGGACTTGTGTGTATAGGCCAGATTGGTATTGGATTTTCTAAAAACTTGTGTCATATTTTCCAAATTTGTACCGAATTCAGTGTTCTGGGAATGAAAAAGGATACAAGGTTTTTTTCATTCTGGTTTTATTTTGCTCGAAGAAAGTCATGTAGCCTTTAAGACTGTAGGAACGTTGCTTTAAAGGGATTTGAAGAGACTTGTGGGGTACTTATCAGGTTGTTCTTTTCAGACAAAAAAAAAAGTTCATTTTAATGCCGGTTTGTATAATATTTATTCTACATTATTTATTTATTCATTTGATTCATGTATCTTGAATTGCTACATCTTGAATGGTAAGCTTTAGCCAATGTGGAAAGCTACTCAGTCGCATCAGCTGCCCAGAGGCAAATTAACCACAATGAAACATTTATCGAATATGTGTGAAGATGCAAACAGCAGTGGGTCACAGGAACGTAGTAATTAAACAGGTGGTACAATTCGTAATTATAATTGAAATTCCTTGTAAGTCGTAAGTGTTCCAAAGAAGAGGTAATTGGTTGCGTTATGCGCATGGTCTTATCGGAAGATCAAACGAAAAGAGCATCAAGATTGGGGGAAAAGAGCCAAGGATTGAGGCATACTCTCTAACCAATTGATGGCAACAGGGCAAAGTATTGGCTGTTTGCTACACTTACACGTTATACATTTAAAGGGGTTTTTTAAAATTATCTCTGCAACAGTTTGTTTCAGTTGAGTACAGAGGACCTAAGGTTTGGTTTAATAATTTCTTCATATAATGAGAACATTTCCAAAAATGCCTATGCTCTATTCTCATGGAAATTCACTCACTGATTTCGCTTCCGAAATTTTCGGAACTTTATTTCAAATCTAGAACTAATTATCATTCCAGAGCTAGTTCCAATTCTGGACTCAAAACTGATTGCGTTTCCAAAGCATATTGTTATTCCCTGGTAGATTCCGATTCCGGTGCCGATTTAAATTCCAGAATCGGTTCCGGAATCGGATCCGGAATCGGAATCAATTCCAGCATTCGAATCGGCTCCAGAATTGATGATGACCCACCTGAGCAAAGAGGGACGAAATAGCTATGTTATATACACGACAGAAAAGGGACTAGAGTATGTTGATCTACATGATATTTCAGCACAAATAATTCTTGGGCTCTTTTTCTTGCAGCAACAGGAAATTCCTGACTTGAATACAACTAAACATCCATAACGATGTTTTGACATCGATGATAAGCTCGGGGTTTAAATTTCTAGATGACATAACGACATGACATATAGTTTTAAGCATTTTCAGTTTTAATCTTTTTGCAAAGCCTATGTTTGGGCCTACGTCTCGACGATGAACTAAGCCACACTTCGCTAAGGTAGCTACGTAGAACAACGATGGGGTTTAAACTTGAAAGCAATGATGTATTAATTTGTGTGACAAAATTTCATGAATTCGACTGTCCATACAATTCAATTTAATCGAATTCGAGAGGCAGCCATAGCTATACGAGAGGCATCATGAATGGTTCATTAACGATACACAGACATGTAGTGAAAGGAGCTTTTGAAAGGTATCCTTTCGCATTTACGGCTGTGAATATAATAAATTAAATGATTGATCAAATTTGTGGAATCCTGCCAACATACCGTGATACGTGATTCTGCGTGGTAAATTATAGTTAATTTTCATTACCCACCAATTCACTGGCACAGGAACTTGGCACTGGTTGACACCGCCAACCCCTCCAAAAACCTCGACCTTTGCGTACCTTTACTTTGTGTCAATAATTATGATGAGAGGTGTATCCAATTGTGTGACGCCTCCGCTCAAATAGAGCCACAAGAACCTGGAGCTTTTTATTCAAAAACACATACACTCTCCCACATGCTTCTCGTTCACACGGCGAAATAAAATGCTACCCAAACCAGGGCGGTACGTCGTCGATGCTACCGTACATTAATTACCATGCTCTTTTCAGAAGGAAACCATTCCGGTGTCACGAGTAGGGTATGGGTGCGGGCCACATCGCCAGCATAAATGCCGAACATTTATCTTGCTTTCAGGTTGATGTATTCTACTTTTTTCCTGCCTTTTTTTTCTCACCCTCCAGTTTGAATGCCATTTTCGACCGTTCGTTAGGCCGGTTCAATGCAATTTAAAGCCTGTCTCGGTCCGGTTTGAAATAAATGGTCACGGTAAATTGTAGCTTATTTGGTCTGTGTGGATGTGTGGTAGTTTTACGAAATGGCGTTGGTGGAGGTTGTAAATCAAGTTTATTGCAACAATTAGCATCGTCTTCAAGCGATCCCCTATGTCAACCGATTTAATCCGAGTTAATCTTGTTGGCGGGTTAGATCAGTTTACGGGAGGGATAAAATAAAGCATTGTAAGGTTTAGCAAAGCGATTCTTTGTGGATTGATTGGATTAGATTCAATTGGTGTATCGTTCGAGTGAACAATGTTTTCAAAACAAGTTTTAAGAGAATGTTTTCTATTCCTAGTATATATTTTTTTAATATGCTTCGAAGGTATTACACATTCACACTATGAGGTTTATATAGCTTATCACAGAAATTTTCAATAGGATTATGCATTTTTACCCTTTTTCATTCAGTTAACATATCCTTGAATATGATTTAGGGGAATCGGAATGAATTTATAAAGAAGAGAACTTGGGCTGAGGGGGCAGTCGTTGATCAGATCGCAATAAAGCAACACCGTCAAAAGAGAAAAAGTCTGTGTCAACGTTCTCCCTCATTCGGTCCACCTCCTCCACCCCCTCGGTTGGTTTTCGGTCGTCATGATACGGCTGTGGCTAGCATTGTTTTCCAGTGTTCAAGTATTCGTCGCCTTCCCTCAATCCATCCGCTCCTCTCGTTTTTTCCTTTACATTTTATGTAACGTTTATTTTCAATCTTTTGGAAAACCATTTGCTAGAAAAAGTAAAATCAGAATGTGGTCATACGTGATTTATATACCTATTTTACCGTACAACCGGATAGTCAATTCTTGCTACGGGTGAGCGGTTGGGAATCGAATCCGTCAAGCCTATTAGGAGCCGGCGCGTACATTCAATAGATCACCGGGACCTTATATATTATATTTTTCACAATCTAGCATAGAGCGATCCTCTGTCCACCTCCTTATGCCATAAGCTACAAAGTTTTTTTTTTGTAGAAAATATATAAAGAACATTTCACTTTCGTTTTCTTACGGTCACATGTTATTTATTTAATTATATTCCGATTAAATAAACTCCGATTTAAGATTTAATCATATCATAAATATAGCTATATTAATTAATGTATTGTGTTCTACTGATGAACTTTCTGGCCTAATCATGTCTTAATTTTTTCTTTATCATATACGTAGAGCAACAGATATCTAAAAGCTCTAATACTTCGTTGAATACCATTGACATGCGAAGTATGGGTTATGGTTGTGTAAGGAGTAGGGAGATAGGAATTGAACTGCCGTGTTCGAGAGGGAGCGAGTAGGTTTATTGGACCTAACAGAGTGGAGCAGTTGATCTCACCGTTAAGAAGCCGGAAGATAAACATGCATTGCGTATGTATACGCCGTTTGCTAAGAGGCTCGAGTCAGACAAGCAAACAGCACCGATAGTAGGCCTAGCAGTAAGCTATTACCAAGGAAGTAGCCGGATCGCGAACCTTGTGATTTTCCTCTGCAAGACTTCAAGGTGTTTAATATTACCAACACCAAGCAGGCACCAAACCGAAGACTAATATTCAAGACAAGATCGGAACAGGAGACCACATTTGGCGTAGTAAACCCTTAGTCAAGCATTGTTATTACTCAGGCCTTTTCTTTTTTCAGCAAACGAGGTGAAATTACAGCCTGTCAGTGTAACGGTATTTATCATCCGGGTTGTATCCATGGTCCGCTATATTGGATTTCTGCAATTGTGTACTAACAAAGATTCCTTTTTATATTGTTTTGTTCTCTATGTTCTGTTTGAAATGACTTATAGTGCTTTTATTTAAATTAAAAAACATATTCCAAATAATTTATAACCTTTCTCCCCTAAATATTTATCTTTAAGCAAAAATAAATCAATTCTTCATGAGCTAATCTGATCGCGCCCTCGACGAATTGGCGTTTACATATTTTTCAGGCTGAAATAATCTAAGCTGAAATACTGAAGCTAGTTTTGCGTGAGGTTTTGTATAGAGTGTTGACATGGTTTCAGTCGCCATGTGTCAAACTCCACATAAACAGCTGACTGATATCGTAACAGTCATCATTGTTAGTTAAAATCTCGGAAAATGAATATGGTATGAATATGATTTTTGGTGTTTTGGCGCTGTATGTAGAGTAAATCATAGAGCGGTCGATATATAAACTTTAAAACGTTAATAGAAACGATATAATTGAAAGCGTTAAACTATTCATTTTTACTGTGCAGTAATGTAATTTGAAGTACTGTTTAAAAATAAATTTTACATGTTCTTAACCTGTTTTCCAAAGAAATTTACTATTCGTATCATTTAAAATCGTGAACTATATTTTCATTCTTTCTTCTTCTTCTTCTTCTTCTTCTTTTGGCTCAACAACCGTTCTCGGTCAAGGCCTACCTGTAGCACTTGTGGGGTTGGCTTTCAGTGACTTTTGGATAACTCCCCTCTGAACCCATGACGGACATGTTGTTAAGTCGTACGAGTTGACGACTTTACAATGAGATCGGCTATTTACATTCTTTATTTTGTCATAAAAACGTAACTGTACGTAAGTTTTAAAATAAACCTATTTACTTTACTTATGACTAATACAGGCGGTCCTCGTTATACTCGCTTATTCGGGACCAAAAACGGTCGCAAAATACCGCGTTAGACGAATTTCACAGTTTCTCACCAAAATAACACTTAATTTTATACAATTTTGCTTGGCGTGATGAGCTATAGCAACTATCTGATACGATTTTGACTGTATTTAACGATTTTAAACCTTCATAAAGAATTTAAAAATTCGATCAAAAAGGAAATTGTTTTGCATTTGATAAAGATGTGTCAGATCAGAGCAATGTTCTTAAGGAACTGGCAAATAAAAAAAAACGCGCATCTCTGAATCTGCGTATTAGAGATACCATGTATCTCGGAAACCGCCTGTACTTTATTTTATCTAATAATATCTGTACTTCATACAAAGTTGTTTGTTGACTTATCGAAAATAATGGACACCGAAGGTAAATTTTATGGATCAGCTTTGTAAGTTTATTGTGTTCTGATATGTTCATGAATAAAAAAAAATCGAAAAGAAAGAAGAAGGTCTAAACGGCCAGACGGGTTCAAATAATTCAAGAAATTTGGTAATTTTAAAATAGCTGCTACAACGTGGTTTTATTTATTGTTTATATAACATTACGTTATTTTTTTATTATTTTGAAGTAAAGTCACATCTTATAGGACCTCAAAATTGCACACAAAAAATGCACGTACACACTTACTGTACGGCCCATGTAATATTATAAATACCATTGGAAATACAAACTCGTCTTTATTAAGCTCTAACGATCTCGTCAATTTTACCAACTTTAATTCTCTCCATCTAAGCTTGCATTTTCTGAAGCTGTTACACCCCTAGCGCCGAAAAGTTCGTCATTCTAGCTGCCCGGTTAAAGCAGCACAGTGTAACTGTGAAACAATACTTCAAACGGTTTTCCGTAGCGAGAACCACCAGATGATTTTTTTTACATGCGCAGGCAATGCAGGATGGATTTATGAAATCCTCTCTTCTTTCCGTCTTTACTTTTTACTAGTCGGTTTATATCGTCAAAATTTTCACGATTGATCGATTCCATCCGTCGGCTCGGGTCGATCCCTTGGCGGTTTGTTTATGGCCCCTCGCCTGTTCCTGTTGCACGGGACCCCGGGTCGGCCCGGTGGTACTGCAGGCGGGGATTGGGATCGGGGTTGTGTTGTTGTATTGTTTTCCAACGCTAACATTTCCCACAGCCCGGAGGTAAAAGTTGGCATAACTTTGAACCTTCGAAATTGCTTTTCATCGGGGCCCACGGGCAGATACAGTCCCGGCTCGTTCGTTTCGAACGCATCCCGCGCGTTCGGTCCCGTATCCGAGGGCCTGCTATCGTACAGGAATTTCAGAACGAAATCAAGAATTTTCGCAATTATTCGGATTTGAAAATGTGGGCAGAGTGTCGCTGTAGCAGAATGGTTGTTGTGCAGGCATGTTCCGTATGGGCAGAATTTCATCGGGCAAGCTTTTTATTTTTCTTTTCTTCAACAGCACAGGTTGATGTGGCGCTCGAGGTACAGCATTTTTCTATAAACGGTCATATGCACGTTGGGATGCTGATGAGCGTTGGAAAAATAGTCCACCACCACACATACTCATCACATATCCACACAAATTCGGCGAACTGAGACGCTACACATCGCCTTACCCGATTCGGTGAAACTTGAGTGATGAAAAAGTTTCGGTGATTGAAAAGAGAGAAAAAAGCTTGTAATTTCTGTCTGTTGTGACGTCAAATGAAGGCTTGATAGACATGAAGTAATTTAGTGGAAATACACCCCAAAAGCTGCTATGTGCAGAGCATTCCTTTCTTTCGCAAATTTGATGATTATGTATTTTTGAACGGGGTGTTAATGGCGGCAAACGATCATCAACGGGGGATGTTTCATGATTGATGTTTAATCTGTTTAAAAATATTTCACCTTATTTTTCCGTGTGCACATTGTTCTCTCTTGAATTGAGTTCTAAAATTATCTTATTAAGTTATGAGTGCTAAACAAAACTGATTTTGTATTTTCTTCATTATTGTATTATTTTTATCGTTCATTTCGTTCGTCAGGTTTTCATTATTTGACAACCATGTAGATTTCTGTGATTCTTTAATATAGAATTGGTTTGAAATTGGTTCCGTTATGCATATGTGCAAAGAAAATAAATGCTACTAGCTTTTCTTTAAAATAGTTTTACAATTGCACAGAAAATTAAATTAAACTTTGACCATTAAGTGAATAGGTAGATTAAAACTGGAGGCAAAGTAAATTCTTCAAAATAAAAAATAATAAATTGAGCCGGAGTAAGAAGAATTGTTTTTATTCACACTAAATTCTAACAAATAAGCAGAAATACCAAAAACAATAATCAAACATTGATTGATATAACAAAGTTTTCAGCATACATTTTTTAACAACATTCTTGAAGCATCTTCATCTTCTTCTATTTAGCGTAACGTCCTACGCGGACATGCCGGCCTCCTATACAGGCTTTCGAGATTTAATTCATTACCACGTAGCCGGATAGTCAATCCTTGCTACGGAGGGACGGTCCATTCAGGGCTTGAACCCGTGACGGACGTGTTATTGAGTCGTTCGAGTTGACAACTGTACCACGGGATACCACGGGATGTACCCCGGATTTGAAGCATCAAATCGATTGTTACATTTATCAAATTTATCCAACTAAACATATTCTGCCTTTAGCCAGAGTTTGTATTTACTGAACTGAATTTTAATTAATAATTACCGTGCAACCAGCCATTCCGCCAAACAGCGTCGCGCCGTGAGGCCGACGCCGGACACATCGAAAAATCACCATAACGAAAAAATTGACAGGTTAAATGTAACGCATTGTAACGCTCCTTTTTTCGGTAAACCAATTTCGCTACTTATTTACTGCGTGAAATTGTCTCAACGTGTCTGAGCGCACGGTTATACGAAATAGTACACTATTTTCGAGCCCAAATAGATATGTAAGATCAGATCCGGATTCGTTCAAATGTTCCGGATCAGTACATTGAGCGAGTGAAACATGCATCAGTTTTTGAAAGATCCGGATCATCGCTTCCCTGAGAGAAACAAAGGCGATTGTTCGAATGCTCCAAATGAGCAAGTGAGCAGGTATCATTTTTAGATCACCATTCTTCTCTCTACAGATAGCTGAACAGACATATCTTACACGTATGTGATTCTTTATACCAAAACTAGAAAGCCTGGTTACACCGCTTAGATCTGACTCACGCTTTGAATTCGACCGCCCATGATTTTTAAGGCGTGTATACACGAATCTAGGTGAACGCATTTTTGAAGTCGTCCCAGAATTCACCTATCTGGGGTCAAAGGACAGCAACGACAATAGCATGGAAGCTGAGTTGCACGCAAGGATGCTGGTTGCCAACCGGTCATTCTACAGCCTGAAAAATCAGTTCACCTCAAAGAACCTGTTGCGACGGAGTACCGGTACTCACCGGTACCGTGTAGTAGTAGTACCGGTACTCACATACGCCTCTGAGACATGGACACTGTTTAAATCTGACGAAACCCTCTTAGCCGCGTTCGAGAGGAAGATGCTCAGAAGGATGCTTGGCCCCGTATGTGTGGAAGGACTACAGAGGAGTCGCTATAATGACGAGCTATACGAGATGTACGGCGACCTCACTGTCGTGCAGCGTATCAAGCTCGCCAGGCTCCGGTGGGCTGGCCATGTTGTACGCATGGAAACGGACGACCCAGTTCGTAAAGTCTTTTTAGGCCGTCCACAAAGACAGAGGAGGCGTGGTAGGCCCAAATTGAGGTGGCAAGATGGCGTGGAGGCATCCGCCATTAAGGTCGGGATAACGGAGTGGCAGACGAATGTGCGAGACCGTGAGCGGTTTCGGACACTCCTGAGGCAAGCCAAGACCGCAAAGCGGTTGTAGCGCCGGATAAGTAAGTAAGTATACACGAATAGCTCAATTGTTCACAATGTACAATCGTTTGGGAAAATCTGCGTGCGAGGTGTCAATTCCATACAAAATTTGACACCTTCACTCTTTTGCATTAATCCTGTAGATGGAGGTTTAGCGATATGTTTAGCGTATTGTCCAAGCGACAATGACGATGAAAATACAACTGGCTGTCTCATTCGTTGCTCGTTACTACGTATTGCATGTCTTCGCCTCGTGCTTCGTCTTAGTGAACCTCTTAAGTACGAACAGCACTGGATATAGAGTTTCCAAAATTTATTGTTTGATTCCTGTAATGTGTTCTGTCCGTCTCACGGTTTATTTACCGTTTCTCATATATTTTTGTACTGTTTCCTCATCATTTCGGTATCGTTCTATTGGAAGTCAATGCAGTCCAACCTAAAAAATATGAGTAACGCAATAAATCGTGGGAACGAAGTAAATAACCATGGGAACCAAAAGGTTCTGCATTAACTGAAAGGTTCTGCAGAGAACGAACGATTAAATGATTGATCTGATCAAATGAACCAGATCAGCTTTATGAATGAACCGGAACTGGGCTGATCTTCAAAAAGATGACAGTTGGTGGACCACATTGTTTCGTTTATAATAATTATTTAATTATTTATTTACCTATTTTTCAATTTATCTAGAACTCAAACTTGATAAAAGTGAATAGATTCTCTAATCTACTTAAATCCTCTTCCTGTTATAGCAAAATATCAACGGAATTACAAATCTGTTCTAAACTTCTGTACCTACCCTCTTGATCCAGCGTAATCATTATGAAGCTAGATTGAGTTTCAGACCATGTACTAGCGCAATGTTCGAAACCAAATGAGACGAGAGACAAGAACATCGTTAGAAGCGAAAAACCAAGCGGTATGACATAAAGAAAGAGTATTTTCGCTCCTTGCATTTCTGCTTGTTATTGTTGCTCATTTGCCCGTTCGCCCACCATTACGACGAACTGAGCAGAGCAATAGGGCAGCCGCCCCGGCAGTTTGTTTATGTCCCGAACTGGCTGTGAACAGTCGTTGAGCGCTTCCGGTCTTCCTTTGGACGTACGCCGGGTACGCCTTCCTCTTGACCGGTTAAGCCGTATCGCTTTCACTGTCGCATCGGTCCGGTCCACCAATCTCGATGGTCGTTTGTTACGTCAATTAGATTTCTCGTGTATTATCAACATTGTTTACTAGTCCATTACCACGTCCTTTGTGCGAAACAGTTTCAACAGACGGAACACATCCGATCGAGTTCGTCGCGATGCAAGACACTGGACAAACAAACAAAAACCAACCACAGCAGCAACCAACAAGACAACAACAACAAAAAGAGCCTCCAGATTGCAAAAAATCAGCCTACACAGCAAAGCGCACCGGCTCCCGATGCCCTACTCCCATTATTCAATTTGGTGTAATGATTTCGGCCAGAGATGCGTAATAAAGCGCTCCAGATTACGTTGCTGTAAGCATGTTCGCGCGTGGCCTTCACCAACAAAAAGCCACCCCAACCATGGCGATTATTGTGAAAGGCTAGGGGTGAAGTTACGGTGGAAAGGGATTTGGTAGCCGAACGGTACGGATAGATAGAATCGGGCATTTTTTTCACATCGATTGGTAAAAGCAATCATACTAATCAAATAATTAATTAATTGGCGACATAGAAATGGGCTATCCTGTACACCGCGTACCGAGTCAGCCACGGACGATATTATTGTTGATAGATTGGGCCGACCTCTCTGGTTGTGGTCGGTGATGTCAACACTAATCGCGCCGGTGGGTAGTTTATGAACTCCGGCACCGAGTAGGTGGGCTGGTTTCGGTGCTTCTGATGAGCTGCTCTTGTTCGATAATGATGTCCTACTGAATGGAGTAGCCGCACGGGGCGATTAGCTCCTAACTGGTACTGCCGTGAATGGGTTATATTTGGAACTCAGGAACAGGCCGTGATTTCGGTGTAAATGATAGCAAAAACCAGTCGAACGATAATTCCGCCACTTAAATGGGACGTAAAAACACGCCAGTGACGCAATCAAGAAGGTGAAGCACCCGATCAGAGGCTTGGGAGAAAGGGGCAGCTAATATTTATACTGTCTCCAGCGGACACAGAACACAAGCTCGTTCGATTTTTTTCCCACGGAGACACTTACGGCTTGCTGTTTGGGAGCGATTCTTTTTCATTTGCGCCCGGGGGGCCCTCCGTCTGGGCTCTATAAATACCCTTGGGACTTGTAAGAAGCAATGGTTGGAAAACAAAAGTTTTTCCTCCTCACGACATCATCGTCACACCGCGAATGATGATGTATCGAAACGAATTGGTCCAGTCGGGTGATTCAATGGGGACGGGGGGTAGGGTGGTAGTTGGAGCGGAATGGAAAGATTTATGGAAGAAATGGTATTAGGACAAAAAGCAAGGCAACAGAGAGAGAGAAAGAGAAAAAACGATAGCCCCTATGCCATGACATAGCTCCTCATCGGCGCCGTGCTGAATCCCAACCATCCCAAACCAAACCTGAGATTTACTGACCCTGAAGAAAACGGATTTTCCCAAGACAAATACAATTATTTCACTGTTATCTTCGCTAAGTGAAACTGTTTTGATTCCGAATTGGGGATGCGGGGTTCGGGCGATGAGGTTTCATGTTTACCCACGCCATTACACCTTTTACTGGTTCTACCGGTTTCTCGCCACCCTACCACGGCAGGCCTTTTACGACTTCACTACGACTAAGACCGGAACAACCGACCACACTAAATGGGGCCCTTTGCTCTCACCACAAAAAAACGCCCCGTTGTTTCTACTTTTAGATTAGTGGCGTACTTATGTTTAAAGTTGTGCTTTGAAAGATTGAGGCTTTTCAAGCGCTTTTTTGTTGTTGGTTGCCTCCGTGGCGGCCTTTGATCTGCGGGTCACAGGAAAACTCGGATTGAAAGCATACGGTGTGCTATAAATCAATCACCGAAACGGGAACCGACGAACGGACGAACATAGAGCGATGTCATGTCGCTCAATCAACTGATTGGTTTGTTTCTTCCCATTTTCTGCTGATCCTTTCGGGGATTTGTGGGTTTATGGGGCTACGGTGCTAGGAGCATTTCTTGTTCTCGTTGTTTTTTGTTTCCTTTTCTTTAATGGAATGGTTTTTGTGTCTAATTATAAGGCTGCGTTTTGATCCGGATTTACACACTTAGATCGTGTTGAAATTGACTGATTTAGAAGCCAATTTTATGATTGAAACTAAAACATATACCTCTCCATTCATCTCCTAGTGGGTGTAACATCCTACGTGGTCATGCCGATTTATACAGGTTTTTGAGACTTACTTAACACCATACAGCCTGGAGTGTCAGTCCCATGACTTGACACATATACGTTGTTTATGAAATAGATGATTTAAAAAAAAACGATCAAGTCAATGAAACATGAAGTTTCCACAGTCACTTAATAAAAAAACAAAGTTTACAGAAATTATTACAACACGTTTCAACTTAATTTTTAATTTAATTCATCTTATTTTTAAACACAGATAAAACGTATTTAAATACATTTCCAGTACGTTACATATCACTTCGATTTCCCTCATTGATCTCCAAACAGAAGAGTTATAGAATTTTCATTCCGAATCCTTAATATAAGTATCAAAACGTGTTAATCAATGTTCGTGTGCTTGTAAACCTGCTTTCTGAATTAAATTTTTATGTCCGCTGTGGTTTGCCTACAAGGCAAGCTTCTTTTACTAACGCCACACTGTAACAATTGCTCACTACGAATTGCACTTAGTGTTTCAAAGGGTTATAAGAAAAAGAAAAAAAAAACTACACACTGTGGCTAAGCAAATACCCTTGGCAATTCGGAATGGTATTAGTGTATGGCTACATGGAGGATAATTGAAATTTGATATTGAATTTGGGGTGTTACAACATTTGTGTTTCAAGAATTCCATCCATACGATGGTCGATGGTCCGTAGGATGGACGTGTTGATGAGTTTTAGCTATTTAAATTAGCCAAACAACAACTAGTGAAAATTTCTTAAATGTGTGCACGAATCAATGTCAAAACATCTTTATTTCGCCCAAATAATCCTTTAACGTAATGCTTTTTGGTTGATAACGTGATATTACACCTACGCGGATATTCGACTAATGCTTCAGTTTTGGCATTATCTGTGTATCTGTGGATTAGAGTGTTATTTAAAATTTGGCTTTTTGTGCCAAATTAAATAATACTGTGTTATACGACAAAAGTTTGAATAAAAAAATGAGCTTTTTTCGGCTGGCTGTTGAAAAAAACCAATTGTGATAATTTTTTTCCATGAACATCCTCTGAAAGATAATTGTTTAAGCAAGGGGTCTCCAAATTACGGCCCGCCGGCCGCATGTGGCCCTTAAGAGCCTTTAATGCAGCCCGCGATGACTGGGTAAAGGTTAAATAAAAGAGCTTTCTTTTCTGACTAACCAACCAATTTATTTTCTTACTTCTGAAAGACAAAAAATAAGATTCAAAAAAAAAGAGTTGCAGATATTTGATATATTTTGTTAATATTTTCTTATTAAAACGAGATTTGAACTTCCACTCATTCTAAAGGTAGCGTCAAAATGGCCCTCAACAACGAGGATTGTGAAGCAATGCGGCCCGCGAACTAAAAAGTTTGGAGATCCCTGGTTTAAGCTAAGATATGGAATACAGCTCGAGTGGGTATTGTCTAAATAGTTGGTGAATTGAATATCATATGTTTTGGCGTACAAGAAGCCATATTATGCAAATTAATTTGTAATGAAATATAGCTAAAAACAATAAAAAATTTCACGTTTACTTTCACTCGCGCTGTAGCCCGGGCTTTTTCTTTCAAAAATAAATCTGAGACCTACACTAAGTTATCAGGAAATTTCGCCATAGCGGACAAAGACATGCGTGTAGGCTTGTTTTTAAGATTTTGGAGTAGATCTGTTGCATTATGTTGGTCTAGAAAAAATCGATGGGACGAAGCTGGGCGATGTTGGACCCGATTCTTCTTAAAACTAACAGATAATCTAAAAAAAATCTTTTCTACGAAAGTTTTCATCGTAGCAAGAGCTGTCAAATTTGAAACGTACTATATCGAATATTCAGTACTGAATATAATTTGAAGATATTCTAGTATCTTAGTCTCATGAATATATTTAAATATTGCAGTATGAAAAACTACATGCAATATGTGCATGCAAGAAAAATTTCTTAAAAATGATGTATGAATTTCAATTGTTAATGGCGGTATTTTTGGAAAAATATAATACAGCAAACTGATGGAACAGAACAAAAATTTACACAAACGTAAAGGTATAAAGATTTTTTAAATAACTTTTTCATATAAATCAAATTTTAGCAAAGTAATACGACTTAGCCGTTCTTTCTTAGCAAAAACCAACAAAAAAAGGTCAAAAGAAAGTCGTAAAGTTAATCTCAAGCACTCCCAGAATATAAACATTATTGTTGCTCATTGTTTTCTTCGGAACTTCGAAAGACCACATTAAATTAAATTAATTTCGCGAGCGGGCGAGAAATAAAGCACATAAATGTGGGGCGAAACGCACCGTGACTTTAATTTTCCCGAAAACGAACAATTTCATTGTCCTAACGAGTTACACTACAAACAAAAACCCATCAGTAAACCACAAACAGTGTTGCGAGCGAGAGCGTCTTACAATTTAGAAGTAACAAAAAAAAAAAAAAATAAACAAAAACGAATGGCCAGAAAGATGCCAGACATGGTCAGCTGGCTAACAACTGTTACGGAAGAGCTAATTTATTAGTTTCCGTTCGAACGTTAACCCAAGCGGAACCGGCAAACTCGAATCCGGGAAACGGAAAAATCGGGAACCTGAAAGTGAAGCGGTCTGGCTCGCCTTGCTGATGGTAGCTGATTCGGCCGGTTTGAGTGAAGGTAAGATACTACTACGCGTAGAATTTGAAGGTTCGCCTTGTGCCCTGCGCTTTCCTTACCAGCCGCAAACAACGCCATTAATCTTCGGCACATGCTTAATGTAATAACGGTCCGCTCGTTGCACGTAATGTTTGTGTTCTGGGGTTTGAAATCGATTTGATTTGGCAAGCTTACTTCCTCTTGGAAAAGCTTCCAAGAACGGGTGTCCGGGACGGGGCAGGTGAACGAGTGGTGAGTTATCTTGAGCGTCTGCGGCTGTAAATTGATTTTCCTGGAAAGGATACATTAGAAGAGATTAAAATTGTTCCCTTCGCTGTGGAAGTAAAGTTCGGAGCTATATTTTCCAGCTATGACAACACCGTACACCATGAATCGTACGGTTTGTAAGGCATAAAAGCTCACGCTCACTCGAGACGAACGATGGCGGGATTAAGTTGTGCAGGCACTGTACCTTTGTTTAATTTTAAAGGTAGATTCATGGCTGATAGGGGTAGTGCACGGCAACCTGTTCACACCGTCCGACAGGATTCACACCTATTTTTCGGTCCGTGCCCCAGCGTCGACCACGGTCGCCTTTGGCATTAGCGTCGGCAGCTCCGCCAGCTGGCTCGTAATGTTCGTCAGTATCATCACGTCCGGACCGCTGATGGTTTTGGTAATACGCTGAAACGTGCCATCGGCGCCGCGCGTATCGGTGGTTTCGCGAATCGCGTAATTACCATCCTTCTGGCGCAGGACCTGCCGGTAAGGGCCGGGCAGAATGGAATCACGATGCATCTCAAAGGCAACGGAGGAGGATTCTTCGTCATCTTCGTCGCTCATTAGCATTGACGTGCTGGTGCAATGGTGGTGGTCGTGCTGTTGCAGCTGCTGTTGCTGCCGACGTTGCCTTTGAGGGTTTGGTGGGCAATGTTGCCACAGCATTGCGTTGGTGGGCGCGGTGGCTGGTATTGTTGAGACCGGTACAGCACCATTGTTGGGGTGCATGGGGGCCGGACGTGTTAACGTTGTATGTGGCAGCTCGGGGCCTCCGGACATTTCAAAGCGACCGGAACCGTCTGATGCATTTCTGCCAGCGACAGATGAGCTGTGTCGGATGCGGTCGATTAGCTTGCCGAGGTTCCGGGCGATCGGAAGCAGCAGGAAGAACAGCTTATCGGGCGCTAGATTCTCACGGCGCCCAAGGACCTGTGGCACATCGATCGCAAAGCGGATTATCGAGCCGATGAGGCTGACGGTTAGCTCGCGGTTTGTTGGAATCGGAAGGGAGCGACCGGCGTTCTGCGAATTTTTCATGATGTTGTTGAAAGTTTTTCGCGCAGCGCGACGCCAGGAGCCGGTGCAGGACGCGTGGTATTTTGACGGGGGACGGTGGTTGCTTTGATTGGTGTTTTTTTTGCTGCTTAAAGATTCACCGGTTGCTATGTGAGATGGAGCAGACAGAAAAGACACACGGTTATGGTTGAAGCCATCAGACGAACTGGTGGTTTCGATAAGAAGTTTTTTTTTGTTTTTGTTTTTGTATTTTCTGTTCTTAATTTAATTTCAAAAATGTTTTGCAACGCTATGCTTAAAAATATTATTCTGCACATATCCTAGATCGCTTTTTATTATCTTGCAGAATGTTGTTGCATCAAATAATGTCGCAGAATCGAATGAAAAGAGTCGTTAAATACATGTTTTCACACTGTCAATAGGAGTTGGAGGAAAAGGTTTCCCGTGACTCTCCAACATGAAATGTCCAAGCATCTTTGCCAGCGCCATTCGATGGAAAGGTACATTTGTAAGCAATAGTGGAGCTGCTGCAAAAGATTGTTATGCTCGGACGCTAATTACAGTGGACGCTTATCAATACCGGAACCGTGCGACTGATAAAACGAGCTTCCGCATCCCAATTTTGGGATGACCGTGACTAGGCAAAAGGTAAACCCAAACTCATGGTTAACACACCGTCCGCTGGCCACACGCAAGGACCGGCAATCTGGACAAAGGGTGGGCGAAGAAACCCTCTCCGTACGGAAATCTGAGATTATGTTTTGTGACCTTTTGCTACACGTGCACGTTGGTCCGGTTTTTGTGCGCCATTCGATTTCCTTTTTTATGACATGTCGTGAAGTAACCAGCACATAAAAAAGCGCACCTTTCCCATCGTCCCTGATAAAGCAGCTGATATTCGAGGATTGACGACGGGGATCATTGCGCTGGTATGCTATCAACCTGAGTCAGTATGTATGTAGGTGCATGTGTGTGTGAGTGTGTGTGTCCGTAAAGACTCCGTCACAAGCTTATCACAAACCTTAGATCTGTGTGTGCCTTCGAGCCATGAAACACTCCCGATGACCTGCAGAAAAGGATGTTTGCAAAGTCAGGAAACGGTGAACTTTTCTTTTCATCGTAGATCAACGATGCTGTGCTCTGCGGTGACATATCCTTTCGAGCGAAGGAATAATGTGGTCATCGGTATTGGCAACTTATTTATGTATACGTGTAAAAACTTCACCGTACCGGACCACCCCCAGGAGTTACGGTTCGTGGGGCTAGATTTGTCGGGTGTATTTCTTTTTTTATCTTCTTCACATTGCCAAACCGATCGTGTGAGCTTAGAGCTAAAAAGGAAAAGTATCCTGAGTAGGTTTTTCAGTTGTGTGTTGAAAAGAGCCTATTTCTTTCATCCCGATAAGTCTTTACCTTTAGAATAGAATGGATCGGAGAAATTGTACTGACTCTAAAAAATTCTTATTTCGTCAGTGGCAAAGGCAACGGGTATTGTGAGTCGGATCTTTCGATACAATCGAAGATTTTATCTCCGTACGGTCACATCACATTGAAACACTGAGGTATGTAAAGGCTGGTAGTGTAAAATTGTGCTTCACAAGAAAAACACGACCATTGCATGGAGAGTTGATTTTTCTTTCGCTTAGCACATTGGGCTACAAAACCCGAAATCGATCGATCAAAAATGAGCAGAGCAAAAGAGGAAAGCAGTATAAAAAGCTTAATGTTAGTGCGACTAGATTGGCTAACTACATCGAACAGTTAACTATTACAGGGAACGCGTTTATTAGCTATGCACGCACCGAAGTTAAAGCAAAAGCACGCTACTTAGCTGGAATGTAGAGCTGGAAAAGGATCAAGAATAGCTCAAATCACCTTACGGGAAACTTTATCCACCACCACGACAACTTTCTCTGTACGGTGTATTGGCTTGACAAATTGACTCCGTCACAGGTGGTAGTGTCTGGAGCATCTGCTGCACGAGCAAACATTTGCCGTGGTGATTGGTCGTCGAGCGACGAAGCAGTGCAGAAAGCAGCCGCACCTCCCAGCCAGTCCGGAGCTGTCCAGCATCGACCTGGAGATGGGATGACATGCGTCGGCCATACAGCATATGAGGTTTGGGGGCTCAACTCGACGGGGCGGCAATGTTTGCTTTCGCGAAAAACGCTCCGTACAGCGAATATGTGCGGACCGGTACACCGTAGACAGGTGGCAGCTTCAATATTGCTACGATTTTGGCAGCCCGTGTGCACTGGCACCGGCTAGTGCTAACAAATCCGTAAACTGTCGATAGGATGGAGCAATAAAATAATATGAAGCGTATTATGTTTTCCTTTCATGTTTGCTGGCAGTGATGTGTTTGGGAGGGTAGAAGTGGAAGGGAGAACGATTTGAAGTACCGTGTACATTTGTATGATAATGGTTTGTTGGTGCCTTCGTCATCATTTGGTAAATTAAGCTTAATTAGCATGATTGGTTGAATTGTGTTGAAATATCATAATTCACCTGTAATCTTTACTTTGAACTTACGAAAGTATCCAAAATTTTCATCGAATGATGCCTAATTGCACAATGCGTCTTAACAAAATTAAAGAAACGAGCATAACGATATGCAGAAAAAATTAGAGAGAGAGAAACAGATACAACGGTAGAGAGATATATGTATATAGAAAGATATGGAGAGAGAGAGAGAGAGATTACGAAAAAGAGAACGAACGCCACTGTCCATTGATGGAAACTTTAAATTGATTTCTTAGAGCAAAGAGCTGCGGAGCCAAAAGACGGTACCGCATCTATTTCGAAACTATTTGGAAAGAAACTTAACATCTTATTGCATCTTGGCAGTGGTTTCAGCAGTTTCCAATCATGCTCGAATGGGTTTGTAAAAGTTTTTGTTGTAAGAGTTTTGGAGTTACAGACCACTTGGCCGTGGCCGTAAGCAATGAGTTGAAGCAGCGGCCATTTTTTTTTGGTTGGCCGCATCCTCATCGCTCCGCTCCGGGGTTCGCCAGATTACCGGGGCAAAGAAGTTTGTGCCTGCCTGCAAATGCCACCGGGGAAAGGGATGGATCCGGGATTTGCCATCCGGAAGGGATGACTTCCTTCCACACAAACGAAGTGAATTAAATATGCAATGATTAAACCATTCGACCGGTAAACTATCCCCAACAAAGGGAGAGTGAAACCGAAGACCGACCACCGTCATGAAGAGCGTGCGCGCGGGTGACGGTGGGTGGGGCGGGCACGGAATTAAAATTTACTTTTTTGAAGCTGAATAAGCGCTTGTGCTAGTGTAACGTTTGTGAAATGTATTTTCTGTGTGTACATATTCGCTCTTTCCGTGTGAGTTGTTTTCATGCATCCGGAGTAGTTTTGTCAGTTTTCATCTGTACGCTGATAATAGTTAGTAAGGATTGGGATAGGATTGGACAGTATATTGGATTGGGAAAGGTAGGTAAAGACGGACACTGCGGGTAAGATGGACACTGCTCATAAATGCATGAAAAGGGTGATTTTCGAGTAATTCAACAATGTAGAATCCAAACTGAAGGTAAAACAACAGATTTGAGAACATTTTTCGTGTAATATATTGCGAAATTGGTTAAATTCACAAACAAAACCAATTTTCAATCAAGCGCACCTTTGTGGATCTAATTTGATTACTGCGGATCTTAAGCTCTGTAACTTGCATTGTTTATATTTTCGAAAGTTTTATTACATGAACGATTTGTCATGATTGTTAAGCAAAAAACTGGTGAAAGAATTAAAAATTCTTGTTTTCTGCTTGTTCAAACATCGTGATACCAAAGCGGGAAAGACGGACACTTTGCCATAGGGAAAGATGGACACCAATTTTGTTGAGTTATTTTACTTCTTGTATCAATAGGTGATGAATATATTTCTTCAAACACCTTTGTAATATGTTTGATGACTGTTACGGTCGCCATGTGGTATGTTTTGAGATAGTCATGGTATGTTCGATTTTGGGACGGATGCCATGTAGTAACTTTGAACTCGCGTTGGTCAGGGTGGCCTTCGTCATCGTTTGCCGAATTAAGTAGAACTGAGGTGGATACTGTTTCGAAGCGGACGTTCGACACTTGATCGTCCAGGCGATCATAGAAACCTTTAGGAGGTTTCCCTTACTGGAAACGTTGGAGTTTAGAGGCCTTACCTTCGGCAGGGGGACATATCTAACCTCTTTAAATGAGAACTCGATAGATGTAGGATGGGCATAGTCCTATCCTGACAGTCCGAACGAATCTGACCTGCCATGATCGGAGTTGGTTTTATTTATACTCAAAAGAAGTTAAGGGTTTCTCACATTTGGTTCCGGGTTGTATGTTGGAAAGTTATTGTTTTCACTAAGCTAGTTACGTTTGTCTTTTGTTGACTAGAATGATGGTTCTTGTCACTAAGTTCCTGTTTTGGTTTTAATGCTTATACTGTTCCTGCTTTGGGTTATAATGCATAAACTGTTCCTGCTTATGTTGTACGTTTCGGTTGGTTCTGTTAAGTGTGTCACAATTGTTTTTATATGAACGGTGTGGCCTGAGCTCTTCCGGGTGTGTATGGTATGATCTGATTTGCTGAGTGTTTTATATTGGATGTGTTGCAATGGTGTGATTTGATTTTCCAAAGTGTGTTACTATGTGTCTATGGCTGATAGTGTGTATTACAATATGTTCTGTATAGCAGATATGCTACACCTTAAATAAGGGTATTTTGAAGATATGAACCTTTACGCAACTAGAAAAAGTAATAAATAAGTGAGAAATGAAACACCGGTCAAAATAGCAGTCATGCGTAATGATATTACTCGCTCGATGCTGATGAGGTTCTTCACGAAATTCAATATTTTGTCACGACTTGGACAGCTTTTATAAAAAAGATAAAGTACTGATATCAAATCGTTCAGCAATAGATGAGAGATTCTATGGGTTTACAGATATCAAAAAGTTCAATCTTCAATGTAAGAATTGGCGATTAACAAATCCGTCAAATATGCTGTGGTCGCGGACTTTCCGCGGAATAATTTCCTAAAGCGAAGTTTTAAATTGTTGTTCTGTAAGCTGGTGGAACGTCCATTGTTAGTGCCCGATATTTAAAAAGATGCCTTGGATTCTGCATTCTACTTTCTATTAGACGTGGTGCTAAAAATTCCTAAATTCACGGCTGAATGAATCGTCGTTGCAATTGGCCAAGAATTGGTTTATAAACGTACCAGGACCAGGTGTTTATAAACTCTTCAATTTCCAACGTGTTCTAAAGGTGTCCATCTTAGCCTTCATGGTGTCCATCTTTCCCATATCAGGTGTCCGTCTTACCCGAACATTTCATGGTCGTTGTACCTATATATTCATAGATTTTTACCATTTCCCTTAACGTGTCCGTCTTTACCTACCTTCCCCTAGGTACTGCAGAAACTCAAGTTTGTGAGAATATAGCGAGTGAATGGGTCGATAAAACACGAAGGTAACAATTAAACAATGAAATTTGTGATGCAATCACAATTCATCCCGCAAAAGTATAGTTGACCGTGTAAGTTGTTTCTATGAAAAGGGATGACTATCATAGGTAGTTTCAGAAATTACTCCCTGTCAAGAGGAATCATCTGTGAGTTCTTCTAAAAAGGTGTAGAAATGAAATGTTCAATATTTTAAATTTATACGGGCTATAGGAGGATTTAAACCCCCGTCAGGCATGTTGTTAATTACAATTAATTCATTATGTTTTTAGTACGATGTCACTGGTATACTTGTCACTCGATGTTCTTATAACGTCGTAACGTTTCAACACTGAGTGGAGTGGGTGAATATGGTGATCGAGGGTTTACAGGCACTGATCGCCGTTTGTCGCAAGCATTATCATTCACGTTAACGTGTCATTCAATACCCTCGGTTTGGCGTAATGCATCGTCGTTTGCGCGCTTTTAACGTCGTTGCGTAAATGGTTTGGTAAAAGCGCAGATGAATACCATATTCAATTGCAATGGGCCTACAATAATACCCTTTCTACATATTCATACTGGCATTAAAAATACTTATGTAATACATCTCAATACCACATTACTAATTAAGACAGCCCTTATTTTGACTCATAAACTACGTTACGAATTTACGAACAAACTTTACCAGCAGACTTCTAGTGGTGTAGGAGAACATCGATGGTGAAGTGTGTGGTGGGAGGATATAATATCAGGCTAGGATTACAATCCTTAACTATGTATGTAACAGCAGCAAATATTTAGAATCTGCTTAAAAATCGTTGTTGAGGTTTTTGTGTCGCTTTTGTTTGATCGGATCAGTTTTGAGCCGTTATACACTAAATTGATATGGTTCTCATGGCCATTTTAAAAATATTAAAAAAATATATTTTTCATTATTTTGATTTCAAAACAATCATTACATGCCAAAAAAAAAGAAAATATTTTTGATAACTTTTGATATGTAAAAAAAAAATTATACCTTTAAAACTCTAAAGCCCTCTAAACAAAAGTTATAAAAAAAAATCGTTAAATTTTTCTTTTTCTTCAAAATCAAACCTTCGAACGATTTTCAAATGCCTCAGTTAGCACAAACATCCTGTTTTTCGTAGCGTCTTTATAGTTATGGTACGATTATAAATTTGATTTTTTAGAAAATTGCTCCATGCCATTTGTAAGCGCAACGGTTGGAAATTCGGGATGGTTCTATAACTGTTAAAATCGATTTGATAATACAATATTGTTTTATTAAATTGTTTTTGTTGTTCAAAATATCTTTGTCATGTTTGATCGAGAAACATCGATGGGAAATGTTCAACTTGACTATGTGCATGTAAAATATTTTCCTGATAATTAAAATGATTAATTTTATTTGATTTTTGCAGCAATCATCATAACATCGAACAAAATATTAAAATTTCAAACCACATTTAATTAACATTGCAATTGATACGCTGAAAACCCTTGTGCTTCTCATTTCAGGGCAGAAAAATATAAGCATCGGTTTAGCTATAATACACCTTCATCGTGGCGTATCGTTAGTGTGTGATATGTTTCACCTATCAAAGCACATTATCCGTCATTGGTTATGTATTATCAAGTTGCTTTCATTTTGCTACAAGCTCGCCGGTTCTCATGATGTGTGTAATTTATACATTTTAATTCTACTGAAATTCAGTGTTACGCATTGAAACCGTATATTGTAATCTAATTAACGAGAAGCGCTCCATGCGGTGTTATCTTCGAAATAATTACTCAACAAACATGTGAATTGTAACATTTTCAACAGCTCGCTTCTCGTTCCCTTTGCGTCGTTGACTGTCGGTGATTGTTTTTCTGTATTTTTTTGCTTCCGCCTGTGTGCCATTTCCAACCAAACAACCTCGAATCTGTTGTGCGCTTTTGAACAACGACGAGAGAGACAGAGATAAAATTGAGCGGAAATATATTACAGTTGTAATCACCAACGTTTTTGGACACATAAATTCAGTTCATTAACGGCAGCAGAATCAATAAAAATGATGGTGCGGTGGTGTTGTGCAAAATGGACTACAATGTGTGCTGCATGCAGCTTCGAGCATTTGCGTTGGAGTAAAGTGGAGGAGAAACGGAGCGGTGGAACCGCTGACCTTTTATCGGTTCGTCGGTGACGATGGACGACAAGGGTATTTTGTGGTCGACAGAAGTGTGCGAAAGCCCGGCACGCATGGGTTATTCATGAGCGTACCCTATCGTTCGCAATGCGTTGACATGCCTTGAGAAAAGTGAAGAAAAATGAAGTATAATTTTCCGGATGAAGCGCACGCAGCAGATAGGATAACGATGTTAAACAACGAGCCACTCTGATCGATCGTCCCGTCGTCGGTGTGTGGGATAATTAAATCAGATTGTCCCAAAAATACCTTCCACGCGTGGAAACTATGCAAGTGGAATAATCTGTACATTGTAAGACTGCTGAGCTTTTATTTTACGGCAACTGTTGTTTCTTTTCGTGCTGCACAAACAAAGTGAATACATTGTTCTGTGCAGGGCTGTACATGTTATAATAGCATGTTCCACAAAGAAATGTTACGCTTTGGAGAACGTAAATACAAATTTAAATGAAATTGAATTTTAAGAAGAACGTTTTTGAACCCTCGTCGATGAAATTTAATTTAAAGTAAACTTATTCAGAAATTCTCCGACATTGAAATATCTTGAAGGCATGTGTAGAATTGCCTGTTTATCTGATCGTCTATTAAAAAAATGAATGTGTAATGCTATCTAAACACTATCCAACACATTTTTTCTGGTATTCATTCTATCTGCAAAATTTGAGGATGTGGTGGAACTATTAAAGATAAGGTTAAGTATCTTCGTTCTGAAATAACTTGAGCTATGTTTTAAGATTTAAGCAAGATTTAAGGAAAACAAAATGCCATCTTTCAAAAAGTTTATCGCATTTATTTTAGCTGTACTGTAGCAGTAAATAGTATGAATATGCAAAATGATTGCATCTAGGGTTTTCAAATCCGTTAAATGAACTAAATAAATGGTTAAACAAACCCATTATTTATCGCTCTTGATCACCTTGTTAAGTAAGGTATCTGACTCTTGAATAAGTATCTGCTATTAATTATATGACTCTTGTTGTGATAGGTATACCTAGAGCTTAAAGCGTGAACTTGTGTAGCATATCTGCTATACATAACTTATTATAAACCACACTATCAGCTGTAGACACTTTGTGAAACACTTCGGAAAGCCAAACCACACAATTGCAACAAATTCATTATATCACACTCAGCAAATCAGATCACACCAATCATAAAAATTGTGACACATTTATTGAAAACACCCGAAACGCGCAACATAAGCAATTAAGCTTTACTGCAGAAAAGTAGACAAACAGAAATCGCATAGCAACTTTTCGCAAAAAACGCAGCATAGGCAAAGACCGAATAACCCACCCATTCTTTAGCGACAACAGTTTAAACGTTTTTTCGCAATACATCAAAACACCAACATAGGCATACATCAACAAACATCTCACACCAATTCAATTTCAGAATTGTTACCAATAACATTCCGTAAAATTCCAAAACCAAATGTACGAAGAAACCCAAAACTTATTTTGAGTATAAATGAAACCAACTCCGTCCATGGCAAGTCAGATTAGTTTGGATTGCCAAGATAGGTCGTTACGCTTCCTAAAAATTTGCCTTTCTACTTATTTCAAGAGTTTAGTTATGTCCCGCTACCCAAAATAACGCCTCTAAACTCCAACGTTCAGGGTTTTCATGATCGCCTGGACGATCAAATGCCTGGTTCAATCAGTCCGCTTCCAACAGTTCGTTCCACCTCGGCACATATCAGTAAAAACTGACCTACCGCGACGGTACTCGACGTCCAGTTGTGACGTATGTACGATCATCACAATACTCACATGGCGAGCGTATCTAAAATCGAACATACTACACTTGAACAGACTTTCACGATATGGTCGCTTTTTAGTACACGTACTTTAACATGAAATGTTTGGTATATGTTTCTAAGAATGGGGCCCTTCACAATTCCAGTCAGTTTTTTGTATGGAGTTTGACAGTTGGAGGCTGAAATCATGTAAACACTCCATACAAAACCACACAAAAAACTAGCCTGCAATTTTCAGTCTAGATTATTCTATCCTCAAAGCTAGAATTAGATTCGAGTTGTTTACATTTATCCCAAGGTGCATTAAAGAGATCTGGTGGTGGAATCTGGAATCAAAGTGTATGTAGTCCAGGTGGTCTCATAGTATGTTTTTTAAAACCAAATTGGAATATCACTTTTTGACAGGATGGGTGAAAACTTTTGTTCAAACAAGCTTTCTTGAGGCTTGACGAATACTCAAAACACTCTGAAAATCTTCATTCATAAACAAAAGCGATAAAAATCAGCCTTCTAAATTCATACACCTTGGGATAAGCCCACCTGTATATTATATTCACTTAGATAGCTGCTCGAAAACTGCTATACAATGCAAACAGCTGACAGGCTGAAATTTCAGCTTACGAACTTCAAACGGAAAGGGCCCTAATAATAGCATTGAACATTTGATTTTTTTTCAAAAATGTATTCGATTTTCATTCGGATAGAAGGGCTACAATTTTCTGTGTAGAAGTAACATTACTCAATGGTTCTAATTATTTGTATTGCATATCTAAATTTAAAAATGTCTCAGTAAACATTCGTACCACTTATCAACCTTAAGTCTGTTCTTTAACATTGTAAATCATCAGCCAACTTTATAACCCCAGCCATTCACTCACAATCATTCAGGCGTGGATAGAAATACGTGGAAATCCAAATTGATTCGCAGACAAAGTAAGAAAAAAATCAATTGCATTTACACGCACAACAGAACCTCAAATGCCGTATTATGATCGTGATAAAATCACTTCTACGAATTACAGACAAAAACACGCCGTCTGTGTTGAGTGATTCTGAAATACCGAGAGTGTTTACATCTTGTGATGGTTTCATATTTTTAAAAGCAACGCTGTATTGCTCGAGGGATTGGATGATAGATTAAAATATGATGCTAGGTCTAATCTTAGAACGTGTGCGCACTGAGCACGAGATAAGGAAGCAAAAAGGGGAAATAATTCGTTTCTCTTTGGCGACAAACAAAAAACCAAACAGGCACACACTTGTACACAGTAATCCCAGGTGAATAATGTCACAGCTTGGGATAATAATTTGTAAAGAGTTTTCTATAGGAAGCCATGTTACTGCACGATAAGATTTGCCGCCAAGATAGATTTTGAAGATGCGAGCTACGCAATGATCTAATCAGTTCGAACACTAGAGGTTTCTCGAACGCTTTGTGCAAAGGAGGAAAGAAACTCCTCAGTAAGATACACACTGTTTGTCACGGTTTGTCGTAACATAAATCGTTGTGCGGCTTGTGATAGAGGTAAGTGAGTAGAAGAAAACAACAACAAAAAAGTGATATTATAGTACTCTGGTAATTAAAATATAGTGCTCAGAAATATTTATAATTACAGTGAGCAAACATATTGCGAAAGAAAAGTAAACAAAATGGGGCATAATTCGGAATAAATCTTCTGCTATTTGCCTATGCATCAGTATCGATCGTTCTGCACGTGCAAGCACCAACGCATGTGTAGTGAATTAGTTACCATGAAACATCGTACCACATTGGTATAGTTTATTATGGCAATTTAATTTCGGCTATGGTAGTAGCTGCGGCCTTTCACAAGTCATAATCAACACGTTATTTTTTAATGTTCATTATGGTCGAGTTGTTATGCAGCATTATTGAACGAGCTAACAATGTGTGCTTTGCGCAAGAGTGTAAAGAGGCAAACAGGCAGCGATGTTGCAGCAAGTGTTAGATAAATAGCAAACCGTGGCTCTGGTTGGTTACACGTCCTCGTGCACCACCCGCGGATAATTTGATTGGGTTGCAAATGATTTATTTTGTGCGAGAGAGTGTATGTGTGTGTGTTTATGTGGCCATGCTAGCAGCAAAACGTGCTCTTCATAACAGGCATTGCAGCCAGTGTTGGTCAACAGATTACAATTGTCTTGAAGCAATTTGTTTAAAATTTACAGCCTCCACTGCACTCCGACGGTTTAGCAGTTTACCGAAGGGTGCGGTGTTTAACATCCGATAGTGGGTGAAACGAGGAGGTCAGCTTGAAAGTTCCAACCGACTGTTCATTCGAAGAATTTGAAGCAATTTAAACGGACACAATATTACTATTACAGTTTAATTAACGGTTAAAAATAATTTAGTTAAAATCTGAAGTATTATTTAGTATTATTAATTTGAAGTAGTTCTAGTAGTAGTTTTTAATTATTTCTAATATGTTATACAGTTTGATTTTACTTAAACCCATAAGAGCTTAAAACCCATATGTAGTAGTCCTTAAGATTATAAGCAAAATCAGCGCTTTGCTGCATAGCTAGTTCTGAAATAAATGTTTTAAATTTGAACCCAGGCATCATGAGATCACTTTTCGCTTCACAGCAGCGCGGGAAGGAACACCGGAACCCATTTTGCACTAATCGTTGTCCAATTGTGTGGGCAGTACGGTGATATGTTAATGAGTCGAGGGTACATTCCCGAAAAATTATAGCTTTACGCGAGACTCGGTTTCGATGGTCACGCGTGTGTCACCGCGCGTTATGACCCCTTAACTAATTCATAATCGCATAACCAGGCTCATCCACGGAGCTGCTGTTTGCATAATCGTCGCCTACAGAAAAGATTAGAAATGTTCTCGTTATTTCTGTGTGTGTGTGTGTTTTTTTTTTTTGGTATGTTCACCCACTGCACAAATAGTCATGCTCTGGATGAGCACTTTGGTTTTGGTATGTGTGGCATATTTGGTTAGCTTGTTCAAATAACTATAGCTTCATAGAACGGGGGACCGACACCGGGACACTGGTCACAGAGACAGGATTATGCAATCAAAAGAGATCTTTTACCGGATGCGGACAGTAGTGGGTGGATAGCATGGTGTCCCAACTTCCTGTTCAACATCTCTCTGTCTCTCTCTCTCTTTTTCTTTCTCTCCCGTTCTCTATATCTCTCTCACTCTGTTCGGCCCTTTACCCTTATGATAACCCCTTTCGTGTGGCATCAGGTGTATCAGTGTTTGCGTAATTGTATGAAAATGCAAACATAGCTAATCACGGAGTGGTGAGCCGAGGCAGCTGCCATCAAATGATTAAGAAATTAAGTTGATCCAGGCCCACAGTGATAGTCACTTCATGTGTCTCTCGTCCCGAGCCGCGCACCGCGGGAATTCAGTGTCAAATAATGGTGATGCTGAATGGCGAGATAATCCTGTGTCAATATTAACGTTTCCATCGTTTGCTGTACTCAGACTGGATTTTCGGTCCTTTTTTCAATCTCAAGAGGAGAGTACCCTACACACGGCAGATACGTAGGAGCTATAACGATGGAGCAAAAGAAAAAAAAAACTCGTAAGCACTTTTAATCCCGTGTAAAGCGTTTCATGCTTCTGTAACCACATTGTGTGGTTAAATGAGAAAATTAGAACAGGGTGGCTTCTTCCATAAAGAATCGCTACCAATAGGGCAATGAAATTGACAGGCTTTAACTACAATGGTAGAAATAAATGAATTGACACGAAAGTAAGGCGATTATAATTGAAAAGCATTGATTGTGTTTTGGAAGAAGTAGAAGAAGAGCTGAATCTGTGCGATGGAAAGTATGTTTGTCAATTCTTGTTAATAGGATGGACTGATTTATTTTTTGAAAATATTTATATATTTAATAGTGACTAAAAATAAAACATAATTTGCACTAATATTTAGTACTATTTGACAACTTGTTTGATTCATCTCATTATTGAAATTTAAGGTTAAAATGCAAATAATAAAAAAATACAGCATTAAAACTAAATTGAACAGCATGTCATGTTTTGGAAGGGTTGGCCGGATGTTGTTACTTTTTTTGTTAGCTGAAAGACTGCGTCCTATAATTTGTTGCAACGCGTCCATCTAGAATCTATAAGCATTTAGAAAAAAAGACTTTATTTTCAGTAGATTTATTTCATTTTTCTTTAATATTGTTAAATTCTACACTCCTGTGAAACAATGCCAATAGCTGTAGTTGAAAACAAAAGATTTCTATTTAGCTTTTAGTTTTTTTAAACCAAATGTCATCTCAGAAAGGTGCCGTTAATGCCTGACAGCCTGTAAAGGAACCGTTCGAGCATATTTTCGTTTGATACTTAAATATGCTTTCTTGTATTTTGGTTTTATATTTGTTTGAGTCTGAGTTAGCTGGTTGTAAGGTAGACAACACTGCAACGACTTATCTTTTTGTCCTGAACAAATCACACAGCAACACGAAGGTTCAATTACCGGTGGTAAAGTTGTTCAAAACACAAAGACTGACAAAATAGCTTTAAACTGCATGTTGAATGCTACCGTGGAGATAAATTCGATCGCCACTGCATTGCTTTCCTGCGCTGCAGATGATAGCAAAAGACGTAGTCCTGCAATTGTATACTCATCTCCACCGTCCGTACAATTTCCTGCGATTTGTCTATCTGCTCTATCCGCTTTCTCGTTCTCGAGAGCGTAACAAGCGGAGTGAAGCATCTTCTACAGCACTTCACCTGCAACATGCACGCGTTGTACTCGCAACAATTTCAAAAGATTCCTTTCACCAGCGGCACCGGTTGGTGTTGGTTTCGCACAGAAGCCAGATGAGCTCTAGAAAGCAGAGCCTCTGCACTCCGTGTGATGTGCAGCAGCAAAGGAAAGAACACAGTGAGAAGTGCAATTATAACTTTTTAACAACATTATCTTTATCGTTAATTATGCACGGAGCATGCGACAATCACGAGCAGGACAAACTATGCGCATCTCCTGCCAGCTGCAGCAGACGAAAGCTTTCGGAAGGAATATGCCCCCGAGCCCCATCACGAGCAGCTGACCTGAGTAGTGCACTGCGGCAGCAAGCTACACAACCGCTGTGATCTATTGTTTTGGTTCAAAGAATGTTCCCTCCTCCTGCTGGTAGCTGGAGTGTGCTTTCGAATGAAGTGTAAAAATGCATGTAAGTTAGAGGGAAGAATTTATTACGATGTTTAAGTAGAGATCTGACTTAGGAAGGCCACTCCGGCGGGTAAGTGGCTGCTAGGCGTGATTTAATGAAGTTTAATTGTGTTAAACTTTCTCGATTACACGCTCATGATAAGTCTTTTGACTAGCTTCTTTGAAGTACATTGTTTAGTGCAATGTCAAGTGTTGGGCAGAAACAAAATGATAGTTGTTCATTAAAATGTTGCTCTCGCTAGTTATTCATAGTTAAGTAAAGAAGCTCTTAGTCTTTTTTGTTGCTGTTAAAAGGCTACAGTAACACATTTTAAATTATAAGCACGCGTTATAGTCCCAGTAAAATAGAACGTGAAATTTTGAGTTTTTCTGCTATATTTCATTTTTTTACTAGAATATTGCTTTTCGAACACCAAAAGAAAGGCTATTCAATTCTCCAACTGTCTAGAGTCTAGACTATGAAAAACAATTAATTAATGAATAAAATGCATTTCCTTGTGATTCCGCGCTTTGTTCACGGTGAAAAAATAATGGTCCACGGGGAATCACAAGGGAATCTATAAATTAAGTATTTCAATATGATTTACAGACTAATTATTTGGGGAATTAAATATCCTTTCTTTTGGGGTACGATAAGCCATATTCTGACAAATATTCAATGAACTAACAAAAAATCACGTTCACTTTCATGCAAGGTCTAAAACGACCTTAAGGTGAGATGTCTTCCATAAACTAGTAATTGCAATAACAAGAACTCAGAAAGAGCAGAAAGAAATATGCAACAATGTTGCATTTTAATGAAATATACACCATATGTAATTGCAGCAATCTGGTTGTTTTTTATTAAGTTTTTTTTTGTGTTAACAATTTTAATTATTTCATATCACAGCAAATGACTGAACCATTTCAGTTTTTCAATTCTTTAAACAATTAAATCATTAAGTTGATAAAAATAAAAATAATATTTGAATAACATTTAAGGTGGTAAAAGCAAAAGATTTGATATGTTGAGAATAAAAAAAAAGTTAGAAATAGGGCACGAAAATGGTCATTCAATAGATTAATTAACCATGATTTCATTAAAAATGTACCTTTTTTCCGCATGTCCATAATGGGTACAAATGAACATCGGTGTACCAAATATCCCAGTATACCATGAATACCATCAACTCGAACGACTTAACAACATGCCCGTTACAAAATAATTTTTGGTGTAAATATCCACGAGTTTTGGCCTACAACCACAATTGGTATAGCTATGGCGAATTACTAGGAACACTATAGTCATAATTGATACGTTGAAAAGTAATTTTTAATTGAAATTTTCTTCTATTTTGATAAACACTGAGTGAAAATAAAAAAATAACCTCATGTTCTACACAATTTAGGCTACAAGAAAACATACAGACTTTTAAAATATTACCTTATTTTTTCAGGAGTAAAATCGGTATCGTGATAACACAATATAGCCATAATTGGTACGATTATCCTAGCATAAATTCATTTATACGTTATTTATTTTGATAAAGCTTCCACATTTCTGTTGTATAAATTATGTAGGGCCGGTCTGGTGGTACAGTCGTCAACTCGAACTACTTAACAACATGCCCGTCATGAGTTCATGCCCCGAATAGACCGTGCCATAAGTCCCTGAAAGCCAAGTCCACTTCACTAGTGGGTAGAGGCAGGCCTTGACCGGCAGCGGTTGTTGTGGCACAAGAGAATAAAAAAATGTAATTGCATAGATTTATGTATCGTTTTCGATCGCATGCTCGCACAAATTTTGCATGCATGGTTAAATAAAAGGTAGAGGAAAATACTCTAAGGTTTTATTATTTTTAGAGAAATAACATACATATACATTGATCAGATGTATGCAAACAAACACAAAACTAAACGTAACATCGTAAAAGTGAAAAACAGATTGATGTTCTTCAGCATTACGGTCAAACACGCGATCAGATACGCTTGCCAAACTACGGACTTGAAATTCCGTGGGCAGTCCACTTATTTACAGGTTCCTAATTCACATTCAAAGCGATAAGAAGAAAAAAACGTGTATCTGAATCGTATGTCAAAACGTGTTGCGACTAATCCATGCATTCGATGTTGTGCCACTGTCACAGTAAACCGTTCCCTCACATTTGTTGCTCTAAGCCTACCGATATACCGGTTATGACTGATAAGATGTCACCGGAGGCCGATTGAAGTCCCAAAGTAAGCTAGTGCCGCAGCTGACCGTTTAAAGAATTTGCGCTTCGCAGTTGACGTGCCGTTAATTAAAGATACCTTGCTTCCCTTAAGATAAGCGGCGATAAGGTGCATGCGGCTTTGGATTCACTGATAGAGATAGGTTTGTGGCGGACACCCATCTTAGAAATTAGTGTTGCAAAATTTTTGACAGCCAAGCTACAGATGTGTTTTGAACGTTGGTACGAGAAGAATCTATAACCCCAGTTAGCCTGCGTGTTTTTTTACAGGATTGATCGATAGAGCATTGAAGAAATGGCATCAAAAACAACAAAGAACGTGCAGAGTCCAATTGCACTGAATCAGCGCTCTACTGTAATCCGGGATGGAATTCAACCGTTGGACTACTTCGGTCATTGGGATGGCTTGGGAAAGGCAAAAATGGTCAACACTGGCTCGTCCGCGATGGTAAGCAGAGGTTGAGGTGGCATTACCGTTTAATTTTGTTTCACCACCATATGCATCTTTCCACTGTGCTTCTAGATTACCTTCAGCGATCGTCCATTCCGGCCGTTCATCGTAGGAGGCGTCCTTGGCAACAAGTACATTTTCGAACAGCTACACTTTCACTGGGGCATAGGCGATGGGTCCGGATGTGAGCATACGTTAGAGGGTAGTACCTACTCGATGGAGGCACACGCCGTGCACTACAACGCTAAATATGGCAGCTTCGCGGAAGCGGTTGACAAGCCGGACGGTTTGGCCGTGCTGGGATTCTTTGTGCAGGCGTACGGTAACGATGACTGCCCAGCGTTTGATAAGATCGTCGCCGGTCTGCAGTACATTCGCAGCCCGGATGCGCAAACAGAAATCGATGCGGATTGTCTCGCGTGGATGGGAATGCAGGAGCTTAACCGTCACTACTACACGTACAAGGGCTCGCTTACTACGCCGCCGTACTTTGAAAGCGTAACTTGGCTGGTGTATAAAACGCCGATTTACGTGTCCAGCAGGCAGCTGGAGGCATTCCGGCAGCTGCAAGCTTGCCCCAAGGATAGTAGCAAAAAGATTGTGAACAACTTCCGGTCAGTGCAGGTGCCCCAGCAAGTGCCGGAGGTGGTTTTTGTGAGAAACAATCATCCCGTTGTGCTTTCGAAGCTGTAACATCGCTGTTAGAAATTTGTGTGTTGTTAAGAATTGTGAGAAAATAAAGATGGTTTAAAATTGTTAATCATGGTTGTTTGATACTGTTGAGCCGTGCATATGATAAAGGGTGGTAAACATAGGATAAGGTTGAAGTTATGATACGTAATAACATTTCCTCTAATTGTTGTAGAAATATATTCGGAGAAAATATTTTTTTCTGTCTTGTTTTAGTTAAATAAAGAATTTTAAGCAGTTCTATTCACTATAGCGTCAAAGGATTTATTTCACATCCGGAAGTGTACATAAATTTGCCAAAAGTATCACAGCTAGTGTAGCCCTGTGCAGTGCGGCAAAATGTCACTGTCGATGTCATAAAAAAATCTGACTGACAAAATCCATATCAGCGTCACGTTCTTAATTGTGATAATCAGAGGTGATACTCAGAACGGTTGGTGTGACTAATGCTCATGACATGTTTGCGACCATCGCTTGGTCAGTCACTATTTCACGACTTTTTTTGCTGTGATCAGTTTTGAAAAATGTAGTCTTGACAAATTCTGGCTGAAACAAAATCATCTCAGCGTCACGAGCTCTACTGTAAAGAGGAGAGCCTCAAATAGTTGGTGCGACCATCACATGCTTGGTGACATTGTGTGCAACCAACTCTTGGTCAATCACTTGGTCGCGACATTTTCAGTCGGTGATGAACGCGATGGTCATGTGCGGTGCATGCGAGTGGTTCCAAGAAACAAAATGAGCATGTTTTCACGCTCTGTTTAACCCGACAGATAATCAAAACAGATAGAGGGAGAAAGCATGTTAATTTAGTTGTTAGAGCCCACACGCCAAGTATATTGCAAGAATGTCGTGATTATTGCCGACTGAAAATGTCGTGACCAAGTGAGTGACCAAAAGATGGGTGCTAAACTAAATGTCACCAAGCATGTGAATGATTTTCCAACTGTTTGAGTATCATCACTGATCATCTCAGTTGTGTACGGGATCTGATTGTGTACGGGAGCTTCGTTTCGATCTGATGAGTGTTGATGGCTGAAACAGTGGCATTTGGCAGCACTGTTCACAGCCAGAAAAAAATCATGATTATGCTTGCGCCGGCATTAAGCTAAGCTTGTCAGTCAGAGTATCGCGTTGGACTCAAGAATTCACATGTCGTGTTCAGCATGTCATGACGGACTTTTATTGACTATCAGCAATGAGCATCAAGCTACCACAGATATGTTCATTATTTTCGTTGGTGAAAATCTCGTGATACTCATGACATTTTGCAGCACTGGTCCTGTGTGTGTACAAGTTAAAAGTAACATAACATTGTTAGCTATTTTAAGGTATTATTTAAAATGTCGTTTCAAAAATATATGTTTTTACCACAAGTTTAATGCTACGTTTGATTTTTATAATACTTATAAAACCAACACTGTTTTATGAACAAATGAATCGATGAAAGAGCCTGATAGAGTTTGATGCAATGTTTGATTTTTATAACATTTATAAAATCAACACTGTTTTATGACCAAATGAATCAATTATAGAGCATTTTGATTACCCTACAGACAGAAACTAATGGCGTACAGCATTACTCCTTAAAATACCAATTAAATCTAATATCTTGATGTTAAATGCTAGCTTCATTTGCTTGCTCTTCCCATTTATGCGGCATTTACGTAGGTGCTGCATTTCGGGCAATTTTATTCTAAATTATTTGCATGTTGTTTGAAGATTTCCCTAGGAGAAAGGCAGCATCGGCAGCAGCTAGGCAAGCACGGCCTCATACATATTGATGCCAATCTTGTATGATTGCTTTATGCAAACAGGTATCACTATCACAGGGAGCTTGTAGCCCGGTTGAGCAAATGCAGCCTACCAGACCAACAGTAAGACCGAACCCACCAGCACGAGCCCGATCCTTATTAGTGTTTATACAGAAAAGCCCATTATTTACCGTCCCCGGTGGATTGTGAGCGGGGACAGTTTATATTTCCAAACCTGATGCTATCCGGCAGATCAAGTACGGTCCATTTCCTTGTCATCGTGAGAAGCCGTGGGGTCTCCCGCAGTGATGTACCGGTGACGTTTTGTCGAACGTGGGATGAAAGCTCTGTGGCAGTGGTGTAATTGAGCATGTTGGTGCTCAATCGACCATGGACCGCTTGCCGGGGTTCCATGCTGGCCTGGTGCGGATGGATGATATGCCGATGGACATCCGATACTTGCTGCGGCACGGTTTGATGCATGCTTTTGCATAGTGTTTGAACGTTCAGCTCATCCTAGGTGCATGTTGTTGGACTGTTGGACGGCAGCTGCGGCCCGGATAAGGACGAACAATGATGGTCGTCAAACTGTGACATAAATGGCGTTTGATCGTTCGAAACCATTGTCATCTTGTTTGAATTATCGAAAAGGCTGGGCGATGAGGATGATGAATTTCAATTCATCCCGAATATGTGGACGTAGTTTTTAACAGCACTTTGATAATAGAAGAATAAATTAATTTAAATGTTGTTGTTTTTAACGCTACATTGTTTATCCATTAAGTATTTGTTTTTTAGTTATTTAAAGAATTCGAAAGAGGCAAACTTCGTGCAATACAGATAGCTTTCATTAGACTATATACCAAACCCACTTCATACTTAAACGAAACGGTTTGTAATGATTTACCTATTCGAACTCAATGGGAAGCACGTTCCACTATCACGAGAAACATAAATTGAAATTGCCTAGACTCTTTACAGGCAGCACCAGTTAGTTGATTTTTTTTCTCTCCTCTGTACTGAACTTTTCACCGGAATGGTTGCTATCAGTCCACCTGCAGGTTTGGCTAGGCCAAGTCAAACTTTTTGACACCGCAGATTAAAGCCGATTAGAAAACTTTGCAGAAACTTACATCGTGCACAGAAACGCTCGCGCACGAACGGAATACGAATGCACAAGAAATACTATGAATAGGAATTACACGGAGTACGGTCCATTTGGGGATTGAGATTTCGTACAGTTTTCAGCCAAAGCTCGCGGGCGACATGTGGTCTTATCAAAGAACCAACAGAAACTTTTAAGGCGATTTGGGAGAGGATCGGAAAAACATTACCTCTCGCGAGCATAACTTAGTGCGGGTCCGAGTCTGTAATGCTTCCCTACAGAATACCCGGCTGTAGGTAGATTTATAATTATTATAATGTGCTTTATATAAAGCTATAATCCCACGGAGCTCACATAGTTCAATAAAGTCGTGGCGAGATTTGTTGCTTCATTTCTACATATTACGGCTTGAAACAATGGAAACGGTTCACATATAATTCGTTGTGTCAATTCATACACTGACGTGTTAGAGGAGTTTTACACCAATATTAACTAAATCGAAGAAAAAAAGGGGATATTGTTAACTTTTAAAGTAAATACAAAACTACAGAAAAAATCCAATGTAACAATTGATTTTAAAAAATGGAACAAAAGCGTTCACCTCAAGGTAATATGGTGCACAAAGATCAGGTAAACTAATGGAAATCAAAAGGTTGCCAGTTGTCGGTACGATAGAGCCAGAGTTTCAATGGAAACATCGTTTTGCTATTTTTTGCCCCTTTTAATCTCGCCTTACAAAATGAACACTCCCTTTCGGACACCGGAACCGGAAGCGGGCTTGAACAAATCATAGACCTAGGGAAAGGTGAAGGATAGCTTCGACGCTATACGGTGTGCCCGGAAAGAATCCGTCGGTGCACACAATAGGGCAAGATCGGGCAAAAACGCTGTAGTCGTGGCAGAGTGATAAGGAATTGTAAAGTGTGTTTTCATGTTGCACAAAATAACGCTACCGTGAAGCGCCCCGGGAGCGGCCGGAAATGAGGTTGAGTCGTGTGCTTCAGGCCAAACTGGGATAACGCAAGAACAGTGAAGACCTTTAATTAAACTCGTGAAGTGAGCTTGGTTGCGTTCGCTTTCAAGACGTTATTTGATCGGGTGGCCCTCCGTGGCCATGCCGAGGGCAGCGCTGAAGCAAATGGGAAACTTTTATATCGCCGTGAGTGTTTGCCGTCGCCTAGGCAGGGAAGATTGGTTTAAGGTACGGTATGATGTGTTTATGAAATGTTTCGTATTTAATTACAACACTTGCCTGTAATCATAGATACCAGTATCTCAAGAAAGTACAATAAAAAAATGTAGTTTTGCAAAACACTTATCTTACAGGTATTGAAGTGTTATTATTGTGTACGCCGTTTAAAAAAACATTTTTAAAGTCTTTTTGAATTGTATTTTACATAAATTCTTAACGGTACTTTTGAAACGTGAAATATTATTTTAATATGACCACAACCACTATTAACTTCGTTGAAATAACGTACACATTAGTTTAATAAAGTTTCTATTAGTTTGTGGGTAATAAAATCGAGTGCTTTATTTTATCGAACAAAATTCCACAAACGGCTGAACTAGTCGAACACACTACCTCTTTAACATTCACTCTCCATAATCACAGATATACCATTTCTCCTTCCCTAAAGTATGATTTATATTGATTAGCAGCAACATTTTCTCCACATCTGAGTGCTCGTTTACATGGAAAAGTTTACCAGCCTTAGTTTACAACTGCAACATCAACGTGCAGCATTGGTTTCTACCGTGTAGAATAAAAACACTCTATTCCCTCTCGCATGTCAAAGTTGTTCCTTGCCCACTTGCGCTGAGTGCCTGTGCAGGCAGCAAGCATTTCTGTTTAATTCTGTTTTTCCTCTTGCAAATTTTGCGGTAATATACATCACGGGCAGATTATGAAACGAAGAAACTTTATCGTGCGCCACACAGAGCACAGGTAAGGCAGGCAATGATTGCAACCGACCACAGAGCCGTGGAACCGATGCACAAAACATACTGCACCAGAAAATGTCCGTGTGACGTACCGCTCTCCCCGATCTGCATATGCTTTTGTGTGCGCAAAGGAAGGAATATAATTTATTCAAAATCCTGACCACGAGTTACAAAAGGTAGATCACCCAACGAAGGTGTGGGCTGTGGGTGCAGTTCCGGTAGCATGCGGGGATGGGAGGCAGTACACGTGGTGCCATAGATGAAAACAGCACAAATAAACAACGCTACAATTTATGGACAACATGAAGTAATCATTTCATTTATACAGACAAATATCATGCTTCATCTGAGCGCGGGATTGAGAGAGCAAAATTTACGACTGCAACTAGTAACTGGCATTAAGTTTTTGCTGATGAGTAAATCTGTGTAAGTTTGGATTAAAATTCGTATCATTATTTGTATTGTATCTTGGGCACGGGAAATGCTACTCATGTTAGTTCCTTTAGTTTCTTGAGATAGCTATAGTTTATTTAAACGAATAAAAATAAAGTTGCAGTTTCAGTTAAAGCAGATGTTTAATACGCTAACAGCAATAAGACAATAAAACAGTAAACAATAAGACCATTCCCAGGGAAAAACATCGTCATCTGGGTAATACTTTTCCGAAGTAAAATCAATGCTATAACGAGCCTTTATCACCGTGATTGTTATCCCGAGCAAATTACAATTCAATTTCAGTTTTTAATACTCGTATTGCCTGATAGCCTATTTCCTGCGCCACATGATATCGTTCCTCCCATGCGCCAGGCCAGTAAGGGTGGGAAGATTTAATGGAAAATTGGCACAATTAGTGGTTTACCGTACGGCACTTAAACAAAATCGCTGTGGCCAATTAGAAAGCGATACTATGATTACGCCACGCTCTGCTACAGCAGTACAGCAGCGTCTGAGCGATGTACCGTAGTTTATTTTTGGTAAAAGTTTCTGGCCTTTCGTACGGCGTAGGACAGGAGCAGCTTCGTATGCAGCCACCTGCAAAGGAAGACTTTATCCTTTCGGTAAGCCGTACCTTGGCAGCCGGTGTAGCTGTTGCTGTAGTTTGCCGAAGGAACATGAAACTTTCAATCCCTGTCCCGGCATGGCAGGCTGGTAGAAGTGGCAGAAGCTTCCTCGACCGGCTAACGACAGGCTGATAGATAATTAAGATGCTATCGGACTGAACGTTTGCGTTTGTAGCTCGCGTGTCGTTTGCGCAGATAACGACGCACATCAGGCATGGTTCGCTGTTGCCTAGACGGCAGCACATTGCCATCAAGGGCTGTTTCGATATCGGCAGATGATGATGCCGGCAGTACTGTCGCGCCAAGCGATCGTACCGTATAAGTCGTTTACGGTGAACGATTTCAGCTGGTGATAGACGAATTGATGGACTCATTATGCTTCTGCTTTTCTCGTTTAACGTGCTCCGTGAATGTGAGTGCAAACGTCGTAGTCTTTTAAAATCCATCTGCACCCATTGCTCGTTGACGACGATGGAATCAAAACATCACGATCGAATGCCAACAGGCAATGGTGGCAGGCAGACAGATATTCGCAACGTTACGCGTTTTCGACGTGCTCCAAGGATTTACGCACAGTGTGAAGGCGTTTGGTATGGTTCAATTTCTTCCTGTATCGATAGCGACTAGAAAGAATGGATACTCTTTTTTTTAGCAGAGGTGCGTGATATCTTCACAATTCCAGGCCACTAAAGTGCGACAGTTTGGTGAGTTCAATAATTCTCATTACGATGGTACGCTGGTTATTGAAAAGATATGGTGTCGAACTGATTTGAAGCAGTTGCTGTTAACCTTTTTTATGATCCGTTGCAATAAACCTATGAATAAAAAGCATCGAAGCGAAAATGGATCTGTTAATTATTATGAAACTTAATAAAAATCTTATTGTAGATAAGCTTTGATGATTTGCATGTTGTAAATACTGAAAAAATTTCACAATAAATTAATGAATTTAGTACTTTTTTTTAAGATTTTGGCTTTCAAGAGAAAGGATTGGCTACACTCAGGGGAAGGTAGGTAAAGACGGACACTGCGAGTAAGATGGACACTTCATATAAATGCATGAAAAAGCAAATTTTCGAAAAAAGTAAACAATGCAACATCCTAAAATAAAGTTAAACAACATATTTTAGAACACTTTTGGCATTATATATGCAAAATTGTTTAAATTCATAAAAAAAAATCAATCGTGTGCGCCCTTGTGGATCCAATTTGGCTACTGCGGATCTTAAGCTCTACAACTTCTATTGTTTATACTTCCGGAAGTTTTATTTCATGAATGAGTTGTCGTGATCATTAATGAAAACACTGGTGAAAGAACGAGAATAAAAGCAATAAAAAATCTTGTTTTCTGGTGGTTTTATCATCCTGACACCAAAGCGGGAAAAAGGGACACTTTGTCGTAGGGAAAGTCGGGTACCGAATTGATTGGTTTATTTTACTTCATGTATCAATTGGTCATAAATAGATTTCCTCAAATACCTTACATAAGGGTATTCTGAAGCTATACACGAATCAACAACTTTAGAAAGTATTGAAATAAGCGAGACATGAAACACCGGTAAAAATAGTAGCCATTCGTTATGCTATTACTCGCTCGACGTTGATGAGGCGCTTCACGAAATCCAATATCTTAATACACAACTTGGACAACTTTAAGCATTAAAAAGATGAGGTATTGGTATGACATCGTTCAGGAAAATATGAGAAATTCTATGGGATTACAAATATCATATGTTGAATTTTGACATGGTGGATAATGACTATTTACAAGTTCTTCAAAAAATACTGGGGTCATGGACTTTTCGCGGAGTAATTTCCTAAAAGGAAGTTCTAGACTATTGTTCTATAAGCTGGAGCAACGCCAGCTGTTAGTGCGCGATATTTGAATAATGATTTAGATGCTGCATTCTACAATATATTACAAGCGCCGCTTACAATTCCTAAATTCATGACTGAATTAACCGTCGTTGCAATTGGCCTAGAATTGGTTTATGTACGTACCAGGATGTGGAAAGCAAAGGGATATGTTAAAATACTATAAACCTCTTCAATTTCCAACGTTGTTTATATGTGTCTATCTTACCCTTCATGGTGTCCATCTTTCCCATATCAGGTGTCCGTCTTACCCAAACATTTCAAAACTGCACGAAAAAAATCCATGTTTTTCATTCATAAAAAAAAACGCAAAATCGGCGGAAACTTAAAACTTTTAACACATTTTTTGATAAAACATGAGTGTAGGATAATGTATGCACATTTTCGTGCTAGTTGCACTTATATATCCCTAGATTTTTATTATTTCCCTTAACGTGTCCGTCTTTACCTACCTTCCCCTACTTCATACATACGTTTCAATAGTTTGGCTCGATTCGGAACGGAGTGTAAAGCAATCGGACTGTTCCCTTCGATTTAAAGTGATCTCAAAATAACACCAATACATATTGAAGAAATTTCAAAATTATATTTTAGTTTGACATTCTGTTACTTCCTTGCGCGGAATTTATTGAAAACTTTTACACGCTAGAACAGCAGTATTCAACCGGGTGAAGAATTTCCCCCGAGGGGGGAATTTTTAAGGTCAAAGGGTCATAGCTAGATTAAAAGTGACATAAATGGTATGACTCGAAAAACGATTGTTCATCCACTAAACAAATCAAGCTGAACATTGAAAAAAGGTATTAAAACAAAGAACTACTATTAAAGCCAGAATAAGGTCATAAAACTACTATATACACTGTTTGGCAAAAACTAGTGCTTAAAGAAAAAACGCTTTCGTTGCATAACGTTGCGGAAAAAGCTTTGCCTACATAAAACTCTATTTAAAAGTCAACAAATGAAGCATATAAAAAGGTATTCGTTCGAAGAATCGAAATTCTTCTTTTAACCCTGTAAAGCCCAAAATTTTGGTTTGTGTTTAAAATTAGTAGAACACGTTCCTTGCAATTCTTCAACTTTCAATTGCTTTTGCGTTTGAAGGACAGAAGTAGTTTGAAAGATAGAAGTGTTGTGAATTGGCTTTGACATTGGTAGCAAGAAAGATCATGTTTAATTTTTGTTAATATATTTTTCTGAAACCTTTCTAAAGGAAATAAGAGGATAAAATATCAAGGGCCCTAATTAGACAGGCAGCAAAGGCTAACGAAGGAGCTGCTGGTAATAATAAATAAGGAAAGAATAAGTCATAGACTGCTTCCAGACTGCACTGTCGAGCATATCCTTCCTCCCCTCCCAGGTCATGAAGATACAGAGCAAAGTTTTTTACTGAAATAGTTCAGTAATAGTATATTTTACTAGTTTTCAGCATAAATGTCATCTTTTTACTGATTTTCAGTGCTACAATTTACGAAATGCGTTTTAGTAATACAAAACTAAATGTAATAATGTTACTAAAAATCAGTAAAATCAGTGTCAATATCAGTAAACTGAATATCAATAAAACAAATTACTGAAAATGTAGGAATTCCTTTTTGCCAAATCGACCTGTCAGTCAGAACATCAAAACACATCAATGAGTGAAAGTTTATTTGGTAGGCCGTTACAGGTACCCCGACAAAAGTTTAGGTGAGATTTCGGCTTGCGGGATTAGTTTGGAAGAATTGGTGGTCGTGTTAGTGTTTACAACCTTCGCTAGAATTCACTGTGCTTGCTGACATTTGATTGTGTCTGTGAGCGCTTACTGAACCATGATAACTTGTTCCGGCAAAATACAGTATAAAAAATGTATCAAATAACATAAAACAAGAATGAATATAAACTACTACTAGTTAGGACTAGCAATCTCTGCGAATCAATAAAAAACTCTATTTAAAAGAAATATTTTGTCACTTTTTAATCGCTACCAACTACTGAAACATCATTAATATAAGAATGGCTTTACTGTGATTTCAGTAAACGTGTACCAAATATTACTGAATGATTCAGTTAATATTCTTTTTACTGAAAGGATTACTGAATCTTCTTTCTTCTTTGGCACAACAACCGCTGTCGGTCAAGGCCTGTCTGTACCCACTAGTGAAGTGGGCTTGGTTTTCAGTGACTTTTTGTTACCATAGCAGGATAGTTAGTCCTACGTATGGGGACACGGTCTATTCGGGACTTGAACGCATGACATGCATGCTGTTACGTCGTACGAGTTGACGACTGTACCACCAGCCCGGCCAAACTGAAGGACTGAATCTTCAGCTTATAGAAATTCTGTAAAACTTTACTGAAGTTCACTAACAAAAGTTTTCTGCGTACATGCACCCTCCATGGAAGAAGAACGCTACAAAAACCAAAGTGGTTTAAAACCACTGCAATAGATAAATGTTTGCAATACTTTTTCTATGATGTCGAAAATCCTACGTAAGCGGCATTGTGGTTTAACTGTAGTAGCATGCATTCGAAGGCAAACCCTCGAACGTTGTTGGAATCCGATGTATATTACTAAGAATATTTAAAAATATTGACATTTAAAGTCTAAAAGATGTGACAAGTATAAGAGCAATCTTAAGTCACTGTTTGCCATAAAGCATAACGTTTAGGAAATAAATCGTTGGAACATGACACCACACACAATCATGCTCGTAATGTTCAAGGTAATTAGTCCTTAAAGCAATGGTGGCATTTTTTTTATCTGTTTTTAAGATAAGCTCATTACAATTTTCTAGAGATTTGATTTCTATTTTTTGTACGTAAAGAATACATATTCAACAGGTATGAGTCAAACAACTTGATTGAATTTAATTTTATGGTAAGATATTTACATACTTGTCGATAGATTAATAGGACCGTTTCAAAAAGCCAGCCATGTTAACTCTCAATAGTGTATTTTTGTCACGGTTGGGCCTTTTGTTACTGGTTTATAAACATGTTTCATCAACACTTGCAGTTGATACCAGCCATATTGCTGAACACGTCGTCTACATTTTTAGCATCAGTCTCTTCTTTGCGTATGAGTATTTTCATTGGAAAGAGTTGTTTGTGTTTTTTTGTAAGCATTGGAAATTTGTACTACCGCTTGCATTCTCTATGATTTATGAAGTATGGACCAGTATGGATTTTGTATATACCACACTCCAATGCTCACTGAACGCTGCACGATCGATTCCCATACTTTGTAAGACGGCGTTTTTGTGTGGCTGTGTTTGCCAAGCTTTGTACAGGACGGAAAAAGAAAGGAGGGTAAAATATTGATCAAGTGTAAATATTATTTCCGAATAAGCTGATGGTGTTTGCAATAAAAATGCATGCTTCAAAGACTTATTAAAAATGAAAGGTTGCAATAAATACTGATTCGTTTTCAAAGCGCTACTGCATCACATCTTCAGTACAGAGGGTTTTTTCGCTCTTAGTAGCAGAATCCCTTTGAATAGTTCCTTAGTGTTTGCACCTATCTAGAAAACGAGTTTTGGAACCAGCAGGAAACGAAATAATAAATGCGGCAAGGTTTTTTGGAATTCGTCTCAATTTATATAGCATGTAACATATGCTGCGATGCTCTTTGAGGCAACGGCATAGCAAGGATGTTACAAGACAAAATGAATGTTGAAACGAATCATTTTTCATTTTGTATTTGAACATAGTTTGTGAAGAGAAAAGCTTTTAAAATTAAACTTTCTTTTTTATTATTCAAAAAGAGTTGTTCTTCATTTTTAAGGGGTTTTTATAACAGAAACATGGAATAATGATAAAATTAAATACAAAACAAGTTTTACGAATCAATTTTTTATTATTGTGATTGCTGATTTACCCGGTTTCACACGGGCTAGCATTGATGATAAAATGAAAAATAATAAAAAACTGCAAACTGGAGAGTAAAAAAACATCAGAATTGTCAAAAATCTCAAAGTTTCATTTCTTCTTATCTAGTGCAACAAAAATAGTTGGCCCAAACCTGTTGTGAGAAAATTCACAAATTGAAGAGGTACAATGAGAATCTCCAGTTGGGCAAAACAAAGCCTTCCGGTGCAGCCATTTTTCACAGTTATCGCTTTCCATAACTTACATGTATCGGTTGTTAATAATTGTTTTTAATTATCAATAAATCATTATAACAAATTTGTACAAGGATTTTTTAAATTTTACTATGGACACGGACTAGTTTTGGGAATTCCGTCAAAACAAAGAAACCGAAGGGAACTAGTTCATTTTTGAAAAGGAATGGACCGTGATCCTGGGATGCAAAAGAAACCTAATGGGTTCAACATAGCCCAACGTCTCAACGTGGTACAGCTCACTGGGGTTAAGACGGACCCGTCATTTAAGTTTTTTGCGTTTTTTCCAGTTCCTTTGTGAAAACGTCTTTAATGAACGTCCGCTGTATCAAGCATGTTTTTGTCACCCTATATTATTTCAATCTTATTTTCCTTTTTGAACGCAACAATCATTGTCGGTCAAAGCCTAACTGTACCACTAATAGGTATGGCTATTAGTGACTAATTGGTAATCCGTAGCAGGAAAATCAGTCCTACGTATGAGGGCACAGATCATTCGAGGCTTGAACCCATGAAAGGCATTTTGTTGAAAGGTACAAATTGACGACTGTATCACGAGACTGACAAATAGTTTCAATTACACTAATTATTTTAAAGAAATAATTTTTTCACACATCGTTGCTTGATATAGTGTGGCACAAAAACTAAATTTTATCATTCATTCTTCATATTGGCATTTTATTTTACATCTCTTCCAATCCGTTCTACAATATGAGTATAACTTTAAATGTTATTATAACTATTTCTCTAATTAAAACAAGTAAAATGGATTACACAAGATTGACAAACATTAAAAATTCCATTATTATAATAAATGCTACACCGATCGGAACGGAACGGAATAAAGGATCTGAAAGGAACAGCCATAAAAAAGAACGGAATATTTTACTACATTTGAACCGGAACGGCCAACGCTAGTCTCGACGTACACCAGCTCCTCCGCTTAGGCCACATCATTATTGCAGTAATTACCGGAATGTAATGTTTATAGTTTCATATCAATCTAGTACAACCTATAATAGAGTCAAATTTACAATCTAATCATTGAACGCATATAGTTCAATGTATTGGTCCCGCATGTTCAATAGAAATTATTATCATACATGGTATAGTTAGCCTGGTGGTACATGGGCTGGTCTGGTGGTACAGTCGTCAACTCGTACGACGTAACAACATGCCCGTCATGGGTTCAAGTCCCGAATAGACCGTGCCCCCATACTTAGGACTGACTATCCTGCTATGGTAACAATGAGTCATTGAAAGCCAAGCTCACTTCACTAGTAGTGGGTACAGGCAGGCCTTTGACCGACAGCGGTTGTTGTGCCAAAGAAGAAGAAGGTATAGTTAGCCGGTCTCATGGTACAGTCGTCAACTCGTACGACTTAACAACATGCCCGTCATGGGTTCAAACCCCGAATAGACCGTGCCGCCATACGTAGGACTGACTATCCTGCTATGGGGGGAAATCAATAAGTCACTGAAAGCCAACCCCACAAGTGGGTTGGCAGGCCTTGACCGTCATCGGTTGTTGAGCCAAAGAAGAAGAAGAAGGTATAGTTATGGAAATGGTACGGAAGATTTAAAAAAAGATGAAATTTTGTAGGGATCGAATTAAAAATAGAATCGGCGATAATCAGTGGATCAATGGGATACAAAATTTGACAACATTATGAGGTTCTTTATAGTACCAATACACGAATTGTATCAAACATTAAGTATTGAGTAAATCAAGCAACAATGTAAATACTATTAATAATTCAAATTTGGGATGAAAAGGTTTGTTGTTTTATAAAAGGTAGACGCACTTATTCTGGATGCATTTCAGCCATTTTCGTGGAAAAAAACATTGAAAAACTAATAATTGTGAGATCCGGCACGACCATTCCCTCGATGACAAAAAAGCTTCCAAAAGCCGCTGCAAGATGCGCCAGTGAACATCGAAATTACACTAGCGAGTACGGACAATGTAGCCCGGCCTTCATACTTGAAACAGTGATAATTTTATCATTGTACTGTGGCATCACCATACGGCAATTCGTCTCCAAATTTGAGTAAAAGCGGTCGGATGCTTCATTAAATAATAAACAAAATTATTCCTTGAAGTGGAATGGGATAAACATAGAAAGGGGTAAAAAGAGCTCAAAAGTTTATATTAAAAAAATCCAGTTAGCTAAAATCCAAAACAATAAAATTTACCTTATGGTTATTGTGTGATGGGAGCCTGTTAATACAGACAAACATACAATCTTTCATTTGTGTTGTTTATTGAAATAGGATTGTGTCAAACATTGTGAATTGTGGATTGTGAAAACACTCGCTGATAGTCTTACTCCGATGACGTTATTTCTAAAGATTTGAATCTAACTTTTCAGAAGCTGCTTCAATTTGATGGAAACGATACAGATGGCTGGCTCGTTACTATATCACTCGAGACAAAGAGCCAGTTCAGTCATGTCAATACTTTAATCCTTGAATCATTTTCTGTTGTTTCCATTTTAGATACCCTAGCTTACTCTCGCCTTGTATAACCCCATCTTTGTTTCCTTTTCTCGTTATACTGGGTATGACATACAAATTTCGTCTAATTCTCATAACTCTCAATGGCAACCTATTTTCATTGATTAGAGATTTCACTTCAAATCCACTTTAATCTTTTCAATACTCGCCAGGTAGAACTATAATAATACTGGCAGAGCTCTCAGGCGTAACTGCGTAAAACGGGAAAAGCTTTTTGTTTTGACAATTTCCAAGTGTTTGCAAATTGATAGATTAGATACTGAGCCACTCGTGGGTGTGCTCTGCCAGGGCTATTGATAAAGAAACACTTGGACGGAAAATAAACATTCTTCTGGAGTGGGTTTCAACAGAAAGCAAAAAAGATTCTTATTGAGCTTTACATAATTATATATTTCGCTATCCTCAATTCATTGCATGCTTGCCTTTGTAGGCACATGCCTTTGAAACCCATTTCCCTAGTGTTGAAAATCATTCAATAAATCAAGCTGCTTTGAGAAGGGCCAGTTTGATTGCCTTTCGATAATGATTTTAAATGCTTGAAATGGCAAGAATCTTTTTAACAGTGGATTGAGATGAGTGGGTATGCTTTTCTTCCTTTCTTTTTTCCGGTTTCCTTGCCACATTTAGAGAATTCAATCAATTCAAGACTTTTATTCTATTGAATGCAAACATGCTTCAATTTGCATAACAAATGGTTCCATTCTTTCGCTACCGGTACCGCTTGACCGTTTGACGTAATTGTTAGGCAGCGCTCCAACGAAAAGGTGCGATGTTTTTCTTTTCTACGGTCAGGTGTTTTTGCTCTTCCCGCCACAACGACATTTGGGCTGTCGGACGGCACTCCGTTCGTAGAATGAAATTGAAGTAAGGAATGTAGCAACAGTAGACACAATTAAGTTGTTGGTAGCAAACAAAAAAGGATCGAGTCCAAAATGGGTTGTCAATCGCATTTCCACCAAACCACCAATTAACCGGAGTAAGCAGTATGAATGGAGAAGGTGAGAGGGCGTTATTGGATCCTGAACACTCATTTTGCTTAATCAGATGACGGATTAACCATGACGGAGGGTCGGCCGTGTTTTTGAAACTGTATTTCACCGATGGCAAAAAATACCTTATGGTTGAAATGGTTGAAAAAAATAATCGCTGTAAGAGGCCGAAAAAGAGACATTAATTAAAGCAAGAATAAAAACTATCATACATTTAAAATGTTTTAAAGACAAATACATGACTTCAATGTGACTTCCAGTGCAAAAAAGATCGATTATACGAGATAAAATAATATTTCAAAAGAGTTAAAAAATACGAAAACTTCCATTATTTCTACCATCGAAAATATTGTTATACTTCTAGCGCTGCATCTGAAATCACTTCGGTCAATGTTGTACATCATATCACAAGAGAATTCATTGCAGTAGTATTGCAAATTGAGTATAAGATTTCAAAAAACTGCCTATTTTTTGCTTTTAGTTGTCCATTTCTATTCATTTATGCGAATGGAACTGTAGAAATGCAAATTGGCTAGGCCAATTTTTTGACAAGTTTAAACTTTTCAGTCAAATGAAAAGGAGAGAAAAAAAAGTTAGAACGACGGTTCATAATACAGCAACACGAAAATGCTTACCCGTGCACAATTCAACGGATTCTCCTTCCTTGTGGTGCTGTAGTGTTAATAAAGTTTTTTTTTATTTACGAATGTCTCCAGAGATGTGCTAGCGGTTAGCAAAAAGAACCAAAATGGTAGTTTTAGCGAACGCAACGCGGAAGGCTGATTATGGGAGGGATAAAACAAAATGTGTTAGTGCTGTAAAAGATTTGTGTAGCCCTTGATCGTAGATTTTGGTAATGGTTTTTAGTAGGGGCTGCTTGCAGCCAAAGAAGCGCAGCAATAAAAGCGATCATAAATATGCTGAGCTCTGTGCATGGGGGTTGATTCGGAAAAAGGAGCAAAGAGGAAAATGGATGTTTCACAAAGAACGTGAAATAGTTGGTTTAGGTGTGATGGTTAAAGAACTTTTGTAGTAGCAAGAGCTAGAAACCGAGATAGAGCTATGAACAACCAAGAATTTAAAACAATATAATACAAAGAACCTAAAAAATACAAATAATTTTGTTTTTTTTTTCAAGTGTTACAACAAGATCATGCTGGTCTTCAATTAACTTCTTTTGTTGTATGTTATTTAAAATAACAGGAATGGAGCCTTTTGCTTGAAAGGATCCTGCGTCTCTGTGTTTACTGAAGGGAAAATATTCAACAGTTGTAAACACAAGATCCATGTTTGGTTAGAAATAAGACGAAACCATTCTGGAAAGTTCTGTTGTTTCAGCAAAGTTCAAGTTTTTGGGTACATGATGGTTAAACCATAAAAGGATAAAAACAAGTATGATTCTTCAAATAGGGGGCTGAATCTAAATGGTATGTAGTCATAAACTGGGGTGGATGATAGCGGAGGTAAGGTGTAGAAATAAAATCGAACTTAGATGAGCTATGATATCGGTTTTGTTGCTAGGGATTACTTGAAATGTTGCTGCCAAAATGGAGCTTCATGTTTTATAGGAGCTGTGGTGGTAACTATTTTTACGCTTCTCGGAAGGATCACACAGGAAGGATCAACCATCGTTCAACAAGCACCTAGACAAAGCTACCATAACATGTTGAACCTCTGTTAGCATAATAATAGATTTATGAAGCTTAATAACTTTATTGATATGCCACTATGTTTATCGATTTTTTGCGATATAAAAAGTGATAACAATATCAATAAACATAAATCACATTCAAGCGAATGATGCTATCGAGTGACATTCATTTTAATGTATGAATGTTACATGATGTTTATGTTTGTTTGTAATTGATGTAAGATGATAGAAATATTTTTTTGTGGTTGATGAAAACAAGCAGTGTGAACAATAAGGTGATTATTACTGTAATAGAAATTTATGTAACAAAAAATGACGGATTTGACAAATTGGTGCATAAATAGCAGGATAAAATCAGTTCTAATATTGAGAAGTCTTACTCCATACAACATTTGATTCCATGACTCGCATATTTTTAAGCCGTAGGGCTAGGCGTCTCTCCCGTGAGGCCGAACCGTGTTTTTTTTTTTCAAAATACAAAAATAAATTAAATAGCTCGTTAAGTTTGGCCATCGATAAATCATTTGACATTAATTAAAATTGTAAATTTGTGAAAAATGTCTAAACAAGACATGACACTCAATAGACATCGCAATGATTTAGTAAAAACTGATTCTCTGTTATACAATTGCAACAGGCAGATTAGTAAAATAATCTTGGGAAGGGTTATTGTTGGCACTACGACATGGGCATGACAGCTGTATAAAGACATTTTAGTCTATGTCCATCTACTCAACTCGAACTTGATATTGGCAATCTTTATTTATATTATTATTATTATCATTTGTTTTGTCAACCTGTTTATCCATAATGAGTCAACAGGTTTACTGTATTTTGATGTAAATGCTCTAAATTTTGATGCTCCAAAGTGGTTCTGTAGTCTCTAAAAATGCATCAACTCGACAATGAGATGATCCAAGAATAGAACACGCCTTAGAATTTAAGTTTAAGAACTGTATCCATTTCATGAAAATATGTGAGCCATTGTTCCAATTTAAACCAAAATCTGTAATTAACTATTCAGGTAAACTTAGACCATATTTCGCTAACGATCCGTCAGGTCAGGTTAAATCGATGTCCCTAATTTATGATCATTAATGGCGCTAATGGAATGCTGTCACTGAAAAAAGAAAAGCTGTGTCACGTTGACCTTGCGTAGAACACCGGCAAACTTATCACATTGAAACTTTTCCCATTTAAATTCAGACCATCATGAAATACAGTGCATGTTCGAAGGAAGGAAACCTGTTGACGGGACTCAAAATGTTTAAAGAATGTTTTGGAAAAAAACTATCATATCGTTTTGGATGTTGTATTCACCTATACAATTGTTGTGTATTATAATGTGGCTTGAAGCACAATGGTAATTTATATTGAATAATAATGTCCGTGAGCTCTGTTTAATTCAATCATTGTTATGGCTTCAATCATACTTTAGCATGTTAATTGTGTCTGTGGTAAGAATTTCTCATGATTATGATAATGATGATTTCGTTTTAATTTTACTATTTTTATTTGCTTGTAGTAATGCACATAATTTTATACCTTGTTCTTATCAGCATAGATGCTTTATTTTGTGCTGTTCAGAAAAATACTCAATTGTCTTCAAAACTACTTTAACTATCCTTTCGTATCCTCTCCGTACCAATGCAGAGCTGGAAGCTGTGATGATGTTCTTTCAATACTCAAACCAACAAAGCGGATTTAGTGCTTACACACTCACGACATACACTTCTCAGCTTGATGTACGTTTGAACGAGAAAAGTTCTTCGTCGCTGTCTGTCTATTGTGGGTCGCCTACGAGAGCCTGTGGGATGAAAACATAGTGGCAATGGTTGAACCTTGTGGGAAATGATGAAATAAGAAAATGAGTCATGGCAACGTGACAGGCATTGAAATTTATTTGCTTCATTGCGTTGTTAACCTCTCGAAGAGCTAGCTGCCTGTGCCTTTATCTTTCTATGCCAATGGAGGGTCAACGTTGATCAAGGACGACGGTTGTTCAAGTTCATTCGCTAGAACACCGGAAACCGAGCTAGGATTTCTCGAGCGCGTTCGTAGGTTTGAAGTGCTTTTCCTAGAGAGTGGCTAGCACTGGCATTCAAAGAGGAAACACTCAAAACCACGTGTCGGTTTTCCCATAACCGGCGCAGTCATTTCACCGCAATGTGCTGTCCGAGCAGCTATTGAGAGTTATGGGAGTGAATTGATTTCCCGGCGCTGCAGCAGGTGATGCTGAGATACATTATGCTTTGTAGTTGCTTCATACGTATACAATGAATGATGCACGTAAAGAATTCTAGAAAACTGAAAAATTTCCCAAACAATTGATAGCATTTATTGAATCGAAAAAGATCAAATTATGTTGTTAAGGAAAGCTAGCATAGGTTTGAAAGGGATTTAAAAATATCTTGAAACAATATTTCTCAAACCAAATTTTATCACCTTACAGAGTAGAGTGTTGCAAAATAACAGCGCAACTAAAGCTTCGTTTGTTATTTTCTATGCCGTTTGTGTAGATTTGTGTCTGATTGGTATTTGTGTAGTAGTTCGTTGTTACTGCAATAATTGTAGTTACACAATAATAAAAAAAACTATGTAAATATGTAACATTCGTTAATTACAAGAGAGGCCATTGTAGTCTTTCCGTCTCCTGTCGCTTTGCCCCATACTTGCGACTGTTTTATAGCTTACAGTAAGATATAATCGACAGCGAACACAACACATCCGACCACCGCCATAGAAGCGAGATGAAAGTCAAAGCTATTATCACGATAAGCCAATAGCATAAATAAAAACAAAAGCCGGCGCCAAACTGTCTCCGTACCGTATTATCCGAACCGTATCAAGAACCGTACCGAGAACCGAATGATGAGCGACAGTCCGTCTGAAACATGGTTGTTACTGGTGGGCTAGAGGTTTGATGTGAAACACAATGTATAGGGAGATTTTGTTCTTGGTTCTTGGACCTGTTAAGTACTTTTTTAAAAGAGGTTTGATTACCTTTTCGAATGTTTGTTGAGGATAAGTAATTGAAAGCATTGAAGATTAATGAGAATATTGTAATACGAGCTCACGATGTGAAAATTCAGCAGTATTCTTGCTGTTTGAGAAGAGTTTCTTTGAACATGTTGAGAAAACAGTATTCACATAAAATAAATTAAGTTCGATTTAATATGCTTCTCCATTAATAATATTCTTTTCCCATATAATGAAGTGCAATACTTTGTCAAAAGTAATAAAGTATCATATCAATCTATTTTATAAATTTTGGATGCTCATTCGAACTCCTCTGTCTTTATGGTGAAAAAAACATTCGTGGCAAATTTCTTTAATTTGTTTCGATTATTCTGAATTCAACGGGGGTTCTACAAAAAGTAGTTCCTGTGCTTCAACATAGAGTGAAACGAAATATTTAATCCATTTCTTATGAATTAATTGCTATACCAAGCAAAGTAAGCGGAATAGCTGCTTGTAATACAGAATATTAAAAGCTTCGGGGTAAACGAAGAAAAAAATGGTACGAGTCTAATTATCCGTAATTGAATCAATTACTCACATCCATCTCATGTTTTCCGGTGCCGCCAAACTAAACCGGTTCACAGTGAAGAGTGTGAAGGAAAAAAATCATTTAAGCTAATAAAGTAAGCTCTTGAGCAAGGAGCGAGCGAGGTAAAAAAACAACTTTGATGGCGCTCGATCGTGCCGGTTAATGAGGGAAGGAAAGCTTACGTCCTGCCAAAGCGATAGCAAAACTCTTCGAGCTGAAATAACTCACCGGATAAAAGTGAGCTTGAGTATTGTTTAAACTGGGTCGTTCGTAAGCACTTCTCAGCACGAACTTCGTCACGGGATACTCGCCGGCGTGGGACTTTCATCGAATGCAGTCCATATTTAATCTTCCTCATCTTTCGCTGTTCGTTTCGTTCTATTGCTTTTTTGCCTGGAGAAGATTGCAGCGATCCTTCCGATTCCCTCGGCCCGACCGACAACCATCCACATTAGACGGCGTGTGTCGAGAAATGGTGGCCGTAGTTCGCAGTAGTGCAAAACCGTCCACGAAATGGGGAGCTAAAAAATAGCCGAGTAATTAGTCTGGTGCTGTCTAGTGTGACCAAGGATTATTAGTGATGCCCGGCAGAGATTAAACCTATGAAAAGGTCGAGCGAAGAGTACCGAGGACCGAACGGGCACCCCAAGTCGGTTGGAAGATCAGCGAGCAGAAGCTGCACTCGTGCTAGAGGCGGTCAACGTTCTGCCGTATTAAAGCGTTCGTTGCCGCATACACACGCTTGGTTAAAGGTCGATGAAGCAACTAGGTCAGGACTCATTTGCATCCGAATGGATGTTGTCACGTTTGGGTGCTGAGGAGCTGAGTTGTTAACCCTTCAAGATGTGGATACATCAAAGCCACTACTAGCTACATTTAATTAAACGCTTATATGAAATTCTCTTTCAGAGCACATTCAGGAGGTAAAAAAATCGACCTGGAGTCTGTTTATAAAAATGCTACCCTTAATAAGTTTTAAGGCTGCATTTTTTTCGTTTTCTTCTGTTTGCGACGAACTCAACCCATATCTTCTGTTAATTTGTGTATCAACTTAAAAAAAAGAACATGCCACATTGTGAAGCAGGAAATCATATGATCGAATTATTTCAACCTTGATTAGCAGAGTAAAATGTCTGCACGAATCGAACATCGATGATGTTATTTTTGTTGTCGGGTTGAGCAGCGTGAAAGTAATAAAGAATTTAAAATCATATCACGTTCTATCGTACCGTATCATCGGTGTGATGATTCCCTGCTGAACATAAGCGATGCGAGAGAATTTCACCATCCATTATAGTTTGCTTCACACCTTTTCCCCTGCACTCGAACAGAGTTGATCTAGCATTCGATGTAAAACTCCGCACTGAACGTGTTTGGACTCGCACATCGCTCGAATGGCAGGCCATCGAAATCGGCTTAAATCTCGTGGCAGATTCATCGCGCTATGAATTTCTAAGCATTGGATTATGGTAGTAAAGAAGGTGTGAGAAGCTATTGTAAACTTACGTCACCGATTTGTTCGACTCAGTTCTTCTCTGTTGCACTGTCAAACTTTTTCAATGCTGTATGAGTGGATATTGTAGACCTGTAGCATGTTACCTTTCTGGTACTTTATTTATAAATAACCACTTTGTTAGAAGGTTAAATAATTGGTAGGTCATCTAGCATACCAGATTTTTGTTTTGTACAAGATTTGGTATTTATAAATAATTTCAAGATAAATAAGGCTTTTAATACATTTTGCAAAGTTGCCTCAAAATATTAAGCAACTTGAACTGAATCCCTAAAATTATTATATCAATATATAGCAAGTATAGCTATCTCTCAGCACGGCTAATATGTGCAATCTGGAAACCATCGTCATTAGCATTCATTATCCAGCGTCTTGTAAGTCAAATGTCGCCAGTTTGTTTGCTAACATGGTGCGGAAATGGCTGCAATCAGTACCACTGATGATTGCAGATGTTTGTGCAGCATTGCAGTCGCTGCAATATTTGCTGTACATTGCGATCGGATCTTTTGTGTTGATGTGCCTACAGCACGCACGCATACAGGGAAATAAAACGGCTATGTTCAATAATCATTTGCCAATGAGCCGTGGTAGCAACGGAGCTATGCTGTCATCGTGTCGAGTGAAACGTTGAAGTGCAAATATGTTTACGATGCAACCATGTCAATAATTAACAACGGTCTCCTCCAACCTTCCGCCCATTGTTTATTCGCTTTGCTCGTTGCTCGTTGGCTGCCCGACGGTGGTGTCTTTGCGTTTTAGGATTTGACTGGATGCGACAGCTGCGGGAATCACATTCAAACCGCTGGAACGCAACCCGCAAGGAAATACCGTGCTGGCCGGGTGGCATGTTTAGTTGAGCGGAAAATTACTCCTACTGTCGGGATGCCCCTCAACCGCAGACACACGCTCGCATAAACTTGCTCATCCCTCAACAAAGTAAGTAATTCTGCGACTGCCAGGTGGTAACGCTGAAAGCACTGCAGGGCGGGCCTGTCGTCGTCGTTGGGCACGAAGGAAGCGATTTTTACGATTACAAATGTACACTCGTATGGAGGATGGCACTTTGGTCATACATTTTTGTTTTGGTTGACTTTTTTACGAGCAATGCGCTTTCACTGAAGTGATATTTTCTGGTTTACAAGCCAGAAGCCACTTTTAAAGTAAGTCTCCAATGTTTGCTTTGTAAGAAGTGACAGGCACCATGCTTCCTGTCTGATACGGCTCCCTTAGAGATATGAGAAGAAATGCTGTTAAAAAAGTTACTGAGTTCGATCATTATAAGTTTTTTAGTACTGGTCGAAAAAATTGGACCACTCACAAAAATATATCAATTATCATAAAATTAAAAAAGGCTTCTCACAAAGACGACTTTGAAATGCCATGAGCAAAGCGCCATTACAGTTGCTGTCGCATACATAACTAAAGTGCAGGTACTATGTAAGTCATAAAACTTATAAAAAAATAATATTGAATTTAAACTGTTACGTATATTGTACCGGCGACAAGGTCTAGTGTACTAAGTTCACCAAACTAATGCAAACGAAGCTCCGAAAACATATGACAGGGACTGAAGGGGAATATAAAAATGTAAAAAATGACAACATGACCTAGTCTACACGCTTCAACGCACAATCACTCTGCAACATGAACATGTCGATCATGTCATTATGAACGATTGACAATCACGGGAACATAGTCTAAAGTGTAGCTTTAACTGAGTCGTCCGGAAATTGCTATATTATCTATTAATAATATCTCGGTGAGGCGCAAGCAATTATATATTGTGATTCGTAGAATGCTAGTAGCGCAAAACTTTGGTAGCAGAGTGGGTTGCATGTCGAAAAAGCATTAAAGCTGATAGAACACTATGGCGTTGGTTAAGGGTGGTATGTTGAATAAAATTAGCTGTATTGATGTATAAACATTTTAAATGGATAAATAAGTTTGTTAAAATGACCTAAACCTGACACTCAATTGACATACATATGAATGTATTGTACCTGACATTAAACATAAATATTCGTTCGTGCTCGAGATATTTAACATTGTTTCACTCATCTTGAATTCCATCCTTGGAAATTTGAGTGTATGATACCGCGTAGACTAGATAGACCAAAAGCTCTTTATTACCCGCAAACATTCCATCGTGTGGCTTAAAAATGGTTTCTATTTTACACCATGTTGTTGGTAAATTCTTTCATTTTACGGTCGTTCTACTTCCGTATCTACTTTGTACGATGAGCACAGGCCCAAAGTCTCAAGCCTTTAAATCGCTAAAACAGATGCTTTCTTCGTACACACTGTCCGACCGAAGTGGCCGTAGTGTGAGGTGCACAATAAATTGCTCAGTTTATTATCGTACCTGCTTTTCGTTTATACCTTTTTTCTGCCCATCCTGCCGACGGATAGTTTAGCTTTAGTGCTGGGGACGATCATGGCGAGTGAATAAAGAGAAGTGATTTTCAATTCGTAGTAGCAGGGTCATTGGCTGCTTCCGCTCCAGGGTTTTGGGTTCTGCTTTCTTTACGACATGTTTATCGTTTCGAGGTCGGTGAATTCTCGCCGAACCGGGCCAAGCCAAGGATAATCGTAAGATCCTTGCTCCCCGTCAAGATGGTCGAAAAAGTTACAATTTTTATTTTACTGCATCGTTATCACCGATTACGTTCAACAACCGTGCGCTATTTTTGAAAAGCGCCGCCTGCTGGATGATGTTGAAGCGCAGCGCAGTCTACACGACGCCGGAGAAGTTTTCCAACTGGCACACCAGTAGACAGACAGGTTAGCTAGAGATTGGTAAAAACTTGGATAGTTGTACGGTGAATAGAACCGTAAAGCATTTTCAACGCTTAGGTTGGGTGAAAGAATGGGGCTTATATGCACGACAGGAAATATAAACTTCCATGTGCATTCCAGGGTATGCAGACGGTTGCGTTCGGTGCAAGTTCTCATTTATTGGAAGTTTGATTTACTGCAGCGATGAAATATGTAGCTGAGAGAGCTTAATTGAACATTTAACTGAAAAAACTTGCAATGAGACTGTTTCAAAAAACTTAATCAGATATTAAGATCAAACGAACGTTCTAAGATACCTGCCAGCAGTAGAAATCTGCATAAGAAAAAAAACCCCAACCGTGTCAGCTTCAAGAAATTTAAAATAAATGCTCTACCTTGAAAAGCCTTCTCCTAGGCACATCATGTCATCTTCGTATTGAACTATCATATCTGAAAAGTACAGATGAACACACAGCTTGACAGCAGGTGCTCAGATAATCGACGTTCTACTGTAGTTCTCCTGTTTGAAACCTGTTTGAGATATATTCTCCTGTTTGAGTTTATTTGTTCTGTTTAAAGGCATGTAATAATGCCTCCAATGCCCTGTATTTTTTTACCCAAGATTGGTTTATGTCAAAATACAGACAGACAGATGAAAATCTCAATACATAGAATGAACCAATGTCTACAATGACAAGTGGTTTTAATTTATACTATGCTAATTTATAGAAGCATTAGATTGGCATATAAGCTATTATTGTATATTATATCTATAGCGGCGGGCAAGAATGTACTTGTAAGTAATTATGTAAACAAAAAAATACATACATAAACAAATTTATATAATGTTAATTTAAAAACGTGCAGTTAAACAAAGGAAAAGAGCAAGCTGTGATATTATGCTTGGTTTATGCTGAATTACTGAGATAAATAGTACCATAGTACCATAGTACTCACTAGAGTAGGTTCTTCATACGTTAGGATGTTCCGTTTCGGAAGCAGAAGATGTTCGGCGTTCACAGGAGCTGGTGTGTCTGCCATTAGACTAACCGGTCCTTTGACTTGTTATTTTTAAACATGTCAAACAACAGAAAGAAAATCTTTAAACAAGCGTTGTAATTTTGCATTGATTAACATATGTGGTACTCTGAGTACGGCACAAAGACACACTGATGAAAGGCCCTTACAAGTATCCCTTCATCGTTATCCGCTATAATCATGAATGGGCTAGATAATCCTTTCAACGGCAGGGTGATGTTATGTACGGTTTACTGCACCGTTACGACCACTAAGATGGCCATTGATGATGTTCGACGTAACATTAGCAGAAGTTAACTACAATTTTCTGCTAAGCTCAGCTTAGTGGGTTTGTAATATGGGCAGGGGCAAGAAGAATTTTAGACATACTATCATTGCACGGTGGAGGTCGCCACACTACCGCCATCATCATTACCACGGCCACTACAATCCATTGCAGCCATCTCAAATAGTCAGGGCCGAGGCTAAGTGCTTGCCTGGCGATGAAGTGTAACGTTAGCAAGTGGATCCGCAATCATTGTTACGAGAATCAAGAACATGTCGGTAAAATCTGTGCATGCGATGATGGTTGGCGATGCTGTTGTACATTCAATAGAGTTAATTAATTTTGGAGAACGCCATATGAGCGCTTCTTATATTATAAATTAGCTCATTCTAGGTAATAATCGGCCATGTACTGGCATACATTAAGAAGTTGATTAAATGGGCTACTCTAAAGGTAATAAAAGTATTTTTTTTCTGATTTGATTGAATGCAATACAATCGTGTTTGTTATTATCGTATCTTACAGAAAATATCGTTTTCAAAGCCTCACGATACGTTTTCGAGCTGTAAATGTGTAATAAAATGTGCAAACATTTTAATTAAACCGTTACGTGGTCAATCAGCACTTTTGACACAATCGATTCAAATTGAATTTCAATTAAACATTAACGTTCGAGGCGATTGTGACCAGAATATATTGACAGTCGCACATTCACTATCCAGATAGTAAACGCGTAATCGATCCGTATACCAAGACACACTGTTAGATGCCAAAGTTCTAATTTTATTCTATTCATCCTTCTCGCGTTTCTGTTACCACCGGCATAGCGATGACCATCGGTACAGAAGTGGCTGTTTGAGGAAAATAATAGACCCACACCGAGGATGGGTGGGTGAGGTTTCGTTTTTCTCTAAAATGATCCGCTTTTCAGTCCTATTATTACATGCGTTCTAAAGATAAACGGACATGCCTTTTCGGCGCCGGAAAGACTTTAGCACCGGCGAAAACATGCAAAATGTGCCGGTGGGCATTATTTTGGGTGTATTGGCTGGAATTTATGATCCGATTACGGCCCCGGTCCGTCGTGAAGTCGGAGGCGTCCTAGACGCCCGAGAGCATCGGTCACAATTTGCGGGCATAAAATGAACCATTGACAAATTGAAATGCTAGCACATCATAAATATTAATCAAAGTCCTGGACAAGCATAGCCAAGGGACAAATGACTTTTGTTTCTCTATCTGCACGCTGACTTTGCAGCCATTGAAATTGTTTTCGTCCCGCTGCGAGGACATTCGGTAAGGTGTATGTTCGAGATAAAATTGATGTTTCTTCAGCTTTTAACTGAGTCTTTTCAGGGATCCTAATCAGTTTGTGAAGGTTGTGTGCATTTGTATGTGAGAAGGATTAAAGCTGGACACCATGAATTATTGAACAATACATGCATTGCAACAACGATAAGGGAAAACAAAACACTTGTGAATAAATTTAGCCTTAATATTCAAATGTCATCAAATAAAAGCAAACATTACAAAAATGCCTCGTGACATCATTCTCACTTATTCGGGGTTGGTTTATTTACACCAACGATATCTACGAACCAGGACACCCGGCCTGGCCTGGTGACGTGTTGGAAATTGAAATAAATTGTTTCGCTCAAGTGCATAACGGGCGGGGTCGGTATGGGATTCGGTGGGTCTTACATCCATCTTGGCAGTCTTTGGGTTTGGTTGAAAAATCCTGTGAGGATTTGTTACTCGAGAACAAAGTGCCACCGGCAGATGGGCGCCCAAATCAAGCTGCGTCAGTGAAAGTGCCACTAGTTGTGCTGAATAATTTATCTTTGGCGCTACCTTTCAATAACTCACAGTACGCAAGGCAAATGTATGCACACTCTTTCGCACGTGTTTCACCAATCCGACTGCTGCCCTCATAACTACGTTGTTACGAAAGACTACCCTGCACTACGCTGGTGTACCGTAAGACGGTTGGAGTTAAACAACTGTAGTGAAATCGGCTACAGTTACAGCTCATCCAAACGCGGGGCGAGTGCAGGAGAAAGGTGGAAATGTGTGAACGCTGGTTGTAAATGAGTCTCATCCGGGGCTGTTACACAAGTGGTTTCAAAGAAGATTTTTTTCTCCGCCGTTTTGTTTCCCATCCAGGAAGCAGCAAACGCACAGTTCTCGAACTTCAGCGCTTGAGGATTGGAGCACATTTGTCTTTGGTGCTGTTGCGTTTGATGCCCCCGCGTGGCATCAGCTGACGTGTATTTATTTCTTAGAATTGAGCTTTGCTTTTTAAGTGGAACGGAAGCCGTCTAAGCTTTGGATTCATTAAAGCCAAACTTTGCATCGGATAAGAAAGTAGAAAAGTCTTAAAGTTGGTGGCTAACGAAATGGTAAATTCATTCATTGGGTGGTGATGTTTTAAAAGCTGTATATTTCATTAACTATTTCTGAAATAAGTGTCCTGCTTTGAATGGCGAAAGCTTTGAAAAGTTTTTTACCGTCATATAAAGGTCACATAAAAATGAAAGGCTCAATATGGTCTTTGTTAACGCTTGCAATGTAAGCCTTTTAAAAAGCAAATTATTGTTTTCACATTTAATATCCTTCCCATCATGAGATCCTCGTTACACGTGACCCCCGTGACGGCGTGTGAAATAATGCACGTGGTGCTTTCAACAACTATGTTAAACCTACGGTCGCACCCTGGTTTTAATCAACACATGACATGGGTGCTGACACTGCAATGTGACGCACGAAAAGGGTCGATGGGTTCAATAGTGCAAGGTTTTTTTTTGGGGGGATGAAATGTGTCGTTTCACGGTTGACTTACACTCTAATTGATTTGTAAGACGACATATCACGGTTCGCTGGAAATCGATTGTTTCTTCACTGGCACATTTCTAATATACGTAGATAAAATAGGATTATTGATAATTTTTTGGCATGAACAAGAATGAAAAGAAACATTTGATAACGTAACTAATAGCAAGGTTTGGCAATTAAATTAATAGCATTAAAAAAAACTTATGCTTGGTTGAATTTAGGTTTTTTTTTAAATTATATTTCATTTAATAATTTCGGGCCGCAATGCATAAAACTAAACTTGATCTACAATTTGTAGAGTACTTTTTATTAAATAAAATATGTGGAATTACAAATTCTTGACTTGAGAAGTAGAAGCAATTGCACATAATTTGCATTAAATAAGCTAGCTATTTCAATAATAAGATTTTTTTAAATGCTTTAAAAACATGAAGTATTATTATTAGCGCACTAAATTATAGGACACCGTTAAAATATAAGCATTTACAGTGTGCGTTCTACCGTAAATGTGTTTCAGCCGACTATAAAGCACACAACAAGAATATTACATTTTTGATAGCCCCAGTGTCCATGGGTCAATGTCAAAATCATAAAGTGTTCGGTGATAAACTAATTCACACGCTTCAACACACTTGCGACAGCCATTGGTACGAGGACAACTAGCTAAAATTTATGACCAGATAGTTTCGTTAGCGTGTGGATGAGCAAAATTTATAACCTAGACCTTCGACATAGATTGATAGAGCCGAGTGAAACATATTTTCATTACGTTCCTGGTTATGCATGCATGCTAAAAAGTAGCTCAATCTTTAACACTGATCCTGTGAGCTATGTTGTAAAGAGTTAAAACGAGATTTTTGATTTTCTAATTTCATGCAATACAAAATGGTTGTACATACTATAGTTAAAAGTAACCCGGAACATGCAATGTAAACAGGAAACCCACCTTCCCAAACACACCAAAGGCAAAGCGTAGATTGAAACAGTTAATGCATCATAACCATATAGTATACATACAGTCATTAAAACCCAATACTGGAACTTAGCGACAAGAACTATCGTTCTTGTCAACAAGAGACAAACAGAACTAACTTAGTGAAAACAATAACCATTAAACACATAACCTGGAACCAGATATACGAAACCCATAATCTCTTTTGAGTATAAGTAAAATCAACTCCGATAGGACTATGCCCTTCCTACATCGATCGACTCTTTATTCAAAGAGTGTAGTTTTGTCCTCCTACCCAAGGTAAAGTCTTTAAAGTTTCCAGTAACGGATACCTTTTAAGGGTTTCTATGATCGCCTGGACGATCAAGTGTCGATAAGTCCGATTCGAAACAGTATCAACCTCAGTTTTTCAAAACGATGATCTTTTTTAACGATGTTTGAAGGTCGCCCTGGCCAGCGTGAGTTCAAAATTACTCCATGACGACTACATCCATTATCAAACTTACTGTACAATATAAAATAGTTCTTGTTGGACCTGTTGCTGAAAATAAATGCTGAAAAATATTTTACGATACAAATCATTCAGTCAATGACAGGAAGATGAATGATGAATGGTAATTGCTGATTAGTTTAACGAATGTGATGTGCCAGGTTCCAGTTATTGAAATGTCACATTTTTATGGATGCATTGATCACGTAATCTATTTGTCTTTTCTTTTATTTTTCCCGTGCGTGAAATAAACGGAATCGCACACATCGAATGTAATGGTGTATTGATGTAATGCAAAACAGTGCGACATGCAAATGCACCAGGTTTCAGCTTCCGGCACGTAACACATTGATATTGCACGTACGAGATAATTGAATGGGCAAGAACTCTTGCTACAATACCGCATTCTCAGTATGCACCTGATTACAATAGCATATTTTATCTCGAATTTATTTGAGAAAGATAATTATGACAACTTTTTGTTTAGCACGAGAATGTTTCACAAATGCTGGAGAGGACATCGTTGTTAATCGCTTATACATACATGAATTGCATCCAAATCGATTTGTCGATAAAATTGGATTGATTAAAAGTGTATTGGTAAATAGGTTCAAAATGCATGCAGATTTTGAGTTTTGAACATGTTTGCGATTCTTTTTAATGACTGTGTTTCTCTAAAACATAAATATAATGTCTCTTATTATTTCTGATTATAATATTTTTGATTATTGTTAAGCCGGCTGTAATATGTTTAGAACTAATGGTCTCTTAGATTTTCTCGACACAAATATTGTACAAATGTTTAATGGATTAGCTATGCGAAAATGCCCTGATAACCCTCAAAACCGAAAATCAGTCCAAAAATGTTACGGTGAATTGTAAAATACCTCCAGCAGTTAATTGTTGAATCACAAAACCGTGAGAACATATCAAAGACTGTCATCGAGATAGTCTAGATTTTGAAATTAATCAGGTGAATTGAAGCTAGATTATATTTCGATTATGGTTATTGTTTTATACCTTTTGTTCATTTTGTATGTTTTATTTGGCCCTTTCTTTCACCTATTTGTTTAATAGATGCTAATCGAATTGTTGAGTTCAAGTGAATGGTTGAATTGAACTGTCTCCCCGTTGTCGTCGATAATGATGTAAGATTGTAAGTCTTCTATTAGAGAGTAAATTATGCTTCATAAAAAATATCAACGAAATTATAAACATTCATAGCTATTTAAAGATTTTCTGGGAAAGGTTGGTTAAAAATTGTTTTAGAGTAGCCAAGCTAAAAATCATAAACGTATCCTTCTACTAAATCCAATATAAACTGATATTTTACGATGTGACTTGAGAAACAATGTGAGTCGTTTTTATAAAACACTATTTGCTGCATAAAAGATATCAGAATGGCCGCACGTCATTTGTTTTTTGTCCCTGTTTTCTGAGAGGATCCTGCTTTTTTATAAGACTGATGACATTAGTAGTTTATGAAGCCTTATCTACACAGTTTTTTACAGTTTTTAGTAGTTATTGCATGTTTTATAGTCACTCAGTTATACCCAATAACTACTATGCAAATTTTTACTTTTATAATCATTATTTAAAAAAAAGAAGATTAAATTGAAAAACAATTGAGGTTTGATATGATACAAGAAACTATGTGGAATTCGATTGTCAACTTTGGTTGTACATGTAGTACAAATTAGTTTATCTGTAACATAAGCTTCTTCACTATTGTTTATAGAAACAGGGAGTAGTTTAACAAATCAGTAGTTTTTTTTATTCAGGAGGGACGGCTTTGCCGTATTGCTTAAATCAATAGTTATTATGTGAAAATCTCTATTAACTTCTGATTTAAGCAATACGGCAAAGCCGTCCCTCCTGAATAAAAAAAAATTATGTGCAAATCTCTATTTCTGAAAAATAGACGATTGACACATTATTAAAAATTAATTTTCCATAATGTTGGTCCAATGAAGAAGCCACCCAAAGATTCCAAAAGTATGTGAGCTTTAGCCTTGTTGATCTTCCAACATAACCTGTAACATAGCAACATCTTTGAAGTAAAACATACCGCATCACTGTCATCTAAAATGCTCTCCCTAGCTGAATGAAAAACAAAAAAACTCCAATAAACTGTGCTACTTTCGATAGGCATTGAAGATACACCGGTGAAGTTCTGGGACTTTTGATAGCTCAGGTTCCCGTCTGTCATGTGTCGTATGGTTACAAATGAAGCAGACAGGGCTCGTTGGGCAGATAAGCAACGTGTGGCGAGGGGAGGGATGAAAATACTGGAACTGTTTATACATATTTTATGTATGGCCTGGATTTTGATCGCAAAGACGATGAAGAAAAAGCAAGTGCTTTGGCTGTAGAGATGTTGACAGCTCGTGCAAACAAATGAGCGTGTCGGGAGCCTTCGAACCCAAATCCAAATCCGACCGCCCATAAAAAGGTACAGACACACATACACAGAGGGTGCCAGCTCAAGGTTGAACATGTCAATGTGCCCAGACGTACGCTGTTTACCGTTTTGTGTGTGAGACATTGACGAGGACGAAGGATAATGAAGATCATCGGAAATGGGCGAGCAAGGCGTACTAGCCAAAAAGTGAAAACAGTGTAACTGACCTAAGTAAGCAAGCAAGCGAGTATGCTAGCATATGGCGTTAGATGTATGACCAATAGTATAGCAAAGCCTTAAAACGTTTTGAGTTGAAAAAGCATTTGTCATTGCCTAAACAACTCCGATTGCAGTATTTATGCGCATTGCTTCAAACTAGATTTTATAGTTGATGAACACATTTACCAATAGCTGGACACGCTTTACCGAAAAGTAGGATTTGAAAAATATATTTTATTTATTTCTTTATTTATTTCATTTATATGAATTACTAGCTGACCCGACAAACTAAGTTGTTCCGAAAAAACTAAAATATTCCATTATTGCTTTTTTACTCGGGATATTTGTATCGTGCCCGTATCCCCTCAGGATCCGATCATCGAGTGTAAACCGCCAGCCACCTTACACCAAGTGTCAAAGTGCTGTATACAACACAACAACAATCCTGCTCTTGGTATGGGAGTTAGAAAATCATTATTAAATTAATTTTAGTGTAATATTTGAACGATTTTCATATCTTAAAACCTATTCTCATACCACCATAAGGTGTGTGCAAAGTTTCGTTGAAAATGATCCAGCCGTTTCGGAGGTTGCTCGCGACAAACACCGTGACACGAGATTTTTATATATATAGAAGATATTTTTTATACAAGTAACTCCATCCGTGTGAACCATTTATCGAATTTAGTTTTCATACATAGCGGTGCTGATATGGAAATCATAAATGTAATGACATAAATTGTCTTCTCTTCTTTATTTTATATTTGGTTATTACCTCACCATTAACTGTCTTGTAGATTCCTACGATAAAAGCTGCTCTATCAACTAAATTGTTGCATTTTCCGTTGGAAAGTTTATATATCTTCTTCCACGTGAAAAACATCAAAGATGATGCATTGCCTATAGAACAGATTGATCCATAGTATGGTAAATTTACTCTTTAATACAGTTACACGTTTCACTCTTGCTAAACCAACGCTGGCATCGAGTATCGTACGACTACAAGCGAGAGCTTCTGTCAGTTCCGTTCCCCTTATTGGATCCTTAACTTCTTGAAGAAGGTTTGGGTTTGCTGTGTATGCTCTTGCATTGTGTTAAAAGTCAATCAGCCTCCGGTGATGCAGTTCATTGCACGACGATTACTCCATCGGTAATACTGTTGCAGCTGGCGTGGAACGCCTGGAAAGGTAGTAATGCAAAATATTGGTTGATGCATCTGCTGGAGAAGCGATGGTGAGAGTTTCCAATGGAGTTGTTCCCACGGTGCCATAAGGATGGTTTACAAGAATATATTGCAATTTTCCCAGAGAGTTGGCAGAAGCACGTTAACATGTGAATCATGTTGAAGCTCATTCGAAAACAGAAATGAACGCATAATATTCAATTATACACGTTTGATAGTGTACGAAAGAAAATTTATTCGTATGGATACTTAACCAGTTATGGGTATTAGCATATCTATTTATATTTCTGTCGTGTATCATATATGTAAACATATATGTATAATTCTGTTCCTCGGAGAAAGATGCGCCTACAAGACAAATGATCTTCCAGGCCGTCTCTCTATAGCAATGGCTGTAGATGCCAAAGGAAAATCATCATTGATAGAATTTGAATAATTAAATTATTCAGATACGCTATTATTCCCGGATCGATTCTTTATATGATTGCAACGAGATAGGTTCAAAAGTGAGTATATATTGTGGCATTTAGATGAAAAAGTATAATGATTTTTAAAATTGTAAAAGAAAACCCACATAATGTAGTATAAAGCAACCAATCTAATTCTACTGGACTATAAAAATACATTCAATGCTATATTGATTTTAATACTCGAATGTGTTGACGTGTTTTTATGATATCGTTTTGGCTCCAAAAATCAAGCTATTTGAATTGATTCTGATCTAAACCATACCTGTATAACAGTATTGTATCACGTATGGTACAATAGTATGGAATCAAAACATTAAAAAAAAAAACAAAGATTTAATAAGGATATCAGAGGTGGGCGGGCCGGTCTGGTGGTGCAGTCGTCAACCCGAGCGACTTAACAACATTCCCGTCATGGGTTCAAGATCCGAATAGACTGTGCCCCCTTACTGATTATCCTGCTGTGGTAACAAAAAGTCACTGAAAGCCAAGCCCATTTCTCACTAGTGGGTACAGACAAGTCTTCACCGTTAACGGTTGTTGTGGCAAAGAAGAATAAACATCAGGAGTGGGCCTGCTTTGTTAATCGGTAAATGGAAGTACCTTCCCCATTACCGAGCGTTTAGATATACTGTTACAATTTAGCGCCATGAAGCGTAAAGAAGCAGCCAAGTTGGCAAGCTAAGTTTGGCTAAATCATTTCAAGCTAAAAATCTTGGGTGTTCTTGTGTTTTATTGCCACATTAAAACATTGGGTGTACATATTCGCAGTAAGACAGACTTATCATTGAATATTTTCGCATTTTATTGATTTTGACTTTACGCTTTAAAGGGATGTCAAACGAAGCGTGAGCTTTGGTGTAAACAGGAAATGAGACTTTTACCTATAATTTTTCGACGTACGGTATACACTTGTCCATAAAATCCAAATGTTATTTACTTGAGTTTAAGTTACGTGTGACGTACGAATAACTTGATTTTCATGTTTTTTTATCCAATTAATAGCATCTTTCCACATATTTTTTGACTCTGGGAGGTACCCGTCGTTGTAGATCAATTGTCAATTCTTAAAAATTCATTGATTATAAAATAATACATCCTCAACTTTTAAGCAATACTGCCTTTTCGGACCATTCCTCCTAAATAAAAAATAAATAAAATAAAATTATTCAATATTTGCATCATTTTGACTTAAAAACACAGCAGTTTCTTTATTATTACTCATTAATATTTAGTTTATTAAACTTCTGTCTGAGCTGAAAAGGTATGTGGGAGAAAAATACAAACATTCCTACTTGTACTTTTTCCTTAGAATCAGGACTGGCTGCCCTAGTAATTTGTTCAGTCGTAGAGGGCTCCTAGACATAGATAAATTCTATTAAATCGCAATCAACTGTGTTAAACTTGTTGACAGGGCAAAAAAGTCAGTTTAAGTTTTATATTTAAGTTGTACAATTGCGATGAGTTGATTGAATCAAAATTAACTGAAAACTATCAAATTATCCGATTATATTCAACAGAGCTTCTGTCTCTTCTTTTTAAAAACATGAGAAGCCACAATACCATGTGAAAAACATACAATAACAGAGAATGTTTAAGCAATCGCTGGAATAAAAATCATACCACTCCACAAATCTGATATAGTAAGGAGTAATACTCCTGAATGGATTCCACATTTTCGCAACAAATTTGTATCCCCGTATCAGGCAGCATATTCTCCTATTCACCCACCACTAATCCCACAAGTTTGCCACGTGTTGCCTAATTTTGAACAGAATATCTAAACAACCCGCACTTGATCCTAGCGCTTTGGTTCGTTCGCGTGCTCGGCGTCAAATGTATTTTTAACAATCTCCAGAGAGTGGTATTACGGTGCGCACCGGTGCACTTACACTTTTCGATCAGGCCTGAATGGAATAAATTAAAACTCTCCAGCGCACTACCGGGGCATCCCTCTCACCCGAAACATTTCCCGTACGCGTGTTACTAAGAATGTAAAACATCATGTGTCAAATCAAGAGAAGGTAATCTAATTAACATGTTCTTCGTTTTTCCGCTTCATTGCGCCGCCCGTTTCGCAATGATCTGTGCTGTTTCTTCTGGTTTGGGAAACTGTTGGATCTTTTGCAGCCCGTTCGCACCATAACAAGCGGTGAACAGTGCCAAGAGTTAAGAGTGTGGCCGTCGTTAGTCAGCCAAAGTGGAGAAGAAACGGAAAAAAAGAAACAGGAGAACAATGGTGGTAAGAATGTTCTCCGTTTTCTCGTTATGACATTGCTTCTAAGCTTGTAAGCTTTGGGATCGCTCGGTGGGTGGATTGTTTTACTGGGTGGGTGGCCGGGAGCGTGTGCTGTCACCATGCCGTGTCTTGCCATTATTGCTTATTCGCAAAACCGAGTAGCTTAGGATTGTTTTCGGAAATTGAATTTCTTGTGCCTTTTCTTACGCATCAGTACGGAACGACAACAAGCTCTAAAAGAGTGAGGGGAGGTCCGAACTTCGTTTGCAGCTAACACAATTTTTAGTCCGGCTCAAATCCGGCTCATGGTGAATCGTCATCGATGACAAGATTAGACCGGGCCCGCCATAGGCTCGAAAAACAGCCGAAGCGAAGCGAACGAATGCAAATGGATATCGACGGTTTATCGGATTAAATCGGTTGGATGCATCGATGAAAAAACTGTCATATTTTCAGAAACAGCAATAAATTCCGTATTTGGTTAGCCGGTCGTGCTTGGATTCGTTTTTCAAAACTTTCTAAAAGGTTTGGGGAGGAAGGGAAGTTGTAGAAGTTGAACAGTTTACAATGCACAAGCGAAAATAATTTATTTTTTTTTTAAATTGTGAAATGTCTTGGAGCTGAGTATGTGCGTTATCGAACGTCAATTATGATCGCTAGTATGTGTTGTATGTATTTTTAACTTTTAAATTAAAACAACGATCCAAAATAAATAAAATAAATTGATTATATAGTAATGTTTTTCGTACGGCGATACGAAAAAATACGTTGCAATGTTAAAAATACAGCTTTTCAAGAACTTATTTTCTATTCATGCTGAATCGTTCAATTAGCTGGAAAAGAAATCCTTTCTTTTAATTTGCCATAAGACATGATGGAATGGAAATGAAATCGAGCAATATGAAATGTCCTACTTTGGCGTACGGTGCTCCATCGTTCCCGGAGTTCACCAAGCAGTATGCGGCAAGGTAAAACATGTTTCCGAGCAGAGAAGAAAAGGTGAATGTTGTGCTAAATTAAAACGTCCGTGTAGCATAGATTCAACTGCGGATCGCACGTGGTCGAATGCAGTATGCATTTTCATCAACATACCACCGGCAAGACGTGAACGTGTTCTAGTGCACGTACTCACCTATGCATTCGAATTTCATTTACCCATCGGCAGGCATGTACCGGCGTACTGGAAACCATAGGCCCCTGATACCTACACCAGCAACATCATCCACGGCAAAAGGATCGAGTTTGCCAACGTTCATTTGAATATTATATGCAAATACTTTATTGTTTGTTCCTTCACCGCCGGTAAGATGTATTTCTCGCTCCGTCCTGCCTTCTGTCCTGGTTCGCTTTGGCCTTGTTTTGGTCCTCGGTAACGATGTTACTGAACAAAGTGAACAACACACTTTGCAGGATCTACCAAGACGGTCCAAGATATTTCCTTTGACGATCCGTTTTAACCAATGCTTCGTAGTGGGGAAATTTTAAGCAGCTAATAAATGTTGTAGGGTTTGTTACGATGGTGTATGGGACGGAATGGTAGGTTGTCTAGCACATTTTCATAGTGCTGTGAAAGGCTGGTTCTAGGGTATGCAACTATTAAGGCCGCATTTGGCTGAAATGCACATGCGTCGAAAATTGTTTGCAGCTTGAAACATGGAACAGCAAATTTAGATGCGTTAATTGAGGCCCAGAAACTACGGTGAGGCAGGGTCTTACCAAGCTCTTTGGAGTCATTTGCCTGTTTCCATAGCATGTGGTTGCTGGAAAACAGTTTGGGTGGCAAGGTATGTTTATATTTGGATGGATTGTTGTGCAAATATTTGTATGAGTTTCATGACGCTGACATTAAGCACTGAGCAGTAAATATTTACTGTTTTTCTCTTGATGGATGAGCTGATTGCTCATATTAAATTGGGATCTTATTCTTATTGGTTTTAATTGCCGAATACAGTTTCTTCATTAACATCAGCTGTATGGAACTCGGATTTGACGGAAGTTAAACTTTGAGGTGAAACAGAAAAATACCTTTGATTAAATCTCAATGTTCATTTCTCGTAAACTTATAATGACGTTTTGTGAGTTTGTAATAAAATTATAATTTTTTAAATACACTTGTGAAAAACCTATCTCTACGAAACCCGTCAATTTGACTTGTTGGTTGGTTGCATTTAGTATATTTACTTTAGTTCTAACAATTTCTCTAAAAAATAATATAAGATTGAAACGGATTTTTAAACCACCCATTACCACAAAAGGGTCTTTACAAGTGATGTAACTTAAGTGACCCTAAGCGAAATTGTTCACCAACTTATTACTCTTTTTCTTCGTAACTCAAGCTGGAATCGGGCAAAATGTTGCGTTGAAAAGAAATCGATTCATGTGGTGGTGAAACAATAACAATAACTGTAGCAATTAATTGGCAATAAGCAAACAAATTAAAAATAATAATTTCCTACATTTTCTGCAAAGATTTTCTTTTGCTACCATGACGAACTAATAAATACTTGAACATGCTCTAATTCATATTATCAACTGGGCTATTTTGGAGGAATGCTTCGATAAATTATGATAGATAGTACAATGGATAGATAGATAATTGATTTTGTTATTTGATTTTTGCAAAAAATAATAACAAAAAAACAAAACAAAACTAAGCATAAAGTATAAATATATGGCTAAATATGCCTTGGACAGATTTTTTTTGGTGTAACAAAAGATGATAAACTAAATAGGATCTTTTATGCAACACAATGTAGTTCTTGTTTTTTAAATTTACTTTGATGAATCAAGGACTAATGATTACTGGCTATTGATGCACAAATAAAAAACAAAAAACAAAACCCAAATCATACAGAAGTAAAGGCAAATTGTACAAAGTTGAATTTAAATCCAGGTAAAATAGCCTACAATACACAGCTACTCATGCAGACTTAATCAATTCACTTAACTAATGCTGAGGATGACGATCAATTAATACTTTTAGCTAATGTGTTCTTTCCCAAATAAAATCGTCTGTGAAAAAGCAATCAGAAATTGTGGCAAGTTTTCGTCGTCCAGCTAATCTACCCGATTCCGTACAAACTGGTTGCACAGAGTGTCTATCGATCCAATTTGTGACTCGTTGGTAAATTGAATTTCCATTTGCACGTTACGGCGCTCGGTCGTTCGCGTTGGCCGACCAGACGAGATTAGTTCGAATTTTAATTCCAATTTCCGAAATTCCTACCTATCCTGGCATTCAGAATGCATCCCAGTATTGTGAGTATAGGATGGAGTAGCAACCCGCCAGAAGTTTATGCCGTTTAGAAACGGTGCGTGAAGGGGAGAATTCTTTCGGTCCAGGTCGGCAAAACTACAGCCCCGCTTCGTCCGAAAAGCATTGATCCGTAGCCGTGCCACATTTAGTTAAAATTCGTGAGGAAATAGGCCGTCTGGTTCCTATCGGACTGTTTGCTACAAATGCGTTCACTGCCGGCGTGTGTTTTTGCAATGAGCTGAAAAATTGTTTAGACTAGCGTATTTCTCGAAACCATGCGATTGGGTGGTGCTTTTTTCCGTAAAACTCACCGTACCATGCTGGCGATAAAAGGGCCACAAATTCCCGCCAAATTTATCTCCCGTTTGAACATATTTTATGAAGAATGAAATGGATGCACTCGTGCAGTGGAGCATAGCTAATCTTTACTGCGGTTCTTTGTACCATCGTTGAAAAAAATAGTGTGGGTTTCGCGTGCATAGTTTTCATAACTCAGCGATAAAATATTGTGCATTTATCGATTTTTTAAACATTTAACACAATATTGACTTATGCTATTTTGTAGTAAATAAGAAACGCTTGTGCCAAATAGATGCCAATAGATAAACATTCACAATCGCCTTGTTTCACTGATCATCCAAACATTCTGCAACCTAATTGACCAGTAGGATCATCTTTCCACTCAAAGAATCGTGCCGGAAAAATAAGCTCCGCTATGCCACGTACTAGCATGCCTGGTTCAAAGCCATTGTTTAGGATGGACGTCACGATTGCTTGGTTCGACGTTTGATTCACTGAAAGGATCACTGAAAGGATGCAATCGATGTTTGCATACAATCCAAAATGCATGCCATGCAAAGGTATGCACATCTACCTTTCGTTGTAATTTTCATTGCTTTAACCTTCGAGTTAACCTTTAACTTACACACATTTTTTGTGATAGGAAAAGTGTGTCTGGCTGATGATGGAACGATGCTTTCAATAATGAGCTGTAACGAGGAGTCTTTCAAACGGTGTTTGTACGGTGTTGTTCTACTACTATCTCTAGTTCATTGCCATCTAGCAATGTTTGATATTTCCTCGAGATTTGATGAATAATGTTCGATGATAGTATGATACTTCCTATTTGATATAATGAACTATGCAACTATACCGGTCAGTACAAGTTTTCTACACTCATTAGTACCACGCGACTAGATAGTAAATACTAGATAGACGATATGGATAGAAAAAGAACAGTACAGTTAATCAGACGTGACGCCATGTAACGTTCTTCTTGTGCGCAACCATGAGGATTATAGTTTATTATGAAACCGTGCATTAAGATATACTGCGACCATTTTGCACCGTCAAGTCTACAAAAAAAATCAAAATCACTTTGGTTAAATAACTTCACGTGCTCATATACGGTCTTGTGTTCAACAAACATCCTGCACCATTAGATGACATTCGATGAAATGCAAAATTTCCCATGGATATATTTGCCATCAAACCTTTTTTAATGGTAGGTACTAGTTAAATTTACTACCAGAAGACAGATACGACACTACGAGCGAGAGGTGGAACGCTCTAAAAACAAAAATAATAAACTGTGCAAGAAATATACTCCCACCACGTCGTGGCAACACCAAATCTGGCTGGTTCGACGATGAATGCAGACAAGTGACCGAACGTAAGAATGCTGCATACCGAGCAATGCAGCAACGGCATAGAACGCGGGCATGCGCAGAGGAATATTCTCGGCTTAGACGCGAAGAGAAAAGAGTTCACCGCTCCAAGAAGGCTGCTTTGGAAGAGCAAAACATGCGGGAACTCGAGCAAACCAGAGAGGCGTACGGACCGACACGAAAGTTTTACCAAGCGATAGCAGGTCACCGAAACATCGTTGTACCTAAGGTAACCTGCTGTCGCAACAAGGATGGAGATCTGGTCAGTAACCAGCCAGAGGTCCTCTCGCGGTGGGCTCAGTACTTTGATGAATTACTCAACGACCAGTTTAACGAACAGCTAAAAGTGCCACTAGCAGATAGTGTCATGCTACTGCCACCTAGCATAGAAGAAACACGAAAGACTATCCGTCGGCTGAAAAATAACAAGGCACCCGGAACCGACGGAATTGCAGCCGAACTGGTCAAGAATAGAGGTGCACGACTAGAAAACGAGATTCATCAAATTGTTACTGAGGTGTGGGATAGCGAATCGATGCCTTGTGATTGGAATCTCAGCATCATCTACCCCATATACAAGAAGGGAGATAGGTTGGACTGCAACAACTACAGGGGTATTACGGTGTTGAATACTTACTTACTTACTTACTTATCCGGCACTACAACCGCTTTGCGGTCTTGGCCTGCCTCAGGAGTGTCCGAAACCGCTCACGGTCTCGCGCCTTCGTCTGCCAGTCCGTTATCCCGGCCTTAATGGCGGACGCCTCCACGCCATCTTGCCACCTCAATTTGGGCCTACCACGCCTCCTCTGTCCTTGTGGACGGCCTAAAAAGACTTTACGGGCTGGGTCGTCCGTTTCCATGCGTATAACATGGCCAGCCCACCGGAGCCTGGCGAGCTTTATACGCTGTACGACAGTGAGGTCGCCGTACATCTCGTATAGCTCGTCATTATAGCGGCTCCTCCATTGTCCTTCCACACATACGGGGCCAAGTATCCTTCTGAGCATCTTCCTCTCGAACGCGGCTAAGAGGGTTTCGTCAGATTTGGACAGTGTCCATGTCTCAGAGGCGTATGTGAGTACTGGTACTATATAGGTACTATATAGTCCCAGCTTCGTCCGTCGCGACAGGTTCTTTGAGGTAAACGGTGTTGAATACCGCCTATAAAATATTCTCCCTGATCCTTCAGGATCAGGAAACTATCAAAGAGGATTCCGAAACGGAAAATCTACCACTGATCAGATCTTCACCATGCGGCAGATCTTGGAGAAGATGGCTGAATACAGAAACGACACATACCATCTCTTCATAGACTTCAAAGCCGCATACGATTGCATAGCCAGGGTAAAACTGTATGACGCTATGAGCTCTTTTGGAATCCCGGCCAAACTGATAAGGCTAGTTAGAATTACTATGACCAACGTCACATGCCAGGTGAGGGTGGATGGAAAACTCTCAGGACCTTTTGCTACCACCAAAGGTCTGCGCCAGGGGGACGGGCTTGCTTGTCTCTTATTCAACCTGGCGCTAGAGAGAGCCATCCGTGACTCGAGGGTGGAGACTACGGGAACCATCTTCTATAAGTCAACCCAGATCCTGGCATACGCTGATGATATAGACATCATTGGTCTGCGGCTCTCCTATGTAGCAGAAGCCTACCAAGGGATCGAGCAGGCGGCAGAGAACCTCGGATTGTAGATAAACGAGGCAAAGACCAAACTGATGGTGGCAACATTATAATCCCGCATGATAAACTTGTTTTAATATGTTAGTAGAGCCTAATTTGAAATAATTTTTGGCCACTTTCTGTGTATAATATTATTAAAACAAAACATTTTTGTCAGTGGCGGGTCTAACGATAGGCGGACTAGGCGGTTGCACTATTTAAATGCTTATTTTTTAGCAATACCTGTGTATTTTTTAGCAATACGTGTGGGCAGTCCCGTGGTTCAGTCGTCAACTCGAACGACTCAATATCATGCCCGTCATGGGTTCAAGCCCCAAATGGACCGTCCGGCTGCGTGGTAATGAATGAAGCCTCGAAAGCCTGTAATATAGGGCCGGCATGTCCGCGTAGGACGTTACGCCAAATAGAAGAATAAGAACGTGTGTATTAAATGTCCCTTTATAAAACCTAATCATTACTTTTACCGCCCCATGCCTACTTCGGCCATAATTTGTCTATTTCTGTATAATATTCAACTGAAACGAATATTTTTTTGGACGGACTGTATGCTTTAGCCAAAAAAATCAATCCTTCATCAGCATTCCTTATCAATCCAGCCACGATTCGGCATTTGTTTGCATATTTTTCAGGAAAAAATAATTTCTGGCACTGAGGAAAAATCTGAGGCGTTGTAGTTTGAGAAAAATAGTTTGGCGTGTGGTTTTGTATGGTGTGTTGACGTAATTTTATCCGCCAAATGTCAATGACTAAAACTTCCAGTATTTATAATTCCTGCGGAGTTATTTATATGAATATAATATGAATGAGTTGTCGTGATCGCTGAGCACTCAACTGGTAAAGGAACGGCAATTCAAATGACACTTAAGTACCAAAACGCTGATGATACACCACGCTATACCTAATACCTGGGCTCGACTTGAATCAATTGCTTTTCGATTTCATCTACTGGTAAGGAGTGGACGTGGTATATTGTGATTAGAATAGATGGCATTCGAGAATTGTATGCCATTTGCATAGTGTATAAAATTTATTTTTTTAATAAAAATAAAAGTTTAAGTATACATGCTAAGTGGGTTCTGTTCTGCTCATTCGTTGACGTAACAACCTAAAATTTTGCATAGCCGGATAGTAGAAATGCTTGTCACTGTAAGGCATTTGGACGAGGATCCATCCCATTCGGTCTTGTAGGATACGGCGAATCTTTCAATTAAAACTAACTAACAAAGCTCATTGAGATAGATTTAGTAAATCTTTCAAACGTTAACGAAAAGCAAGTGATACATCCTTTCGCAAGAATTTAATTTCCAAACGGTAACATCAGACAACATTTAACTTGAGGAAAAGTCTTTCAGCCAGTATTCTATAATTGGTACGTATCGTGATGCCACTTCAAAAGAAATTCCACCACAGCAAGCAGCGCGGTAATTACAGTGCAAGCGTTTTCGCAGGAAAAACAATCACCAGTACTTATCCCGGGCCTGTAAAAGATCACGAACCGACCGAGTTAAGAACGTCGAGAAATGGAATGATCAAAATGGTATTTTTTCACTCCATTTGAAAAGGAAACAATATCGCCGGTGAAAATGACGTCAAAAATGATGAAAAAAAGTCATTTCGCATACAATTTTTTTGTGCGCGCGTCGTGCGACCCAGTTTGGAGGCGTATTATCTGTAATTTTCCCATTTCCCAATCTACTCCGCTAAAAAGAAAATAATCTTTAGCACTCGTCTTACGGTTTCTGCTGTACCGAAAGCCCAACTGCGCTGCTATCAAGGTACGAAATCGAGAATCGTACCGTCGCAGACTAAACTGGAAATTCTTTATCGTACACAGTTTTATTTTATCCTTTTTTTGGTTCGTCTGTTCTCCCTGGCACATCCTTTGCATAATGGAGTGGAAACAGGAAATAATCATTGTTCTGTGATGAGTTGGAACGGAAATCGAACATCTATTAAATATTACAGGCCGTTATTATTATCGATAGGATAGACATTATTTTGCTGGTCTTCCTTTGCACTCCGTATTCCATTCTGCGTGAGCTTTATTTGTGACGCGATTAAAGCTTTCCGATGTAAACCATTGTATTGTTAAGAAAAGCGGCCACAATAACGACTATATAAACATTTACGACTTTAAATAAAGATTGAATAATGTTGGCAAATATTCGCTTGCTGATATTCAAATTGCCAGTATAGTCATCTATAAAAAGTGATTAGCGGGAAATCATAAATGTAATTTTCAAAATCTATTTTCAGAAAAAATGTCATAAGTCATATTTTGACGTAACTTTTTTGAGCCCAAATATATTTATCTGAATTTTTCAGAATTAGAAAGAATTGAAAAAGTTGAAAATCATTTATTAAAGCAGTAAACAAAAGCTCTACACATGTTCTAGTAATTTAGAGAGCTATTAACGTACACTAGCAGTTTTCACGGGTTCACACTTTAGTGAAACGAATTAATCAAATGAACCCTTATTATTGAAATAAATTATGCGCTTGCTGAATTGATTATGAGATGAGAATAATTTAAAGCCACCCGCAGAATGTAGGTGCTAGGACGCAAAACCTAGGGGCCAGAACGCACGAGCTGCTGGCACATTCGTGCAGGAACTTTTCAGTTAAGCCAGCATTATACATTCCGCACTGGTGTGCCCAAGTAGCCGTGGAAGCTAATCAGTGCCGGCTAGTGGCGCTGGATTTGGGACGGTTGGTCTCCATCCCACGCATCGTTCACGACGAAATTCTTCTTAGTAGGTTTCCTGGAACGAACGCACCAGTAAAGAGCGGATTGCCTGCTTTTACCGTGCAATACTTACCAAAACCGCTTACAGTTTGGCCAAGCTCACATTGATGGAAAATCGTTTTCCCTTCTTGCCCTGTGTCGACATTCGGGTGAAGACTCGTTACGCCCCAGAGCAGCTGGAACGTCTCCAATCCCCGCTTCCCTTGCTTCTACTTAGCAAACCTCCTCGTGAAAAGCCATTATGAAAGGCCCATTCAGGCAGATTCGTCCAGCAGTCCGGCAATCGCTCGTTGAAATGAACCCATCCGTGGCGATTAGTTACCAGCTGGTGGGCTTACTCTTCCGTCGACAAAATCTAATTTCGATGATGAGAAGTTCTACGCTGAGTCCCATCGATCCTTACCTGATTCGATCGCTGCGGCAAAGGGGGAATTTCGCCCCACCGACGATGCCCACACTGTACCGACCGGTCGGTGTAAGGTTGTTCACAGTTTTCCGGACTTATCGGACTTGTGGTAGAGCTTACGGTCCCGCACGAAGACTTAATTAGCTCCTGCAATAATAATCATCAGTATCCCATGGCGGCCCGGAACATCAACTGGCCAGGTGGTGCGTTTGAGTAGCCGATCGTCCTCCGTCTGTGATTTTGATGGGTACGCGCCAGGAATATTGAAGGAAAGTCAAAGTTTTGAATGCCGGTTGTGCTCGAAAGTTATGGCTCTCCCCTAAAGATTATCGTTGTCGCTCGAAATAGTGATCCCGCCGAGCGAACCAGGTGATATTATGTCAAATTAATTAACACTTCCAATACTACACGGTACATTAGGCGATAACTTTGCCTCGAATGCTGGAACCATCAACCATCGACGCCGCTCTAATTTGTCCCGAAACGGCCAAGTTAGCGCTGGGATGCCCCAGGTGGGGGTGGAAGAAGTGGCGGCGATAGTCTGTTTGATCAACCAGCTTTCAGATCCCCTTGCCTGTTGCTCGATGCAGGTGAAATTTAGTGGTAAACTAATTCACTTTCCCCGAATGCTGCGCCCAGTCAGCGAGGAAGAGATTTCGGCTGTGAAGGACTACAGTTAAGATAATGTTACGAGCTTGTCAACACTTTCGTAAGTTGTTTAATAATATTGAATCGTCTTCCTGCGCTCGCTTCTTATAGCTTTTCTTTCGCTTGGATTTTGTCGGTTCCACAGTTCTGGTCGGTGCCAGACAAACAAGGGCTGCAGTTGAAAGTTGTGTTTCAAATGTGTTTATTTCATCAAATGGCAAACTCCATCTAATTTTGTATACATATTTGGAGATGAAATTATCCTCTTTTATCTACCTAGAGTGTGTGTGTGTGCCTTTCATGAGTGTGTGTGTGTGTGTGTGGTTGTGTTATTTTTGTTTTGCTTTGCTATCAAAGAAACGTATCGAACATATGCGCCGGTACCGGTCGAAGCGGTTGAAGAAAACTAGCGCACGTCTCGTGCATTGAATGATTCAATTCCGAACCGACACCGATTCAAACCAGGGCGATCGATCGGAAACAAAAAAGCGAGGCGCAAAGGAAAATGCAGTCCGGCTTCTATTGCCACGGTATGCTTCAGTTGTTTCGCCATCGGTTCCATACGTGCGATTCCCCGGTCGGCGGATCTTACGCTCGTTCGGTTGACGCTGGGAAGGGCATTATATTCCCAGCGCCCGGCAAAAGAGCGGGAAGAAAATTTAATCCAGGCTTGCCGTTGACTCCACTCGGTTGATTTGTTCTCTTTCATATTACCGAACCATTCGTTTGCGGAGGCATGCATGTGTGTTGTGCAGAGCACTTGCCTAAGGTATGTATGATGAATCAGAATGCTCGCTATGAATGAAGATATTTTCGATTTTGTCTGTACGGTTTTATTTTTGTGAGCATGTGTGTGTGTGTGTGAGTGTGTACTGCTCGCTTTTCTTTGAGCTGCTCCCAGGACACTTAGCATCCTAGCTCCGTGTAGTGGATGCAACGATGGGGTAAAGGTGCAGTTCGAACGGAGGTGCCGTTTTGCAGCAAATGAAACAATAAATTTCCCCGCAACTGCAGGGCACTACTGCGTGCGGAGCGCGGCAAGGTTTCGCTGGACAGTGCGACGTGTGGCCGGGCCCGGGTGCATCATCATACGTGCGAGATTCCATTTGGCGCCCGGTATGCCAAATTGCGAAACTTTGTGCTAGCTGGGATGGGTGGAAAAAACGATCGCTTCACAACGCCGGCCCGGAGCAGCGCCACGAGCCGAACGATGGGATGCCGTTGGTCGCTGCAGGATATTTCTCTGTCCACCGGAACGCCGGGAGCAGCACCGATCGCTCAGCAGGTAGAGCAAAGTGGCCAGGTGCAATAATAATAGTATGCACATGCTGCGCCGTAACGTTCGGTTACCGACGGTGCTGGGGGCCGCATTGTGCTGCATTGCCGCTGGATGCTCACCTGCAAAGGAAGGAGAAGGGTGGTGGGCGATTTTTGTTTTGTCTTTGTTGACGGCCATTGTATGGTTGGTGTATTTTCGCTCGCGCGAATGTTTACATCACGCTCGTAAAGGCTTACAAGGGACAGATTTATTCAGAAGGTGGTTTGTTTTTGTGCAAAACAATAAACGGTAGCTAAAACGGGATCCCTGCAAAGCAACTCAATTTAATGCTGCGAAGGCATTTGCGTTTCGAGGGTATATAGAAATAGCTTGCATCAGTTGTTTATAATTCTATATAATGGAAAAGCTGTAGAAGGGAGCGCGTGCAAGACGTATTGAAAATAATATTGCTATAAACAAATGTGTTGTCTGACTACTCGTTTTTTATAATACAAATCACACTATTCGAAATTCTTGATAAGAGTGCAAGCAATGACCCAAACACAAACACGAATGAGTGTTATCTGTTGAGCTCCTTTCGTTAAAGCAAGATTCAGAACATTGGTCTTAAATTCATAACTTAAGCATATCTCTAGAGATGATCCCCCATTGCAGTAGCCGGTGATGCAGTACACGAACATGTGGCCTAGAAAACGATCATGTATCAGGAAGCACAACGCCTTTACCGTCTCGGTCGGCAAACCACTGTGATGCACATACGGGACATGCGTCCAACATAAATAGTCCTGGAGGCTCAAGCTGCCCCATAAAAAAATGGTTCTCAAACAAAGCTGGAAATAAATCGAATTTTACATGTTCCTGCTCAGCGAACTGACTCGGAGCCCGGCTGTGTTGTGTTGATTTTTTAGCTCCGTTTCACTTCACCCGAAAAGATGCGACAGGAATACGTTGATTCGTGTAATCCCAGGCGCTTAAAAACAACCCAATGTCCTTGCCGTCAATAATCCGGCCCACTGTGTGCGGGAGGAGGCACTGGGCACAAACGGAAACAACCCTTATGTAAATGAGACGATGCTATTTGGAGAATTAACTTCAACCGGGTACCTCTGCTCGAAGAAACACGCACGAGCATACGTGGGACAGAGGTGGATTAGAAAGTTGGAAATGAAAAGTATGTATAAAAAAGTATAAAGAAACCGAATACAACAAAATACATGCAAACGATCCAAAACGAAGCACGATCCATTTTGCCGCTACGTGCCTGCACATTCATCCATGTGATACTTTTGTCTCTTTGTGTTTCCTGCGAGTGTGTCCAGCAGAGAGCCTCCTCTTACACATATCATGGCATTATGACGCTTCTTTACACCCATTGAAATGAAAATTGTGGTGTTTTTTCCTTCTTGCTGCTGTACGTGTGCTTCCGTTTTTTTTCAGCCCATGCATGGTGGCCTGTATTACACTTGCTTTGTGCATTCGCAGGCTTCGAGCAGGGTTCCGTATGCAAGTGACTATGGTTCTACCTCCTGCCTTCATCGCCATTCCTCTCCTACATGATCAAATACAATTCGTATGTTGGCTCAAGTCAACCATAACTTACCACTAATTACATGAGCATAGACGCTTGCAGAGCGGGCCATCGTCGGTACACAGGTGTAGTTTCCGGTATCGCCCTGAATAGCTCGCTTTATCTTTAATCTGTGTCCGCCCGTATCCACCGGCAAAGCAAGGCAGCCACAGCATACAGCCGAAGAAGAAGAAGTAACCGCAGGGTCCACAAAAACGGTGCAGTGCCAGCGCGCACATGTTGGTTTGGTTTGTGTTGCGGATGCGGATTGTGGCGGAGGTCCAACATCAATATTATCGTCCAATCCCCACCCAGGCGTGCAGGAGAGAAAAAGAGGAGGATCGAGATTAACAACCAAAGCTATCACCGAAAACCACAATTCGGAACATATTCACCACCGTCGCCCGTGGTCGTCGTCTCGGTCCCGGGTCTGGCTAGCGCCGTCAAAGGTGGAATGCAATTGTCTAGTTACCTGAACCAGTGCAACCATTGCTGGCTGGGTGATATTTGCATATTCATGTATATTACGGAGCACTCATCTCACCCTGTTAGCAGACACCCACTGGCTACCCTGCTTAGCTACACAATACAAACCTCCTAATTCTGCACCCATAAAACCTTTCTTTTCTCTCCGAAACCCTCCACCCCCAGCGCACGGGTGTTAGCGCAATCCTGGAAGAATGCACCGTTGCGTGAAGCATAAAGTTCTGGGAGCGCCTTACAAAACCGAGCTCGGTGCAGCTTTTCATCCTTGCGGGAAGTCATCATTGGCCGGAGAGTAGCCGGAAAACAAAGGTGCCGGTTGGGTTGCGTTTGAGCTGTAAGGATTTTGTTTCTGTGAAGTTTGCTAGCTGCAATTGCAGCCATGATGCAATCGTACACTGCGCTAGCCGAACGGGGTTTCGTAATTGCTTTCTCTGCTTCTCACCGTTCCTGAGACGTTCGGAATAATAATGGTAAGGTTGAGGAAAATGGGTCTGCCATGGGGGTATTTTTATGATATAGTTTCATTTCCCATTTGAACCTCACTCTGCTGGGTACATCATTGAGACTATAATTGGAGAGATATCTACTTTATAAAGGGACGGAGCTGGACAAGAAACTTTAGATCCGAACACAGACTACAGTTTGAACTGGGTGATTTAACTTTATCTGTTACGAAATGGCAAAGGTTGATTAACGAAACCATGCATTGTTATTTAGCTTAAAATTTGTGATCATTGTTCAGAAACATCCAACAACACGGTTTAGGATTGCGTTTTGTCTTGAAGGGATTTCACTGAAGGCAGATAATTACAAATGTATGGAAACAATCATTAAATACACAATCCTTCAGCCATTCCAATATTCACAATTGTCTTCAAAGCTAGCGAATTGACCTCAGATTTCAATCACAGCCCTAGCACAACATCACCGTGACGAGCTGTAACCGTTCGTGACAAGCGCCGACTAAACGACCGAGACGACGCATATCGTACGGGGACGGGTGGACGGAACTGTGCAGAAGAGGCACAGCGGCATTCTTGTTCAATTATTTCGCTCCGCTACACTTTTATTATTACCTAGATGTCAGGGCATCTGTCCAATCTGTTTCGATGGTGATCCGTCCACGATCGCCCGAATGGATGTCGTTTTCCTGAGCGAGGGGCTCCACCAGCGTGTTTCCTGCAAAGGCAACAAAACCGTACCGGCACAGAATCACGTCAGATGAGAGCGAAATAAATTAAAGACATGTCTGCAGACAGTTAGTGTGGCGGGATTTCCGCTGATTTCGTGAGGCGACCTGGCAGTACCTACCCTTGTACCAGAAAACCGTGCCTAGTTCGTGTGGTCCTTGCTGGATGACGCAAACCATGGTTATCTCGCTGCCCGATTTTATGAATATGTCCGACGGTCCCAATATTCGTGCACGCAGCTCTGCGGTGTGGCATGGCAGGAGAAGAAACGCATAACATATAAGCTTCCGATGGTACGATACGATAATTTCAAATAGAGGGTAAAGTATCCAATCGTAGGTTGAATTGTTTCCGTGTCTGTCCAGCTACTAACCTAACCTACTTCATCATTGGCATCGTTTTGGTGGCTTCAAAAGTGAATTTAGTCGAACATTTATGTTTTTTTGTTACGTTTGCTCTACGTCACTAGCAAGCTTACCAGTTCTGTTTGAAAAGCAAATTCCCACGAGCATTTGGAACTGCGGAAACTGCTCGCACCCGGAAGAGTTCAACACGCTAAAGTAAACTAAACTGTGTTGCGTTAGCACCATAGTTGCTTCTTTTGCGAAATGCCACAAAAAGCCCGTATCCCGTTGGGGCCGACTCGAATGAAATCATTTTCCAAATTTAAATAAACACTTTTCCAACCTCTTTTGCCTGGGCGAAAAGCGAAAGAATGAAAGAGCTGGGGGGAAAAAAATCCCCTCCTTTTGGCTGGGTATGTATGTTGGAAAACAGGAAAAAAACACACAAAATCGCCCAACATCAACAGGAATGTGTTGACTTTTCTATCCCACCACCATTCGCCGTACAGTGCGGCGAAGTGAAATTGCGTTCGAACAACGTTTGCGAACGCTGCAGCGAAAGGCGGCACACGGCAACACCGGAAGAGAGATTTCGCATCAGAAAAGTTCGGTTTTCCGACAAACTAGCCATTTTATTTCATTTTTTTCAGACTACGTGCGTCCTGTCTGTGCGTTTGTGAGTGTGTGTAATCACCACCAAAACGGCACAGTTTATGTGCAGCAAAAGTGCAAGAAAGGCATCGTCTTCGAGCCCTGTGCCTTTCGCAGGGCAGGAAAGATAATGCCGGGGAAGACGTCGCGTTTGCTGAGCTGAGCCGGGATGTACAGGCTGTGTGCCGGGAACAGCAACGGGCGGGGCAACCGACAACCGGTACGGAGATGTCGGAACCCCTTGGGCAAATATTTAAATGAAACTTCGACCGGCCGAAGCTGTGCGCAAAGCGGTGCGTTTTTGGGAAACCATTTAGGCAGATGACAACTCCCCTCCTATGGAGTCGCTCGGTGTGTTGGTGTGTGTGTACTTATAGCCAGCGCTCGGAGAAAGTTTGGTGTTCGGCGTGAATGTTGTTTGGTCGTGTTGTTTGTCAACTGCCGTGGAGCGAACAACGGCAGTAGGGCAGGTCGTGTGCAAGTTTTCCAATGATTTTTTTGCCCATCCGTTTGGCGAAAATTCATGAAGCGTGAGAAAAACTAAAGCCATAAACAAACAAATTGTTTTCCGTCTGCCCAAATTGACATCTGACGTGCACGGTGGCGGTGGGGCATGTGTACGGGTCGCAATCGGTAAACAGGTTCATGTGCCTACCGGACAGATGCTGGTCCGCTCTGATCGGTATGTGGCTTAGGTGGCATGTGGCTATCCGCTGCGCAGCATACGGCTTAGCCGCCCGCTGATGGATGGGAGTGTCTATGAGCATGTTATCAACACCGACCTACATCAAATTTAACACCACATTTCGACGCCTCCGGAGCCGAAAATGAGGGTTGCGCGCGATAGCGAACGGTCACGCGTAGAGCATATTACAATGGTCGGAAAATCAATTAACCCGTCCTCTACGTATTACGGCGCACTTGGTCTCGGGCGAAAGTAAAAGCTCAGCACTTTGGCCCTATAATCCGCCACTAACTCCTATCGTTCGGGGCTTATACGGGGGGCTTTCCGTCTACCGACCCGGCTGGACCCGGGTGCATGACTGTGAACCATTCCGCACCCTCCCTCCCCTGGTTTGGACATACAATGGAGCTTTCATTACGAATCACGCCAAGAGCGGCTGGGCGTTGTTACGGCACCGTAGCCGTTAAAGTGTGGTACGGCCCAAGCGGTACCCAAGCCGTCAGGTTAATGGGCAGGCAGAAAACATAGAGACAGTGAAGGCTTGAGACACACTACACACACAATGAGTGTCTTGCCCATTTAGCCAATCAGTGTTGCTTGTAAGCAGGTTATGGTAGGGGAGTAGTGATTAAACTTTTACGCTTAGCTCCAGCACTGGGTGGCTCTAATGCTAATGCAAAGCACGGCAGGGACATTAAGCGGCCTACCGTATTGTCGGGCAAGTGTTACAATAATTATGATATTTTTAATTCGGAGCTTTTGTTTTTTGAGTTGATTGATTTGGTGATGTCCTGCAGATTTTTTATATAAATGGTAAACACAAGTTGAAAAAATCAATTCGAGAAAATGAAGAACAAAATGTGCTTAAAATTCAATTACAACCGAATGGAACGCAAGCTACGATTATTTGAGAGATCAATATTTTTAGGCTTCAATGCTCAAACCATTCTTTTTGTTTGGTTCCGAGCTTCGAATTCACGTGAAAATAATATTTCAAAAAAATATGTAATTATATTTAAATATGTCTGCATTTGGTCCGTTTTCCCTGTAACTCAAGGTATCTTCGGATATGAAGAACATGCGAACAAAATCATACAGACCAAACTGTGTTACGACGTAATATCTGACGGTATTTTAATGTAACACGCATTCCAGAAGATGCGGCACCGGGGCCATATGTACGTCCTCCTTAAAAGGTTTCGGTAACCTTTGGTATGTACGTATGCGTTTTTGAGCATGATGAAGGTGTACCCCGTTAGTGCACACTCACATACGCACAGGCATGCATATACCACTCCATCCCCATCAGGACCATAGTCGGATAGCCGAAGGACAAAGTTATTAAATTTACGTCTCAGCAGTGAGCAGTGCAAAAAAGGAAAGAAGCCAAACACGACAAGGCCAATTACGCCCTGTGGCTTTGAGCTAAACCAGTGCACACACACAATCACTCACATACACGGGCACCTACTACTGAGGCTCGTGTTCGCTTTTTTCGCATGAAAACCCATCCGGACATCCTCGCAATCCTCCATGTCGTATGAGTTGCCGCCTGCCGACCTGTACGTTGTGAATGAAATGTGAACAGTTGTGTGGGTGAGCGGGATGCTGCTGTGCTCCTTGTTTATTTCATGCCCGGGTGAGTTTTGAAATTAAATTAGATGATTTATTCTGCAAACTTGTGCTACACTTTCAGGCTGAAATGCATCACCTCAAAAAAGTTTTTGCCACTGAAAGCCGAGGCGTTAGCCGTTGAAAGGAAAAGGTTACCCGAGGTGATGCTGCAACAATGCGAGAAGGGTGATGCCCAAAAGTAAAAAAATGGAGCACGCAGGGTTTTTGAGGTACCAGTTATGGCTTCTTCTGCCAGCGTTTCACTTCTCTGACCAATTACCAATCCCACAAGATAATAACCTCCGCTTGTTGTAAACTCACCAATTACATTCAACACATATGACAGGGACATTTTCGGCTCGGTGTTGATTTGGCATTCGTACACGCCCGAGTCTCGTGTTTGGGGGTATTTTATCTGCAGCGTCCAGTTGACGGAACCCTCCGGCCGTATCACCTACGGTGGTAGTGGAAGAGAAAAAAAGTAATTGGCAAACGGAAAATGGGTCAAAGTTCCACTTAAACTTCTACGTAGGGTGTGCACTAATTGATTGGGTTTTCCACACCGGCACCTGTGGCCAGCCAGTCGGGAGTTAAGATAGCGTGTGAGTGGTGGAAGCGGAGGTTTTTTTGTACCTAATCAATTTTGACTGTGGAGAAAGTTGTGCCCAAAACGTACCTGAAATCGTTGGTCCGAGGTGTAGGTTGATGCTCCCATCGTAAGTATATGCAGATCACGCTGCCGAATCCACGCAACCTATGCAAACCGTAAAATTCCATCAATTTATTCAGGTTTTCAATTAACACTAGCGTTTAATGAAAGATTGATGATGTATAATTTAATTACATTGTGGTGCGGTTCTATTCACGACTGCTCCAGTATCTGGACGCAGTCATCAAATAGCAGCAGCATCAGGTTTGAAACTATTTGATTAGTGTTTCATTTGATGGAAACCATTTTTGGCACGGTATGTTAAACATCAAAGGCATTTGTTTCTAGGTGAACATAGCCTTTTGCTCTGTATAGTAGTAAATAATTGATCGTTGTCTTGTATAATGATGTATATATTTGGTAACAAGGTTTTATATACTCCCCAAGCGGTTGTTTCATTGAATAAATGGTGCTGGATGGTTCATCCTTGCTATAACACACGTCCCTGCTCATGCTTGATTGTAGCACGTTCAGGCAGTATTTTCCAAAATTAATTTAACTTCGTTTGTCGATTTCAATGTGGTGTGAGAATCGATTCTCAAGGTATCGAAAATAACGCACACGGTACGGCACAAGGTAATGCTTGGGTGGAATGCGTATGAGCGAGCAAGCAGTCATCGAGCGAGCGGGAGATAGAACGAAATCAACTCTTGGAACATGTTCGAGAACAAACTGGCAGCAGTACTCACATCCTGATCGCCTAGACGCTCCACTCGGCAGTGCAAGAACCCGGTCTGGCCCACGGTTACGGTGAGATTGCGCGGCACGTCAAAGTCAAAGTACGGTTGCAATGCTTCCGACTCCTCGGTCGTGGTGGTCATTATAATGCTCGAGCTGACGGAAACTGTGCGTAAGGAAGAGAGATAGAGAAAGAGGGAGGAAAAGAAAGAGAAAGAGGGAGAGAGAGAAAAGAGAGAGGGGAGAAAAAACGAACAGGGCATACGTTGAGACAAAGAAAATATATGAATATTCTATAAGCGATATAGCATCCATCAGGGCAGGGGCAGAGCGTGGTTCGCAACATGATACAGACGTGCAAAAGAACAATATTGAATAAACAGCACGTTAGCAGGGCACGATTTGACGGAGGAACCGTCTCGTAAACACACACTGTACACCTTTGCAGCTGCCAAGTGCGGGCGGTAAAAAAAGGAAGTAAAAAAACTGAAAAAAGAAATAAAAGTTTTGCTGAGCGTGGGCCCAACGATTTTTGAAGGTAGATCGGCGTAAACGCATGCTTTCTGTGGTATCTTATAAAAATTCAGTACTGTCAGCGATAGTGAGACAATAACAAAAGGGAGGTTTAAATGAGCAGAACACTGAGATCAAACGATAAGCGGGACACCATCGGTGATGGTTCGAAAAATGTTCTTGAAAACAATGTAAATATCGCCCGAATTTATATTGCACACGAATTGTTCTGTACGCTTCAATGTCTGATGCTCATATTTGAATGATGATTTTCTGTGTATTCCGGAACGACTCTACAGCTGGGAATGTATGTAAAGCAATAAATATTTGTTCATGTAATGTGAGTCAGCATTAACTCAGATTTGTGGTTTTTTGAAAGCAAAAAAAACGAAATATAACGAACGTTATACATATTTATAATCTGTCAGTAAGTTCTTTTTAATTTTGTTTGAGCTTTTAATACTCTTTTTTAAATAAAATAAAATAATAACAGTATTACAGATTTCAATCCAGCCACAATATTTCTCAATGTTGATAGTAGCAGATCAACGAAAATAACAATAATAATCATCATACTGAAAGTTCTGTTGCTTTGAAATCAAATTTGCTGTGGTAGCATTTCTCTAATAAGAAAACAAAAAGGCAGATACGTACCCCAAATGATACATGATGCTCGTAGAACATTTTCTATGTGCATTTTCGGTGTGCACGACTTGCTATTACGGTTTCTTGGCGCTTAGTTGTTGTGTCATGAACTTTACTTTGAGTTGCCAATGCCATGCTGATTGGGGGCCAATTGTATGTTGTAACTAGATGTCGGCATTTCTTTCCGTCATCGCAGAGAGATTAGAACGATGTTGGATGTATGTAGCTGTAAAAGAAAAATACCAAAAACATGTCTTTGAAGAGCTAAATCATGCAGTTGAGTTGATTGTTATTAAATAGATTTATATTTTATCAATTATTTATTCACTTTTATGCTATTACATACTATGTTGAAAATGTGTATCTATGGTACTAATAGCTTTACTAGTAATAACTACTTATATTAAATAGCTTAGCAGCTGAAACAATTTGGCAAACCTTGATGTGTCCCCAAACGTCTGGGGCCATATTCTGGAACGTTTGTGATTTCGAGGTTATGAAAACAATTAGAGCGTAACACTATAAGTGAAGCTTTTGCTCAGGTCACCAGAAGCAAGTGGAGTGAAAATAGCTGCAAAACGAGCAGAAAAGCAGCGACGATTCAATCTTCTATTTTCAGCTCGTGGTTGCCATTTTCTTGCCCGGGCTCCAATGTTAGCTATTTGGCACCGAGCACATTCTGCCCAGGCGTCATTTAGCTTTACTGGAGAGCCCTTTTCCGGTTTCTGGGCCGGGCCAGTGATAGTGATCAAATTATTGTGCGACAGGCGGGAATGCTCTGGGCACCTATTTTAGCACCTTTCGTGTGAAAATTGGGAATAGAAGATGCTACTACCGACACGATTGTGCTTTTCGTCGGTGAACGGCCGCAAAGGTGTAGATGGAAAAAGTTGTCCGTGACCGTTAAAAAGGGTGTCCGGTTGCAAAAGCTGGTACAGTTCTTAAACTTTCTGTGCCAAATAATTTGCCACAACTGTTTTTGTTGTGTGTGTGTGTGTGTGTGTGTGTGTGTGTGTGTGTGTGTGTGTTGTCGATGTTTGTCCATGTTTGCAACCAACTCGTTCTGATGGGCGTTGAAAATACTTTTCCAGTAAATTTTAAAATCTTGCACCATAAAATATCGCTGCAAAGCGCTGAACAATGGAAAATGAAAAGAAACCAATTATGGATGCACAAAACGAATCCGTTGGAAGCAATCAAACGTATTTTCGATGAAAGCATTCCCAACGCTAAACAGTGCACTACCATTTTACATCCCTAACGAGTGTAGGATGTGATTTCGAAGCAAACATGTTTACATAAGAATGCCACATCAAGGGAACAGAGCCGAGTGAACAAACAATTTTGACGAACAAAAAGCTGTCTCTGCATCGAACAACCGAGTAGGAAGTAAAAAAAAGGACACAATCCTCAGTGAAAACCTCAAAGCTGCTGCAGAAAGCTCGTCTATCCACTGGTTGTAACGAGTACGTCGATGTTGTACGGAATAAAGACACAATATACCGCTTGCCGCACCACGTTTTGCCTATCAAAGCCGGATATCTCATTGATGTACATCGAGTAATTGAGTTGGTCGCCACTTTGTCGCCTTCCGGACCATTTGAGAGCGTGTTACGGTGGGTTCGAAAAAAAGCCCCTCACTTTGGTGAAGGATAGTCGAAGCGCATCGAACAGTGTACCGGCAAAGCTCCACCATCCGCTCCCCGACAATGGCAGTTGTGGCAGATTTGCCGTACACACTGCGACGTATTGCATCACCAGCGATGTCTACAATTGTGCTGAATACACCCGCGGCACAGGAGATGCGGGTCCGACATTTTGTTGGTTCGACATTGTATTGCGCGTTGCCGTACGCTCGTTTCGACTTTACCAATAAATAGCAATGTGCTCGGAAACTGCTCGATAAATAAAGCGTTTGCCTTGTACGAGTGCTCTTCGCCTTCGCTATTGCTTCGCCGGACGGATATCCCGGATGGCTTCGCGCCTATTATCTTCCGCGGCTGGGCCGTCCGGAAATTTATTGGCGCGCACGGAAATCGATATGTTACATTTGTACGCTTGTTTTTATTTTATTTTTAACACTGTTGTTTTCGTGCGCTCCAACGATTCCCTGTATCTTAATGCGTTTATCAGTAGGGGTAGGTTGGTGTGTGTGTGTGTTTTTTTGTTGTTGTTCTGTACTGATTCTACACATTCCCCCATGTAGTTCAAGGGGAAAAGCAGTCAACAGAGGCCGGTTTTCTTCTCGCGGTTCGCTGCAGGTTTGTTTTGCAGCGTGGCGGCTAGAAATAAGATGGGCCTATAAAATTCATTGGAACCCAGTGGTGATAAAAGGCACGACCGTGAAGCGAGGATGGAACGGGCAGCTACACAACCTTGTACATGTCAGGGATGGCACGTGGGCCAGGACGAGAGCAGGACGGCATGTTTTATGATTTGTGAGTCGATCGTAACCTAGAGCCCAGCAGCCCATCGTTGTGCGTTTGGGGCACAATGTCAAACAACAAGGTTGTCAACGAATGTAACGGAAAGCAATACGGGCGGCTTCCGATACGCACTGGATGTGATCAACAGGGTGGAAGATGATTGTAACGACACTATCAAAGATTTAGTGCTTTGCATTGGAATTGAATTGTATCGGTTCGTTGGTGAAAGCGGTACTTCCGATCGCTGACATGTCAAGTGATCGGAGAGATGAATAATTAGAAGCCGAATGTGCAAGCTTTCAATACCATTTCAAAGTACGTTATGTGCCATTGAAATTGAATAAAAATACATTGTTATCTTCAAAACCGGCTGCTGTGGAAAACGAGATCGTAAATGCTTAGTGACATAGTATAGGATATTAATACATCGAAAATTTAAACAAAATTGTCTTTTTTGTTTCGTAAATTGTTGGGGACTCATTTTTAAAGCTGAAGAAAACCGTTGCTATAGTTTCATAATTATTGAAAGAGATATAAAAAATATTCTAAATTCAAAAGCTTTACAGCTATCTCTGAATCCCAGAACTATAAATGAAACTAAGCCGGTCTCGTAATACAGTCGTACTCGTACGACTTAACAACATGCCCGTCATGGGTTCAAGCCCCAAATGGACCGTGCCGCCATACGTAGTACTGACTATCCCCCAAGTAGTGGTGCAGGTAGGCCTTGACCGATAACGGTTGTTGAGCCAAAAGAAGAAGAAGAAGAAGACAAAAGGAATATTAAGTATTGAGCAACAATAACCACGAGGAAGCTTAAAGCTTTGTGTGTGTAGCCAAGCCTTAAAATTGTGTAGGATTCTACGATTTATTAAAAAAAATTAAACATAACATAATGTAATAGTCATTATCATAGATGTTCAACAGACATTTGTTAATTTCACAAAGACGGTTGAACATATATGTAGCTCAAATCTTGTTGTACTAATTACCCTCGACAATGCAAATTGTACAATTTTATTTACCTATTTTGGACAAATTTAATATAAATTTAACTAAAAATTGGTATTAAACAGAGATGATTTTCACTTGAAAGTATTATTTTTAGGCACGTATTGTTTTTTACATGAACAAAACTCAGTCTTATTTTTAGAATACTGAAAGGTGCATTTATTTTACTAATGCTACAAGACAAACCATGATATGACTTGCAGACGTTCCTAACAAGACATTTTATATATTCTATAAATACCGTATCCAAGCAGCGACTGCATCAGCTGAAAAATGCTTGCTGTCAAGCTCAAAAAAGTTATTCCATAGCAATAAAAACCTACGCAAAAAAAGGTTCATTGTTCGAGGTGAATGAAATTTCGGACACAGCTCAGGCCATCCGTGGTTCTCAAAAGTCACACATTCTTACTCTATGCGAATCAAACTGGATCCCATTTTCCATCAGTCTATTTTTATCCAGTTTTATATTCTTCTTTCCCTCCCATCGTATATCCTCTCTTGGGTTTGTTACGCGATAGTACAAAACCATTATAGGAATAAGATTTAATTTCAGATAAAAGAATCGCAACATTTTTACATGTTCCAGGTACTAGAAAAGCATATTTTTGCTTCTTGCCGTCCATGCTCGCCAACATCCGTCATTTGCGGGAAGGCAGATCGCATCCTGCGCTATTAGCTAAAATTCTAGCGAACGGAAACGAGCGTTATGATGGACATTAAAAATTACGTTAATGTGATCCCCGACGGGTCAACCATGGTGTAGCGTTTGTCATATCCAGCCGGTTGGTAATGTGCTCATTTGCATGCGTAGCGTGCGGAAGAGTCCTCGCATACTCCATTAGTGGGCAAATTAAGTGAACCTAAAACATAAGTGCTTCCAGAAGCTCACGATGTAAACATCTTGTGTCAGTGAAAGCGATTAGACTGCTGGGTATGGAGACGTAAATGGATTTTCGTTTTCATTTTATGCCGTGAAATCAGATAAGGTTTGTTAAATAAAACAGCTCATTCGTCTGCAATTGACGTTTATTATAAAAAAGTTCCTTTCAAAAAAATTAAAAAAATACATTCTGGTACATTTCCTGCATTAAACTTTACATTATGCGTTAGAGCACAAATATTAGAAAATTATTTCTTTATTCTATTGTCAAACTAATTTTCGTTTTTTTATGGTTTTAAATATAATGTCAATTAAAAAAACACACAAGTCGTTAACGCTAGCACATTGCTAACGGTAATGTTAAAACTAAAAAAACAAAAACATTATTTCATGTGATACTTACTTTTCTTCACTATGTGTTTTATTAATTATTCTATAATTCTGTTTCAAACTCACAGGCTCTTAGTATGTTTTCTCAGGCATGATACAAGAACCAAACACTCCTTTGTTGTTTAATCCAGGATGAACTGGATTATCCGATCACAATTACAACTCCGTTTCGCAAACAACACTAAAGTGATAGGTTTTGCAGTGTCGAATATATTGAATGCACTTCCCACAGTCACTTCCACTGTAATCCATTAGTTGATAATTACGACGATGCATTCCCATCTAACACTCTTTGCTGTCACTTTCGATGCGGCAAAGATATTGTTGATTCTGTCACTCCCATATGCAACTCAATCAATATGGTATCGAGAAGTGCATCATGCTTGGTACGCTCCATTCGATGAAACAATCATCACAACGAAAATTTGATTATCCACCAACCAGTCGCACGATCTTGAGTGATTTGCTTAGCAGTACTTGAGCACGATTTGGACACAAGTGACGTTTCGTTCAATATCACGAAACGAAAACCACGAAAACTTTCAATAACCACACACTTTGTATTTCCATCCACTAGGTCACATTTTTAGTATTATTTTTCTACTTCTCTTAGCTCTTCTCACTACGAATAGCAATGCAGTTAGGATAGCAGAATTGGTATGCCAGATTCGATACGAGTACGGTTCATATACGTGTCAACTTCTACCGACTACGGGCGCTACACTGAGCCGTAGCTGTCATCTGAGCAGTTCTCTTAGCCGCCCTATTACTTCGATGCCAATTTTCTGCTGAACGCTGGAAAATGATCAACAAACCTGCTCACCAAGCTCGCTCTCAGTTGCTCTCACGCCATTTGATTGTCATCTCTTGAAATTGTTCCTCTCGCAGCGCATCGTTTGTGAGAAAGCACTCATGAGTTGCCTTGTCGCTGCTCTTATTGAGGTAGGCTAAACCCAAGAGGAGCAAAGAAGCTGCATGTTTTTCACTATTCGACCCAGCTTCTTTAGCTGGATTTCCTAACACAAGCACTCAAACGCTCGTTGCATTTGAAGTGAGCACCGATGAAATGCTTGCAGCATCCGTTAACGTTCGGAAAACCTTGCCATCAGTTTTGACCTTTCTCACTGGTTGAAATCTAGAGCGAATGGAATATGGCTTTAATGATGTATGGATTATTCCTAAGGTTGGCGTAGGTTTGGGTTTACCTGCATTGGTAAACACTTTTGTGAAGTCAACTTAAACAAGAACAAATAATCGTGCAATCTTGAAATCTTGAACTATTGTTTTATTTACTATTTTTAAAATGAAACAAAAGTATTATGAAGTAAATTATTTAAATTACGAACTAATTGTTTTACTATTCTTTTTACTTTCATAAGTCGTAATTTAAGCTTGTCGTATAATGGTTTTCTTTTTGTTTTATGTATTCTTCATTAAAAGGCACAATTATATGTAAATATCAAAAAGTAAATTATAGTTAGATCTTTTAGAGAGGTTTTAACACCCTAAAATAATGCTGTTTTAGTGTTCTTTAAAGCATATTATTTCAGACTACATTCATCATCAATATATACAAGGGTAATTCTTAATTTATCGTTATTGACTTAGGTTTAGCTTGGTTTAATATACCCTAATAATTTCTTTCAGCGTAGTCTACTGATTTTATCTGCCCGAAGAACATCGAAGAAAAGGAACCAAATTTATGCTGGGTAAAATGTCAGGTTTGCAACACACTATGAATTTTCTCCAATATTATTTACTGTTGTTGACATAAGGAAACCCGACTACTGCGGGCCAAGTCCTTGGGCTTTACTGAAAATTTACAAGCACGGAAATGCAGGATTGATGGTTTGTCTTAGTTCCTTCGAACCATTAACAGAAACTTGTCTGTGGTTGTGGACAGTTTTGGTGTTTTTACAGAATATGCTACTTTCAGAATGGTAGTAAGCGTAGTATTTAACATACGAATAATTTATTTACATGGGTATCAAGAATGTTGCATCTTTACGTTATTTAACAGACATTGTATTGCTAGATTATGTGCATTTTTAAGATGTAAATTGATTGAGCATAAAATCTCACATTTCAATGGGACGATTCATATTACAGAAGTAATGGAGGCGCATGGTCTTTTATTGAAACACCAATAATCTTTTCAGGTTAAGTTCATTCAAAGAATTTTCAGCCTTTGTTTTCATATCATAATATTTTTCCGCCGTTTGTTACAAAAAAACGGAACTTTTGCAATCATTATGACTATACACTCGTCCGGATCATTTTCACGAGATATCGTTGGTGGAATACCGTAGTTCTCGCACGAGCTGAGTGATGATCGGTTTAATAAGCTTATCACCAACTACCTATCAACAATGGGTGACAGTTGTTGCCGAAAGTTGAAACGAAGTCAATCAATTATAATATTTGCATGTATTATGGTAATTTTATTAATGATGATTGCCTTGGAAACTGAACTGTAAATAATACAGAGAATGGTAGTGAAATCTTGAGTAAAAAACTGCAAAAGCACATCAATTGTGAGAAAAATACACTTCCTACACTTGTTTGTGTATAGTTGTTACGTTACTTATATTGTGTATTTTTAACTGGATTATTGTCATTGCAACAAATCTGATATAATCTGGTCGTGGAGCACTTAATGCCATTTTTCCGCACGACATGCAGTATGCAGCATGTGCTTTATTGTGTGATGGCATGCTTGATGAATGTATTCTCCGAGAATGCTGCCCCGAATGAGCATTTCGTGACCGGATGCTTCCCACCAGGCGGCTTTTGAAACGAATTGGGGGCACAAACAACGTTTCCGATGCCAAATTATTACACGTGGGTAATTGCAATCACCATAAATAAGCTTTTATCCAGCATCCTGACATCGGCCAATCGATACCAAGCTTTTCACTTTCGCAAAGGAGACGAAAATAATCTTGCACTTTCTCATAGCGGCTGGTACAGCAGCTACAACGCGCAAAACGCAAGCAATGGGGTCGTTGAAAGAGGGTAGAGCAATGGACGATGAGAGCATAACTGTGTCGATGGTAAATGTGAGCAAATATTTGCATGCATTTGGGGCGAAATGACGTTGAATGTTGTGTTGTGGAAGCTTAAGGGTAAAAGCCAGACGAGCGATTGCCAAATAACGACTTATCTTATCGCACATAATACAACCGTGGTGGAGTGGACGGTGCCCGCCAACACAAGGGCAATTCTTGTGCAAGGGGCGGTGATGTAGGATAGGCGGACAAATGGGTTCGATGGATGCCTTGGTTTGATTTAGAGTGCATGTATCGAGAGCATTTGGCAAGAGTCAATGTTATGAAAGCGATAATGTGTGCTTTGCAAGCATGGATATCAAAAATCGGTAGCATGAGGATGAGGGCATTCATGGGGAACATTCGAGGACAGCTGCTCGAAGTGAGAATGAGAGATTCTATTTTGTGGTGCCGGTGCATTACTTGCTACAAATGCGTCGATCTGTTAGGAAAACAGTTTTATCACACTCCAAAATATATATTCATAATGTACAAAGTCATAGTTTTGTTTAAGAAATCATTATCTTGGTGAATCTTTAGGTCGGTAACATGCGAAATACGCGAAATAAAAATGTTACCATTATGCTAAACATGTTGAGGACCAAACAAAACATTGATAAAATACAGGAAGCTACCAACACGCCCGTTGATGTAAAATCGATTAACGTTCTGTCTACATCGTCATCATGTTCGGCTTAAATGTTGCTGGTCGTTTTTGAGCACCGCAAGCTTTCTTTAGTTCACGGTTGCATTCTTATTCAAACTGTGCTCACACTCCTACTCCTCTTGGTTCCATACCCCTGTGGGAGCTTTTACCATTGATGTTCACCGAAGGTGTGGTGCCATATCGTTATGCTGGTTGTGTCGGTTTTGATACAGTCTCTGTACGACCGCTTCGGCAATCAGCATTTTATGGTAGCTTCGAGTCACATTACAGTAAAAGTTTTCCTGATTCGTTTGGATGTGTTTTTGATCTGCTCCTTTCGTTTCGTTCCGTGTACGGCAGTTATGTGATACACCTTAAGGAAGAAGCACTTAGCATTATGCTCGTTATTTCGAAAGAATCTACTTCAAATGGTCTTTACAAAACGCATTCAATAATTTTTGAGAAAGCATCCCTCAGTTTAAAGGGATTTATTGGAGCAAAAAAATAAAAATGAAAATTTGTGTTGCCAGTGTGAATATGGCAACTGCTAACAAGCAGCTGTAATAGCAGAAATCAACATAGGTTCCATGAATAAAACAAGCATTGTCTTGATCGCTATCGCTTTACCACATCGAAATGGACAAGAAACAGTCCCATCACGCAGTATATGCCAATGTCTCGAAACACAGCGAGAAGCGTAAACTTCCAATTGCAATTCTTATCTGATCCAAGATTTTCTACCAAAGACGAAGATACATGAAGCCACTTCCATTAACGTTGGCCAACGTTGGGTGCGCCTATAGATTTGCCACTGCCCCCAGCACCTATCTCGCCATGCCATCGAGTGGATCGAAGCGTGCGCTAAAGGGAATCACTGCCGGAGCGAAAGTATTTGCATACAATCAACAATTTATGACGAAAATGGATTTCAATAATGCGAAATACATTGCAATTGACCCCCGGGGGCCCGTGGTGCTGCAAGCTGGGCAGGATCTCGGGGCTTTTATTTCCGATTCCCCCGAGAAGAACGCAAGTGAGTTAGTACTACTACTTCTCGCCAGAAGCTTTGAGCAGTGCCGGTGGGTTGAGCGGAAAGGATTAAAGGATCGGGCGCAAGGTCTGGGCGCACATGCAAAACCGAGAGACAGTTTGGTGAGCTTCCGCTCGAAGGCGGATGCTGCTGATGGCTTTTCGTCTGTTTTTCATTGCATACCGGGTAGGTTAGCTTCATCAGCTTCGGAGGATGGAAAGCCGTGTATCAATAAAACGTTATCTTAGAATTTCATTGCATTTCGTAGTTGTTGTTGCAGAGGTTTTTTTAACGTTATGTGTGCGTTGATTTTGAATCAATTGAATCAATTGATTTGGCCGCTGAAAGTAGTATGAAACTTGATTACAAATATCCGCTAGTAGGACCTGTTTTTCTTTGCAATCGAAAACGAATACGACTGCTTAATGAGTATTTATAACTTTTTGCTGTGTATAAAGAACAGAAAAGTACAATCCATTTTCTTTCAAATCCATCCATCAAAACCCGAATCAGCAAAGCTCTAGAATGAACCATGCCTTACTTTATAGGCTATTGCAACAAGCAAAGACCTTCTCTCCAACCAGGCATCTCAAACTATGTAAGCCTCAATTGAACGTATCGGTACGTATCGGCATGCGTTGAATAGCTGTCAACCTGTCTAGCGTGTTACTTCATCGACACGGAACAAATAATATTATTCTCCATGTTACCTGAGTATAAGGCCGACCTATCTCGCAGCACGTTGTTTAAAAATGTCAAAGCCTGAGCTGTTCTATATAGAACCGTCGTGACAACATGCTAGCTTTATCTTGAGATATTTTTAATCCATCCTCCGTAGGCGGGATTGTGGGATTGTCGGATTGTGAGTGATAGACCATGTGTTGCTTAAAAGTGTTGAAAGGAAGGTTTAATGTAATTTTTTAAACAAGAAGACGTCAACCAACCAAGGAAGTTTTTCCAATAAACGATGAAAAAAGTAAGTTCAAAAGTAACGATTTGATTACTGTTGGAGTAAAACAAAAACCATCATACTTTAACTATAGAACTTTAGAACACCTTTTATGAAAAATACAAAGAAAGCAAAATTTATCTTTTCATTGTACAGCTTTGACTAACTTACTGTAGCATTAGTTGCAGAAATCAAAACCACGTGGTCGCGCAGCTCGTTAAATCGCAAACAGAACGGTTTTAGAGTTAATCGCCATACATCAATTGTTAAGCTTATCGAGTTATCCAATGAATGCATACGATTATGGAAATCAAACCTCACTTTGAATACCATATGTTCATCGATATAGTGTGCACACAGATTTGTGGATGTGGACGATTGTATGTTTTCGTTTTTTCTAAACATGCGAAAATCCGTCCGATGTCTATCGGGATACCAAGCGCACCGTGTTGCTAGTAGGATCAAAGTAGCTTACCCAGCGAACACATTTTGTCGGTCGTCAATTGGAAGCTATCGCTATCCATCTTGGTATCGCTTCCGTCAGCTGTCCCATGCGGTACTGCTGCCATCGGCGTGGTACACATGCTTGCTGAAGTTCTAATTAAACATCTCGATGCTCTTTTGACCATCAGCCATCAACGGTGGCACTGAACCATCACATTAGTAGTGTGAATGGACATTTGATCTACGATGGATCCCACGGGACGGGTAAGCGAGAACTCAATTAAAAGCACCAGCTCCTTCTTATGGCACTTTCAAAGGCAGCCGCATGATCTGACCGATTTCTAATCATGCACCCAACTTCCGTCCATGTGCTGACAAAGGAACATTGAAGCAAATTACCGGAAGTGCATTGAATGGAATCGATTGTGTTAAACGGTTTTCCAATTTGAATTAAGTTCTTCGATGCGAAGCATCAGCCAGGAGCAAACGAATTCAATACATTGCAATGGGAAGGGGGGGGGGGATGGTGTAAAGAATGATCAAAGAATTTTTGTTTCTCTCCTCACCAAACTGGTCATCTGTCAACGATGTTTGGATTCATTGTAAGTACAGTCTTTTTTTTTAATTTTAATATTTTTTTATCCAAGAAGAACCCAAGAAGGGCCAAAAGGACGTATTGCTTTAAACAAGGGATTTATGTACATAACTTTTTGTTGTTGTTTTTTCCCTACAAAATATAGAAGACAGGGAAACAAGAAAGAGAGAGAGAGCGATAGCGAAAGAGATAGCGGGAGAAGGTCTTTTCCATGATGATATACGTTACTACATTTGACCATGTCTAATAATTATAACAATCCATTCAACAAATAAGGCTTGTACGAGCTTCCAAATACGTGGTCCAGGCCAGCTTTACGTAAGTTCTACTTTTAATCACCCTCGGAAGTCACTACTTCCGGCTCCTAAACGCATAACAGCTAGGCACGTGTGCATATGCTAATAGACTTGTACTGTAAATACCTCCATCGGGAAAATTTGGTTGCACGCATGTAACGGTCCCTTGGTGGTGTCATTCACTAGCCGCCCGTATAATTGCTGCAATATCATGCTGAATTTACTTCAAATTAAACGAAGGCTTTGTTCGTCGCCTGGCACCGGTTCCTGGTTGAAGAATATCGGGGCTTAATTTGGGTTTGCCCGGAACGGGTAGCCAATCAGGTGCGGTTTGTTTAGGACACCGTCCATGTGTACGGTTACCTTGGCGTACATGCATAAATGTAAAGCTAAACCTCATCGTCGTATGTGTGTTACGATCGGTCGATGTTGTTGTGTAACATAAATTGCAAACTTTTTGGTTGCCCGCGTCTGCCCGAGAATCAGCGGCCAGCGGCTGCGCTTACATCGGAATGATAGAGACAGGGAAACTTTTTGAGCCGAAATATTAGAAACGATTAGAGCAGTTCCGGAGCAGTCGCTGTGTCGTTTGTAAAGGGCACGTTTCTCTTTGAATGGTTGGTACGTGCATACAGCGTCCATTAGGTGAAATCCGTTTCATTCCCTGCTAAATCAATCCCATAGCATTTGCGAGTGCCACTAGATGGGTATTGGAATTGGCTGTATGAGGGGCCGTTCTGGTGGAACGTGTGTGAAGTTTTACCCTGGCTGTAAGCCAACGTTATCGTAGGTTTGTTTTGCATTGATATGCAAATAAAACGGAACTGTTACAGCACCCGCAACAACTTCATACAACAGTTGAATATACTTTCACTTTATAGACTTTTGCAAACTGTTTTGTATAATACGAGTCAGATTTCTTTAAAAGTTGCCTGCATGTTTGAGTTTATTTTAATTTCGATTAAAATATAGTGTTGTAGTCTTTGTAGGGTGAGTGTGAGTAGGGTGGGGAGGCGGGGACTCTTATTGAATAAAAATCAGTCCCATCGCTGGAGAAAATTATTATAATTTGTACGAAAGTAAAACAGATTATGCGTAAAATGTTCCAGGTGGGTCGATATCACACGTGCAGCAAACCACCTATCCACACCTATACAAGTGAAAGGGTAGTGAGTGAAGGTGAGGTTTGCGTACGTACCGTTCTAAGGTCAGCACCATTACTACTCGAGCATTCGCTGTAGTGTATTTGTTTGAAGTTAAATATTTTACGATGAGGTTTTCCGCAAAACCAAATCAGCATCCAGTGCTTGTACGAGACACAACATTCGCTAGATTGGAAGGCACATTCGCCCATGGTAAATGATGGGGTAGATGTGTTCATATTATTTACAACAAAACTCGTCCCGTATGTTTTATTCAAATGCAAACACATCAAGTATGGGGCGGTGCTGCCACGAAAACGGATGTGTTGATGTAAGTGCTGTTGAAATGTACTGCATATCTTGATGCCAAAATAATTATACTGTAGATCAATGCAATACCAGCACAGTGATTATACTAGCGAGGCACCGGTAGTGGAAAGGCTGGTTCCATTTTTGTTGGTCTCCTTCATACAGTGACCTTAATGATCGCCATTCTGTAACAAATGGCGATACAAACGCCTTTATGAATCGGGAACAATGCATGACGATACCTGCAGCAATCATCAAACTGAACGGTCTTATAAAATATGTGCACAAATTAAATCAATATTACTGCGACGATAAAATTTTAAATTGCATTAATATGTGCGCCACCGTGCTGGTGCGTGCGGAACCGAGCATACCATACAACACACACACATACACACCAACAAATACTGTTTCATCCTTTTCCTGTGACCTTCACCATGTGGCATACTTTCCGATACGCTCAGCTCAAGGCGGCCAATTGTGTGTGTTTTTTTTATTAGGTTTGTTGTTGTGTAGCTGTACTTTTGTTGCTGTTGCTCCAGTCGCCATCTGTTTTACCTCTGAAACGTTTTACCTCTACGTTTGGTACGATCTCGTCCGGGGCGCATGAATTGTATAAACTGCATCCGAAATTGGCACCACAGAAGCGATGGCGAGTACGGCCCCTTCCGGAAAATAAAATACAGAACATGAAAGTGCAACAAAAACCCACAAGTTAAACGATGGAACTACAGAGCGTGGACAAAAAGAGGCGCGAAAGAGTAAGCAAGAGAGAACTAAAAAAACGCTTCCATTTGCCTGCATAAAAACCAACTCCCCGATATGGATAAACGAAATCTACACGTAAAAAAAACGTCCGAAATATGTTGCGAAATGTGGCCGAGAGCTTTCGGGACTGTAGGCAGGAAAACGCAAGGCCATAAATTTGGTTCATGAAAAGTGAAGCGATACATTGTGTGTTTCATAAATTAAATTGAAACATAAAATATGCAATGATAGACGGAACGCTCAACCGTTCTGGCCAGCGCGGTATGACGAGTGGCCGGTCCCTGGAACGGAAGCGGTCGCTTTGTTAGTTCGTTCGCGCTTCCGCCGAAGGTGCCGCAGTGTAACAATTTCGTTTTATTAGGTTCCTTGGGTTGGATGGTTGTGTTTTTGGACGTTCCGGGGGTGTTTTTTGTTTTGTTTTGTTACTCAGCACTTGCATGGTGATAGTTTGCTCTAAGTGGAACGGAAAACGGTATGTTTCGACTGGAAAGTCTGTTTGTAATGAGTTATAGACAAATCAAACACATGGTACCAGTTTATATTGATATTCGATAAAAATGAAGGTTTTAATGGATATAAAACTAACGGTTTTTTGGGATTTTGTGGTGAAATGAACAAATACGACATAGAAAAATAAAGATATATTTGCATCGGCATGTGGTTACTTGTAAAAAGTGCGATAAATAAATCATAAAATTCGGTTTCTCTATTTACGAATAGCACTGGTAGTAGTTTTAGCGAATGCAAACATAATCCAACAAAGCATTGAACGTATAGCAAGTCGCTGAAAATGAATACAAAAACTATCATTGATGCTAAACCAAAACACCGTTATGGAGCAATAAACAAACAGACCATTATCTATAAAAGAGCTTATACTGATAACTATTACGTAACCAAAAAAAAGTTATTATTTATTAAACATTGTTGTGTACACATACTTGGCGCGTATGGTCCATTTAGTTATGTACTGAAAGTAAAAGATAAACATATAGTTGTTTGACAAACTGCAGGTACGCTCAACCTGTTTGCAATCATTTACTAATATCTCAGCCAGTTTTCAAGTTAGACTTAAAGTTTTGATGCCATTCCTTAGAAAACTTTCTAAGCATCGATTTGGTTTGTAAGGAGCAAGATTTTCATAATTAGTCGGTCAATTTTGGTCAAAATCTAAAAAAAGACACTTTAACTCGAAAACATTTCTAGTACATCTATGATTAAACGAACAAAACCGCCACCTTTGAAGCCATACTAAACTATTCTTGAGCAGTGGAATGCTCTTGGTCTTCTCAGCTTACGTGTTAAATAGATATAATATATATATATATATATATATCTGTTTCCAATAAAATGTAACATTTACAACGAAATGGGGTATTTCCATAAGTTGGTAATATGACAATATTTAAAGTAAGTAAAACATTAGTATGTGCTACATATTACTACAATTCATCAGATGTAATACTGGATGTAATACTCGTTTTTCAATTTAGAGATATAGTCGCAAGACTCTAATTTTCTATGCGATTTGCAAAGTAATTTCAAATTAAAGAAATAATGAGGAAAACAATATCATTAATAGCAAAAGACATATCTGGCAGTGGTAGAAACAGCTAATAATACCAACAACAACAATACATTAAAAAACAAATTTGATATAACCTTGCGAAAGTGGGTCCCTCTCATCAAACACTTCTCAATGTCATCCTTGTGAACCATCGCCTAGCTGATCGTATACTGTTTGAAGTTTTGATTGTTTTCCAGTAAATCCATATGTCACAAGCCCTGCGTGTGTGGCATTTACTTTGACATGGATGCCCTTTGACGAATTGCGACCTTTACATCCTTGGCTTGATTTTGGAAGAGAAAAAGAAAGCCCTATAATCTGTCCGGTATATTGGTGTCATATGGCGTCACAAAAAGCGCTACGCACGGTCTCAATCGGTACTCGGTTCTAGAATGTCCTTGGTCGTTGTCGTCGCCATCATATTTGTCCTTACGACCGTTGTCGTCTTTGGACGCTCCGTCTGAATGGAAGGAGCACAAATATTGGGCTAGGGTTGGCAAAAAGATCCTTACTTTGCACACAGAGTGTAGGATAGTTCTAACGATGTGCTAGCAGAACGGTACGGGCAACTTGATTCGCTCTTCAAAGCTTCGATCGAAATGGAAAGCACTTAAGCTGATGAAGTGTGCACAAACGGTCTAAGCTGATGAAGTGTGGCTACGAGATTTTGGGATTGTTTTCTTTTTCCTCCTCACAGTGGAGCGAAGAATAAATTGGTTGAGTTTTCTTCAGAACAATTCTTTAATGTGGCGATTGCGACGATCCTTACGGCGGAAGACGTTGTCAGTGGGCAAACAGAAACCTCCAAAATGATGTACCGAACGGTTGGCGAATGTGCACGTACCACCAATAAATCATCGGTACACAGTAGCGCGGGACCGGAAGTAACACGACATGAAAGTAGCGCCGCCGAGAGCCTTCCACGACATCCACAAAATGATCATAATTGGATGGGAGATTAAATGGAATACGGACGAAATTGTCTTTCTCGAAGCCTTCCGCCTTGTTATGCGTTGGCGGTTGTACACGGTTACACGACTGTCCGCTGGGGGTTTCGTCATTCTCGGGGTGTTTTTTTATGTCCTGTCTCCCCTTAAGGTGCACCTGTTTGAAAGTCAAACAAGGTAGAGCGCGTAATTTCTACTGACGGAATGTAATCAACGACCAACGTCGTAACTCTTCACAGAACGCATTCCGGTTAGTACAAAGGGTGGTAGAAAACCAGCCGCTCAAGATGCAGTGATTTATGAATTACAATTGCGTACCAGAGGTAGAACCGGGTGCCTGTCCACCAGGATTGCCATATGCAAATAGGTTACAATGTTCGTGTTGGTAGGTTCAGCAAGACACGTTTCAGAGAGTATGTCCTGTGGGTTTTCAAGGTATGGTACATGATGGTTCATAGAAGGTTGATAGAACAAGCACAATGGGGTTACTCTTCACCCGTGCCTTAGTGCGAGTGTAACAATGGTGACTGTAGCTAAATAGGATTAGCATAAATGATTTCATGAGTTTTTTCAACATAAGTTAAAACAAGGAATCAATGGAGATTTGGATTTACAAATGTCAGTATAGGATTACTGCTCTTTTAATCCATCCCTTTTTATAGCTTGTCATTATACAATAATGAGTTTCTTCTTCTTCTATTTGGTGTAACGTCGTACGCGTACATGCCGGCCTATACAAGGCTTTCGAGACTTTATTCATTACCACGGAGCCGGATAGTCAATCCTTGCTACGGGGGGACGGTCCATTCTAGGCATGAACCCATGACGGGCATGTTATTGAGTCGTTCGAGTTGACGACTGAACCACGGGACCGCCCCATAGAAAATATTTTATAAATTAGATTTCAAAGATTAGCTTCCTAGACGTAACTTACCCTGCTGTTTTAAGTGTAGTAGTTTAGTAAGAGAAAGTTATCGCTTAAGGTCCAGCAACATTTTAAATGATAGAACACGTTGAACACTTGTTGCATAAAAAATCAAATAAAAATAGTTACAGGGAATCCCACGATTAATTGGTCGGTTCTCATAATTGTTTGGGCTCGTCTCACGATTTATTCTTCGTATCACATAGATGTTTGGTTCGGTCCCATAATATATTGGAATCGTTCGATTGGATATCAATACAATTGAACCAAACAATTTTGGGAAAGAATTGTGGGAACACACCAAAATATATGGGAAGCAAACAAACAATTATCTTTCTTTCTTTTTCTCTTCTTTGGCACAACAACCGCTGTCGGTCAAGGCCTGCCTGTAACCCCACTAGTGAAGTGAGCTTGGCTTTCAGTGACTTCCCAAGCGACATGCTTTATCGCTCCCTCAGGTTTACTGATCTATTGGGTAGAATGAGAAAGCATGTCGATTTTGTTAGTTGGGTTATTGTTACCATAGCAGGATAGTCAGTCCTACGTATGGGGCCACGGTCTATTCGGGACTTGAACCCATCACGGGCACAACTCGTACGAGTTGACGACTGTACCACCAGACCGGCCCGACAAACCAAACAATTATATGAACTAATATATCGTGGGAACCTGTCATAAAATTAATAAAAAAGGATGCATAACAAATTTAACTATTTGATTGTAACACAATATTTAAATTAATCATATGATTATTTTTTATTATATTGTTAAAAATCTTTATTTTAAAACATATTATAAATATCAACGCCATGATTGATTCGTTTTCATAACGACTTACTAGCGCTAATTATCATTTTATCATTTTAACAAATAAATAAACATTGCAATACAAAGCCTTTTCGATACCGAAGGTTCCGCGAGTGCATCGGAAACCGTTAGTGTTATTATTACTAAGCTCTCTCTCCTGGTACGGTTCGCAGCCGTCCGGAATTTCACCATTAATCAGTTTACGACGGGAAAGGAAACTTTACCATTCCGCTAAGGTTACTCGCTGAGTTCAAAATAATGTGTACAACCACTGATCGGTTCTGCAATGGAAATACCTTGCACCCGGTACATGCCTGTAAGCCGGTAAGACTGCTCTAAAAAATACCCCTGGAAGGAAGTAATTTATTCCGCATTTTGTGTGCGCTCGAATGCGTTCTTCTTCTTCCAGTTTTATAATCAGTGCTTTTGTGTTGTCCTTAATGGTTAACGGTCCAGTGTTTTGCGGGTGGTCAACTGTGGAAGACTTGTTTAGGTCCGATGTAAGGGACATGATAGAAAACAACATAAAAACTTGGCATAAACATTTTGCTACCTTCGTGTGTTTACTTATGCACAGGAAAGCACGCTTCACCTGTCGCCACGCTTAGGGAAGGAATTTATTTTACAAGTAAATGAACAACTAGCACTACCACCAGCAAAGCCAACATGAAAGCGGATTGCAAATGTTGTTCTTGGGGGGTTTGCTTTCTTCTTCCTCGTACTGTTCTATACTGTACCGTCGATTGTGTACGATAGTCAACGAAATGGAAAGAGAGCTCGTAGAGTTTCCAGTCTCAAGAGGATTTCCTGGGTTTACTAGCAACTTCAACCAGTGACAAGAATTTACTATTCCCATTGGCTTCCCGCACAATAACAAAGGCCAGCTTAATGTTTTCATAAGTTAACATGTCACTTATTGTCGTAGCAGGGGGTCTCTTTAAAATGGTCAGTTTTTTTCGACTGTCCCCGCAACATCATTACGTAACAATATTAGTGCAATAAGTTTATCTTCAAATTTCCCAACATACTTTTTTCTGCAAGCAAGCACTGAGCTACGCTGAACGCGTGAAACATCACACTCTACGTGAGCACGGTTGAAAGATAGTGGAAATGGATGGTTTTGCAGTTAAAGCAAATTCTAGCCTCTTTTTGATGTGCAACCAGCTGCGGTGGTTCCCTGTCGGTGGGTGATTTATGGCAAAATGCGTCGTAGCGTGCAAAGAACACAACGCTGGGAGAACGATGGGCACGATAAAATGAAGTAAACCATGTGTACCTTACGAGCCTCCGTGGAGCGTTGTAATGATGCACGACGGTGTCACAAGCCATGGGGTTCTGTAGAACACAATGAAAAATTATACTTTAACACGAATTAGCGTACAATAGTGTTAAGTATCCCGCAAGGTTTTGAAATAAAAAGAAAATATAGCACAGCGTCTGTTGTTCAATTATAGCATATAATTTACGATCAATGACAACCGAGTACGAAACTAATAGTGTAGTATATCTTGGCATGGTAAAGATCGTTAGTAATTAAAAAGGTCTTTCGTAATAATGTAGCACGGCCGTTTCTTTTAAACTAAAGCAAAACAAAGGAACATACAATTTTTAAAGTTTTAGTTAAAAACACATGTTACATATGTTAAAAACACAAACAAATTTTAAAATATGAAATTCATGCTTAATTCTTGCTTGTGCGTCATTTCTTCCAAATAATGGCAGCAAAGCGTTGATAAACATGAATCATTGCAACGTTTAAATATAGTGCCAACATTGAGTTGTTCGCCACGCTTATGCTTCATTTTCTGAAGCATCACTTTCACTCGACTGTGTATGTGAGCTTTTAATGAGACAACCCTATTTAATGTATTACTTATTCTACGAATATGCTATATCTTTTCATGTTATTCGGAGCATTAGAGCATAGAATTAAACTAAAGCATAGAAGTGAACACATATAAACTAGCTATAGAAATATGTAAGTGTAGTATATCCATTTCCTGTTTGCATCTTTGATATCGTTTATCATTTTGCTTCATTCCAAGAGTTTATTAAAGGCAGACGATGATCATTCCATAGAATAAAGAGGATGTTTTGCAGAAGAAACGTTTAAGACGCAAACCGTAATGAATAAATACCAGCATTTTTTTAATCAAATTTCAATCTCGCTGTTCATGTTGACTATCACTGACTAAACTACATCTATATCGAGGTTACCCATTGGAGTCTACTGCTTGACATAAAAAAAAACTCAATATTGCAATAGTTCCATCGAGGTATAAATTCCGCAATGAGTTGATGAGAAAGCATAAAGAACTCTTTCAGAAGGTAGATGCGTGGCAGCTACACTAATGGAAGGAAAAGGATTATAAGCGAGAGCGAATCTAGTGCATAAAAGAGAAGGCAAATGAGTACGAAATGAAGCCACGGACATGAAAATGGATTTGTAGAATAACGATGCAACGGTTAAAGTATTTGTGAGATAAAAGAAGTTACAGCCTTTTCTTACTCAGTGTAAGAACACAGCAAAAAGTTGAAGGACAGTTTGTTTTGTTCTCCAGAAATACCATTCCCTTTTCTCTGAAAGATTTGTTGTTGACGGTATCCCGCACCGTGGGCGGGTTTGTGTTGCTATTAACCATGGCTCGATTTAACATGGTAGTAAATATGCTATAACGAGACACAGGACAAGCCATTTTTCCCAATTTGCAGTTCCCGCTGGCAGTGGCCCTGTTGCTTTCTCGTTTATCATAATTGCCGTGGGTGCAGCATTGCGTTACACGTGACATGATTCTACTCTCATTGTGCGATGTTTACAGAATGTTTTCGTTAGTGATATTTCTCAGAAAGCAATATCCATCGATGACAAATACCGATGGCCTTTGTTACGGTGTGTTTTATTTCTTCGTATACATAATAAATGGTCATGGTAGTTTTCATATTTTTATTGTTTTATGATAATTTTTTTAACGTTAACCACACCTTTCTTTTCATAATAGCAATAACAAATTTCAACAATAATAATAATAATAACAATAGCTAGAAATAGTTCCACTGCCGCCAGTTAAAGGGTAATTCTTGTTATACTCATTGCTCTAAATTATTTTCCGTACGATTTTACACGAAAAGTCGCCAAAGTTGGTCATTTAGCGTACTGAAGAAAGACTATTTATTGCCTCACTCATTTGTATACATTCTTTGAGGAATAATTTTTAATGTATATTTTAGAACAGTCTGCGATTTAGCATCGTAATAATAGCAGTCATATTCAAAATAGGTAAAACATCACCATCATGCGTCATTTTGCATTTGTTTGCAGTTCTAGTGTTGGACTTTTCTGTAAATCATGTGATTTGCTATTAGAGTTTACCAGTGCAAAGCCATCATTGTCTGGCACTGCCGAGTATTACATTCCACCGTAAGTTCAACAGTCGAGAATTGAGCCAGAATGCGCCAGCTAGACCGGTAACAGCAGCGATAATTGAATCATACCTAGACACGTGCTTCCTTTCCGCATGCAACCGCCGCCAGTTGCGTTACTAATGTAATGGGTGTCGCGCAGCGTAAGCACCCCGCCGTAGCTGTGTGGGAGAAAGCACGGTACATAATTAAGGACGGTCGGATGTGACGTGCAGCGTAATGACTGAAATCAATTAGATTAGATTATTCCTGCAGCGGCAAACACAAAGTTACGGCAGCGCGAGGCGAATCGGGATTAGATTAAGACGCTATCACAATTTTCATTAGTGCGCAATGATGCAGGCGAAGCATTAATAGTTCGTTAAATAAAAGTCAAATTGGTAGCACCCGGGAGTAATTACTCACATCGAACTCGTATATGCAACGGTGTGACTCGTTTCGATAAAAAAAAGAGAGAAGAAAAAGATTCATCCCATGACACTGGCAGCTTTTACTGTCTTGATTTGCAGCAAAGAATTTCCTCCACGGAAGCTTCCAAATGGTTTCACAAAAAGGAGGAATTTCGCGTTGAGAATGTCTTTGCTGTGCACACTTTCCGGTTCCGGGAATTTTGGAAACCATTTTTGAGACTTCTCCAACTTGTCAGCGTCAGCTGTTCTCGGTCACGATTTCAACGTTTTGTGCGAGGATCTGAACACATAATCTTACAAGATGAAGCGAAACGGTTGAACAGAGTAACAATCAGTGAGCTTTACTTTTACTTCTGAAAAATGCGCACAGCATTCTACAGCTCTTTTTTTAAAATTAGCCGTCATCAGCCAACACACCAGCATTCTGAAATGTACATAACTTCTTGTGTTCGCCAATACGACAGTATTATCTTATAAGCTTTATACCCTCGTCGACGTTTTACCCGTGAATAATTGAAAAATATTCCCTTGCCTAATGGTGTAATAAAAATGGGCCGTACGCTTTGCACCGTCCACACACTCCTTTTGTGTGGGAAATGTGTAGGAAATGGCTGTACCGATTTGGGACAGAATGTTACAGAGGTCATAACATTCGATTGCTACAATTCGCTACGAATGATTCGGTGCTCGCTAGCTAAAGTTTTACCCTACGCTTTCCAAGGATCGCCCAGGGATTTCGATGTGCCTACCCATCCTGTCGCGCGGATACGCGAATCGGAAGTCGCGTAAAGGGTGCAAAGTTTGCAATCCGCTAAGCGCCCCCACTGCCCGCCAACCATCGTGTCTACCCATGTTCCATTAGAACGCGTTGGTCACGTTGTTTTCGTCACACATGGAAGTGAGACGCGTATTTTTGCGCTGTTTTTGCCACTGAGAGCTTGCTGAAGTGTAGCCTGTATGTGGGGATGTGTTGGTCTCGTTCAACGTAGCAACATTCGGGCACAATCTGTGAAATCGCATGAGCACGCTCGGCTACTGCCATCAAAAAGCTTTTCCTTCTGTGTGCGATTGGTTGGGTGCGATGTGTTTTTTTTTGTTGCAACTTTCGCTCTATCGCTATTTTTCCCCCACGGAAAAGCTGGTTCCGTTTCGGGTCAAAGATTGATTCATCGTCACATGTCATAAAATGGAATCCTTCGCTTTTCGCCGGGTGACGTAAAATTCAATTTCCAGCGCACTCCCGACCAATACACCACACACAAACACACGGATTTCGTGGAAAAATTGCACCGTTGGGGCGAATCCCGCTACATAAAATGGGATCGCGTTTTGTTATGAAATGCCCCGGATGTCCTAGCATACCCACGACCTATCTGTATGCATGTATGTGAGTGTGCGTGTGTGTGCGCACATGTGGTTCCGTGCTACAAAAAGGAAGGAATATGCTACGGAAATTAAGCGTATCTCAATTCCGTTATATTTCCGATCGAATCCGAAGCATCCTGTGTTTCTCGTGGGACGATCTCTGAACGGGCGCGGGGCACCGTGGGACGGAAATGGGAAATGGGAGTTTTGAACTTTGGCTTGGCGAATCAAGTGAACCGTGCCGCATTCTTGCCGCAACTGTACGAAATGAAAGGATAAAGTATATCGCTTCGTATAGACGCGTGGGATCCCTTTGACTTAGCGAAAACTTATCAAAAGCCGATTTCTATCGTACCTGTGAAAAGCCTCCTAACTAGGTAACTATTTTTAACGTGTGTTGTTTTGTTACAACCTCCCTTACTGGTAGGGTATAGTTCAAGAGGCAAGCAATTTATGAAAACATGTTTGTGTGGAATATTGATGAAAAATTAGTATATCCAGGTGGGTGCTTCTGCGTGTAGGTTGATATATATAGCATAGTTAATTTTGTCTGGGCAAAATGAACCTAGGTAGATAGTTTGTTTGGTTGTGACGTACATATAATTTGTTTCAAATATGTCAGTATATTTAAAGCAATATCTCTTAATTTACTTACATGTTTCATTACTTTTTCTGCGCTACAACTTAAAACCGGTCATAGCATGTGATCTCTTAAGGCCCCCCTTAAAAAAAATCTTAAACGACTCTAAATTTTTTGGCAAAATGCTTCGGTTAGCCGCTGCCAGATGCGCTAGTGAAAATTGAAATCGAAAAAACATCATTCTCTTCTACAAAGCATTTCAGACGGCTTAATGTCGATGTTTTAATGACAGTATGTATCATGTGCTTATATGTTTCACAATGGCTCATTTCACGTTAAGTGTGTCCGTGAGAAACATCCGTTAGGCTCAATAAGATAGTGTTCAAAATGTTCGGATAAAGATCTGGGTTTCTTTCGTAGAGTTTTGATAATATAAAACTCCCAAAATCGTTGCTATAGATATAGGTTCAACGTAACGAGTGAGAAAAGACCTTTTCGCTCCTTTCAGATTGAAGGTCGCTAATGATGTAAATGTAAACAATTTGTGATAAGCGGATGTGTTCCACTCTGCTAAGAAATGTGCTCGAATTGAGTAGTTGTTTCAAGAGGTGGCGCAATATTTTCTTCCAGACATCGAAATATTTTTTGTAAGCCTTTGAAGCAATCGCATTCAATTATCTTAAAAACTTATACTTGAACATTTCAATTGAGTTGCAGCATCGTCCAAAGAGTGGTATTTTCATTATTAGGTACAGGAAAAAAACACAGTAAGCTGTAATGATTCGCAGAATAAACGTTGGGTCAGAATTCTCATTGATGCTCCAACATGTCTTCCGCCACTTTCTTTGTGTGAATTTTTGGAAGAAAATTCAATTCTCTTGGAACGAGTAAATCAGCCACACGCAACCATGCCCAATAGGCTTTCTAGAAACCTGCGAATTGTTTTGTGAGATACGCATAAGTCATTAGCAATCTCTCTCAAACTCAAATGACGGTTTGCAATCACCATCTACACCATTATTTGAACGTTTTCATCTGTGAAAGACGTTGATGGACGGCCAGAACGGGACAAATCTTCGACACCGTCAGGCCCTCTGTACCACTGCTTTGTACCACTTGTAGGCTTGACCATACCATTCTGACCATAAACTTTTTGTAGCATCTTCATTGGATTCGCACACGAAATTCCGTTCGAAACATTAAATTCCAAGAAAAATCTTTGTTCGATATTTTTCTCGACAAATCACCAGTAACATCAGATAACAGTATTAGGCAATTGTATCGCATGTCAAAGTCAAACTGATTGGCAGATAGTATCAAAAAGGAACATAGAAATGGATGACATTTTTGTACAAAATATAATGAAGAAAATAAGTGTGCGATTCCCTTTGAAATAAAATGCTAGATCTTTTGTGATAGAATATATTGCCAACACTAATAATAAGTTGTAGTATTTCCGTATAGGATATAACCATTGCTCTCTCAAAATGCAATTGAAAGATTGAACTTTCATTATATGTTAAACCACCGACAAACCGACGTGACACTGGTGTTACAAAAGTGTCCCACACGAAAGTACTGTCATTTACCAGTGAGGCGAACACTTCTGTCAAAGTAAGCTCTGTTCACTGCTGCTTCGATGTAAACAATTTTTCTAAATACAAATTACGAAGGAAGTGTGAGGCAAGATTTTGTAAGAATTATTGGAAAAAACACCCAGGAAAATCATTTTATAAGTTTCTAAATCAATGCAAAAGATGTGAGAAGTACATAAAACAATACGCAATGGAATTTGCAAAGAAACACAAAAAGGGGGTTTAGCAGTTTCTTCTCTGTGTCAGTGTAGTAAGCGAATCATTATAGAGATGGCGCTAGTGTCTAACGTATTTTCATTTGAAATAAGGAGACAACTTTTGAAGCTCATTTTGTTCGAAGTGTCACGTCGGTTTGTCGGTGGTTAAACAATCGAATAAATTTAAGCATTAATGTCACGAGCACTGATTAAAACACAATACAATAGGACAATAAACCGACAGCAGTTACACTATCCGTTGAAAGATAAACGATTTAATAATTTTTGTGCACCTGTGCATTGGTTCGGTAAACTTTTGATATATATATATTTTGTAGAGTTCAAATATCCAATTTCAAGTGAGCTAAGGTATAAGTTATTTCGTAAATTTTGAATACTTTCGCGAAGCAAATGGAAGATAATTGAACTTTCCTTCGCGAAAGTTGCTTTCAAAACGGTGGGGCAGATCAAACGAACCGATAACCTTATCGACACGCATACACTCACCCTAACCCTCTTATTAAAATACTTAAGAGTTTGTGTTGAAAATGATTCAATCATACACCCCACTCGCTCGTTTGTGCTCGCAATTATGGAGATAATTGCTCCCGAAAGGCAAAATTAACATCGACCCACATTTGCGGCTGACCCGAACGAACCTTTCCGCGGATGGTGACTCGCACGTACGATAATGACCCATAAAGCTTGTGGCAGCAGCATCACGAAATCGCGCTGAAGGTGCGATGAAATGCAGCTACGGTCGTTTGTTCCGCACACTCACTCCGCACACACACATCAACTTTGAGTACAGTAAACTTTTTCCTTTGGGCAGATTCACAAATGGCGGCCAATTCGGGCCGAGTACGCTAATCCATAATTTAGTTTGATGCGTTCGGTGCACATATTGTACATCAACACCATGCATTTATGTAGCTTATTGTCATCCATCGACGTCAACGCTCGGTCGGTGAAGCGTCTGCCGTGCGAGGAAAGTTATATTAGTTAGCAGGCCGAGTTTTCCATCGCCATCACCGCCAGCTCGGTACCACCATTCTACACACAAACGCTTTTTGATGATGAATTGCTTTTAGCCCGCGGGAAATATGCTCAAGGGCTGATCCGTGGTTTCGCGAGCGTCCAATAAACAGGGTTGTTGCAAACGAAGCCTACCGGCGTGACTGGTCGACCGTAAAGTTTTCATTCAATTTTAATCATAGTTTCGGTATAACAATAACAATAAATGAATCAGTTTCAGTAGGGAGCATCGGTTTAGTGTGATAGTTGAATCATTAGCTTGGGAAGTGCTGGAAGCGTTGTATTTGAGCCACATTTTATATTCATGATTAGTTTAGCAATGGGCCGACCGTATAACAATATTTTGGCTACTATCGTATTGCTTCGAGCTACGGACACTTTTATGGCATTTAATATTTTCTTATTAATTCAATTTTAATTGGTAAAATATCTGCATTACTCACTTATTTCAAGCAAACCTTTGAGAAATTTTTTGAACATTTGAGAAAAAATAAAGATTTCCAATAAGTTTATTCGAAATATTGAAAATATCATAAAACTGCAACGATATTTTGATTCATATTCCGGACAGTTTCGAGCTCATGTTTCAACTTACGGAAGAATTCATTCATACTTCGGACAGCCTCAAAATTCTGTTTATAACCTAGAAATTCACACACTACATATTTTAAGTTTTTAACTTGTTTTGATGTCTGGACATTTGATACTTGATGTCGGTATCGTCTGAGAATGACGGTCGTAATAACAAAGGGGTTTGGGTGCTGTTTTTCTCTTGTACTTGTAGATGAATAGAACCCAAGAACTGCTACGCGAATTGACGGTATTTCCGGTATGGCCATCAATGCATTTGTCACATACACATCTTCAAATACCTTTTTTTTTTGGGATCATAACAATCATAAGAAATGCTGCGTAAAAACGTATTTTTCTGCAATAAATCATAATTTACTTCGACTGTTCGGAATTTGAAACGAGATAAAAAAATGGCTTCATTTTGCGGACAGAATTAATTATGCGTTTTAATGAAATGCAGTGCACAATATGATAAACACTGTTATTTTCGAGTTGAACTACTTTTACAATAGATTGAAATGTGTTTCAATGCACGTAGACGTAATTAAAAGGAATTATCTAAGAAATAACTCTGGCGTGGGTTTAGAGCAAAACTGCTTAGAATGGCTCTGGTGGTGAACTGACCGACACAAAATATTTATTTATTTTGTCATCAGGGCCTGCAAGGATTCAGACACATTTTTAGTTTATTCTTGCACATCATGGCAAACAATTAAATAAAAAAGCAGCATGTCAAGGGACTGAGTATAAAAGTATTCAATAAAACATGCCGAATGTCTGGAGTTGTAAGCTCTTCGTAATTTAACGGCATATCTTTTAATATGATTGAACCATGAAATGAAAAATGATGACACTAGTAACCGTTGGGTCGGCAACTCGTACGACTCAATAGCATAGCCGTGATGGGTTCAAGCCCTGAATGTACCGTGCCTCGATATGTAGGACTGACTATCCTGCTATGTGTAAACAGTAAGTCACTGAAAGCTAAGTTCACTAGTGGGTACAGGCAGGCCTTGACCGACAACGGTAAAGAAGAAGTAGGGTAAACGTACATATAGTTGTCAATATTTTCGTCACTCAAATTTTTTATATTGTTTATGATCAAATAAATTCACAATTGCTTATAAATAACGGACTGGCAGGCGAAGGTGCGAAACCGTGAGCGGTTTCGGACACTCCTGAAGCAGACCAAGACCGCAAAGCGGTTGTAGCGCCTGATAAGTAAGTAAGTAAGTTATAATAAAATTATGTAAGAAATCTATTTTATGGCTGTAATCCTTGCTACTCATATGAAAATAGCTTCAAATCTAAATTACTTTTCTATTATATATTTTTTTGTATCTTTGTTTACCACCACTAAAGGGACATAATACGACGACTATAGGAACCATACCAACATTATAGGTACAACGAAACAGCCACACAAATAAGTAGTTTTTCGTAAATTTGTTTTTTTTTATGGTAAAACTGGTTATGATTGCGAAGATAAAACATATTCCAATTGCTATGATTTGAAATATTCATCAATGTACATTCCTTACTCTTTAAATCCATTTAAACACTGTAACCCCAACAAATTGCACCACCATTGGTACATTTAACCTAATTAATTAATTTTATTCAGATAGACAGTTGCAAACCGTTGAATGCCTTGCACCACGCTAGCATAGATATATGTAATAGAATAAATGCAAAACCGATTAAATCATTCAAACTTACAGGCCTGTTACATCGCGTGCGCAATTCGAGGAAGTTCAACGATGGCAGATTCGAGTCAACGAAGCAAAAATCGGTACCGTATTGTTCGAACAGGAAGGTGCTTTCGAGAGCGATTCTCAAGCTGTCAGAAACACGCAAATTTAACCCTACCACTTTCTACATTTGTAATCAAGTTTGACATTATATTACCAACACTCTTATTACTCATATTCATCTTGTATACTAAAAAATGGGAATAATTGATATTAAAGAAATACTTTATGCGTTTGTTTAGTTTTATTCTGGTCGCCAGTTGCTTTGACCAGCTGTCAAACACGCTAGAACAAGAACAAAAATGGCGACAAAACTTTCATCAACTCGAACGTACAATACGGTACCAATTTTTATCCCGTTTCACTCGAGTGCTTCCAAAGGAATCAAATGTTGTTCGAGCAATATAATTATAAAACTCTCTTTAAATTCCTTTTCCCTTTCAGGATCATGTTGCTTATAATGTTTACGGTTAAGAGATAAGGTAAGCTTCAATCAGTGAGTATTGTGCTAATAGTTAGCTAAAGCTAATATAATTGAATGGAAATGAATTAGATTTGAAATTTGTTTTACCTAGGAATTATGTTTGCTCTAGTTAGAGCTGTATTCAGTAAAGTAAGTGCTGTAACTGGTTTTATTACACAAATAATGTTGAGATTGTTTGATAGAGTCAGATAAAGTTTCGGTGACTTTCTAGAAAGATCTCGCGGGATGTTTTATGGTTTATTTGTATATTGTTTGTATTATATATTATTTGTATATGAAAATTGAGCTCAAAGGACCTTTAAACTAGCTCTATGTAATATGCAGGATAAATGCAAATTCATCCTCATTCTGCAAAAAAGTAGCTTTAAGCACAAATTATAAATCTGAAATCTTTAACATAAATTGTTTGTTATTTGTTTGAAAAGAAAAGTTTCCTTGAATCTTTCATTTTCTATTTCCAAAAATCATTTTATCTGTTTGTATGACAATACTAGGTGGAGCTGGTACCATAAAACAAAAATAATATTAAAATTTTAGAAGATAATCAAATTTAAATATACATCTAGCACATTCCAAACAATCGTTGTTTACTAATTGGATAAGGCGACGTTGAACGTAAATGGGTTAGTAGTTATTTTAAATGGGTTTAACCATAAGATGAAGTTTATTTTAGTATTTTGATTGCGTTTTTCCATAACCTTAGCTCCATTTTATTTGCTATTACATATTTTGATAGTACTAGTTAAAAACATTTCAAAAATAACCATAAAATGGTTACGAAGAAATTCATTCATTACATTGGCTTTTCACCAGCACAAACAGAAGAAAGAGAAGAAAAAAAGGGCCATAGATGTAGCCTGTGAGCAATTAAGTAAGTTGGTGTCCTTTTTCAAGCACATCAATTGACCTACCTGTAATGTTGTCTCACACTTTATGCGCTGCCACCTATAGGCCTTTTTACCTATTCATTTTACACCGTTATCACACTGCCGAGACAGGCTGATCTTAATGAAAATGTTGGCCGGAATTTTTCGTCGTAAAAAGGTGCAAAACGGATTTATAAAAACTTGCTAGGCCATGTCCGAATAGAGCTCATCCTCAAAAGGAAATTTAATTGTTGGAGAACAAGGAGCGGCCATAACCCTTTTTCGTTTGCACTCAATAAATGTGGCACCATTTCAACCGAAGCAATAAGAGGCTATTTTCTTAAACTCTCTTCAATTTAAATTGTCGTTTCTCGTTCGAGTGGCTTTTTTGTTGTTGTTTCAATTGCCTACTCTAGACGGGTTATCGCTAATGGAATCAGATTTTTCATTTCAGGTAGCTGTATTGGTTGGAAAAGCTAAACGATTACGGTAGCAAGTAAATGGAATCATAAATCCTTTACATGTAACTAATAACAAAGAACATTCGGTGATACAGGAAAGATATACTAAATTTAAAAGGTGAAAGCTTAATTAGTAGTAGGTTTTGCTTAGCTTACAATTATTATAGTGATAGCAATACGTGTATCTCATTTTATTTCTTTACATAAAATTTCATGATTCAAAACATTATGCTTAGGAAAATAACAATAAAAATTTAGCAGCTTTTTGACTGGAACATTTTTCTGGAACTTTTAATTTAAGACGACAATGCTTGAATGAAGCATTTAATTCTTATTTTAATAAAACCCTTCTAATTTGATAAAACTCATGTATAGCCAAATAGTAATGGTCTTATTTCATGCAAAATCAGACTGCGGACGGTTTCTACTAAGGATGATGAGTTCCACATTCCCGTTCGTAGCTAGGTATGGCTATTTGTAGCAAGCCTTTTGCACGACCGGCACTACTGCGCCGATCGTTGTGCCAATAAGCATAGGAAGATGAACGCTTACTTGCGTTTAACATCTCAAGCTGTGTGGATTTCTAGGAAGCATACCAACTATAAGATGATTATTTAGAAAGCTTCACTTAACTCTACCTGCAAAAGCGAGAGAGCAAATCCATTGCCCTTACTATATCTTCCCCACATACACAGGAAGGTGTTCGAATGTAATCGATTAGGTGATAGATATTGGAGCAATAAAATACTTGCCATACTGTTCGTCGAAAAAGCTCAATACATTGCTGATGCTACCACCATCAATGAAAATACCTCCCGCCCGCCCTTTGCCAGCCAGCACACAGCGACGAATATGAATGCTGGATGGTTGCCAGCGTGCGGTTCAGCATGCTGGTCACGCGTGTAATATTGGATTCCTCAAAACCAGAACAGAATATCAATTCCGCAAAAGGGCCGCGCCAAGAAAGCACGCGCCAAGAAGGTTGTGCAGTTGCCGATAATAAACCGTACAATAGGTGAAAAATCGTAAAAATCACTCTTTATTGTCGTGCGGGATAGTTAATACGGTGTGTAGCTTCCTCAATCGGGTTAGCAGAACCGATTTGTAGCTCAGGATGCGGATGGGGCGCGGATGCAGCGGATGGGACGGTTTCTGTGGGGACGTGAATGGAATTTAGTTTTAATTAGAGCTGTAGGGCTGATGAATGTTTATTGCGTATTTATGAGCTTAGCCTATTACTTACCGTTTCAGCGGGTGTCTAATTTCATGTCACTTTAATGCCCATTCACCATACCGTGCGGCGGTAATCGTTTTTTCATACAGGTACACGCTTCTAAATATGGTATAAAAAACAGTATATGGCAGAAAACAGTTCGAAAAAAATGCTCTCCACACTTGCAAAACCCGCGAAAAATCCGCTCCAGCGAACCAATCTTTATGTCAATTTGCATTTCCATTTGCACCGGCACCGGCAGTGAGAGCTGGCGACCAATTTCTGTGTCATCAGCACACCGGCCCTTCACCGCGATGAAAAGCATAGGGTGCGTTCGATAAACATGGCTAACACAAACATTAGAATGCATTCACACGCGCACAAAAAAAAAGCATGCACAAACGAACGCAGCACCGACTGAAAGCACACCAACGCACAACATCTGACGGATTATAAAGGAACCTCCTGAGAGGATTCGACATCATCTTGCACACCGTGCAGTGCGTCGTTGTCGGTCGATGGCCGATGTCTGTTTATTCTGTGCGGAATGGCCTCCCCCGCTCCCCCTCTCTTCCTCCTTTTATGCCACCATTTTTTCCCACTACGCTAAACACAACGAAGTCCATTCGAAAATTGGCCTACTCAGATATGCTTGCCCGAATTCGCACGGTCAGAGCGGGAGCTGAGTTTGTTGGTTTTTATTCGCGGGCCCTGTCGAGCTTTTCCCCGGTACAGTTGGTCGCATAATAAATCGCGTTTATATTGATTTGACCATTAAAGTGAGAAGTAAGAATGAAAAGTGTCAGTTGATAAAATAAAAGACGAAGCATGTTTAATGTGTGTGTTTTTGAATGTAATAGGAACTGTTTTAGTTATTGTAAAAATTATAATACATTCACAGCATAACTGTTTTCGTGTACGGCTCTGTCGTCCTCTGCTCGCTATGGTAAGCACATACAGAGACTTCGACAATTTTCCACCCAAGTGGATGCCCAACTGATTCGATTCGCGCATACGTTCGCAGACACTGCTGCTGCTACTGCTGCTGCTGCGGTGATGGCTTTTAGCTTGTATTGCGTTTTCCCGAAATGGGATTGATGCAGTGCATATGCATGGAAATATGTGGAGTGCAAAAGGTGCTGCGCATCGATGGAGCAAACCAGGTGACGTGCGGTTTTGCAGTCGCACCTATATAAAGGCATGCAGATTCAATTAAGGAAGTTGTTCAATTTTCTGATGCACTCGCACTCGGCCGCCGGTTCGCTGGATGCGTTGGCCGGGATCGAGCCTAGGATGGTTGGTTTCAGGGTACGTACATTCGGTTATGAAATGAAACACTTCCAATAAATCTTGGTGACCCTAAATAAGTCTGCATAAAATCATACGGGAATTACACCGTACGCATGCACATCAAAGCTGTGAAGCTATACATCAGGTGTTCAATAAAAGCATAGAAAGATTTGAGTAAAGCAGGTTTGGGTGCAACTTTTTACGGGCGTAGAATTGACTTGTTTGTAAAACGACACTGCCTAAGGATATCTTACCAACTTTACACGACTCATAGAAGAAGTGCTTTTAATTAAAGCAAATAACATCGAACAGCTGACCACACATCTACTGCTAAATTTACATTTGATAAACTTGCCGGTTCCATCCGGCTGATGCTGGTTCGAATAAATTCCCAAACCAAGCACAATGCAACCATGGGCATTGTCCGTCTGAAAGGTTGGGTAAATATTTGTTTGAAGTAGATGTACCTAGAATTTGTGTGTGTCGTTCTAGTGATGTCTCAATGTCGGGGTTTGGAGAACAGAAAAAAGCGAAACACAGCAACGATTGCAGCGACTACACCAAGAATGTCAATATGTGTCAGCATAAATAAACTAAACGAATCGATTCTGGAGGATTGTGTATCAACAGATGCCACCCGAAACCTGGCCCTCTCGAACGTTACCCGCTCCGCTTCGCTGTGTAGGATTTGCCGGGGTCGGTTGGCCCATGCTCGATGATGTCGATATTCTTACAGTTACGGGAGTGGGTTTTTGTTTCCCAACGGGTTGAAGGTGTTGTATGGTTGCTGTGTTGCGTCGTTTGCAGAGTGTGTACGGGTCCCTGTTTTGTTTTTTTAGCCAGGATCGAATAATCGGGGGAGACGTTCCTCCTAGATAAAAACAGTGTGCTGGATGTGCTGCAGCCAAAAAAGGGAATAGAAAGGTTGTGGTCGATATTTTTTTGTGTAGACTGCCTCTTTTTGAATTCCGGTTGATGCCAACACACATGCACTCACTTACAAACACACACGCACGCGGATCCACTCACTCATGCCAAAGGAACGATGAACTATGCTGCCGAAGGATATAGGTACGCGCGTATCCGGCCAAAGACAAGCTCATCGTTTTGCACTGCCACTGGTGGAGTGGCAAAGCCACCGGGCACTGCGACGGAAGAATATGGCAATTATTTTTCAGACTCGTGATTTATGGTCCCGTTAGGGTGAGAAGGATAAATTCAGAGCCTGACAGGTCACGCGTCCGCTATATTCACTGGACCCCGGTGTATCGATGCACAGCACCGTTGGGCTGTGTTGTGTGCTTGTAGGCGGCTGCCCGAATGTGTCGCTGTTGAAGATTGCAATGTTGTAAAAGTGATGCAACCGCAACCAGGCATTCTTGTCGGCTGGGCAGCTGATACCTTTTTGAGCAAGTTGCATGTCGGATAGAGGCCGTGCGCCGTGAAGAGCGGTAAAATCAATAACCAACCTGCTTCACTTCGTAGAGAGGAAGTGTTGGTGTTTATAGCTTAAAAAAGCACGTCACAATAATAATTCTGTTTAAAAATGTATTAAATACACTAATGAACTTTATCAAGAAAAGTACATTCTTTTTTCAGAATTTGATCGGGATTCTTCGAATGTAACTGATCCTTTCACAGAACGATTTGTACAATGCCTCCTGATTTGCCGTTCGTGAAACTGATGCGTTGATGACACAATACAGAGCCCCCGCTGTACAGCAAGCTGCCGGCTGGAGTGCGCTCCAGTAAAGTAACATTTCCGGCATCATCCAGAATACGAAATAGTTTCTTGCTCACCCATCCTGAACCGCTAAGCAGAAAATCTGAAATGCTATCGTTTTTGTTAAATTCTTCGTCATGTCGATCACCTGGCTATTGTTTGATTGGTTGCGTTTGCGATTGAAGTACGCCGAAACGATGCTTTTGACGGCAGCCAACAGAAAAACCAGCCATCCAACAAAACACACAAAAACATACAAACCGAAGGCAACCACAAAACCAACGGGTACACCGAAACCTTCCAGTGCAGACTGTCGAAGCGGTGCAACAACTAGCTATTTGGAACAATCCCCCATCATCCTGCCAACCATTGCCGGGTGATCCATTTCAGTGCGCTTCCGCTGCATTAGTTCCGGTGTTAGGGTCGTTGTGTGTTTCCGTCTGCAACCAACTGGTTCTTAGGTCTGACTTTTACCTGAATAATACAATTGGTTTTCCAATGGGGTGACGCGTTGGTGTAGCTCCAACGTACCTGAAGATCGGTGAATGTTGCACGGGAGCATCCTCGATACAGGAAGCTTACTGATGAAACTATATGCTCTATTATTGGAAGCTACGAACAAAGGGAAGTAATTCCATTCGCAAGTATGCTCATTTGTAAACGGTGCAAAACGTAAGAGTATTAGTTAGCTTACTAACGAAATACCTTACATCTTTACAAACGGTAGTTCTTCGATTTTCCTACCCTCTTATCTATTCTTACACCATCGCTAGTTATAAATTCGCTGTTCGTAAATGCTTCCTCATGTTTTTGACATACACCTATGCTTTTGCATATTACTTCTAGGAAGAAAAACTAGCATATATTTATCTCGCACGTTGCGCAGCACGTTTCGGGCGAATAAAAACTAACTTTTCTAACAACTCCCACCTAGGCGGGTGCGGTTTACGAGTACAAGCCAAAACAACCGGCGAGGAACATTATTCCGGCGCACTGCGGAGAAGTGATCCATAAGGAAAATGTAGCTACTGCCGGTGCTTGCAGATGTATGAGTGCATAAATTTTGCAACACCATCCAACTCACAGCAGCTGACTTTTAGTTGCTACTTACTTGCCTTGCTTGAGACAGCCAGCTGAGCAGGATGAACCAACAACAACGACACCAAAAGCAGCAAAAACACAAATACATTTTCGTGTTCCAGCTGGATACTTTGCTGGATACTTTTTTACCGTTCCGTTTCAAATACACCCAACGGCATGTGACTTTATCATGCGGGCTTGCGAATGATTATGCATTCTTCGAACTGTTTCGTAGGCAACGGGAACAAAGCCAAACGATTCGCACAAAATTTAATCAGCAACAATCCTTTCTTACTCTAAGGTCTGCGCCGCATAAAGCTAAAAAGCTTCTGAGAAAGCGTCTCGGTTTAATAACCGTGCTGGGGATGGATCCGTTCCATTTCCAAACTCACAGCTGTCGATTGATTAATGAAGGCTTGATTTTCAAGATAATACTTCATTACGTAGTGCATGCAATCCTCGGGCGGCTGTCCTGGAGGCAACGGAGATTGATTAATGCGCAAGTGCTGTGCAAAATGTAAGCGATGGGCTGTCGAATCCTTTCTCCCGTCGAAATGGATTGATTGTTGCAGTGCGAGGGTACGTCCGGTAAGATGACTTAATCGGGAATGGTGTGCAATGGTGATTTTTGTTGATAAATGAGGAAAGTTTCAATTGCAACAGCAGTAGAAAAGCTCCAAGCGTATAGAATGTAAGTTACTTGCTGCCTTTTCACAGTCTAATTACACTCAAATAAACAATTATACTTAGAATTAGAAAAAAGAAACTTGAGGATCACTTTTGATCTCATTTTGATTCGTAAAGCTTGTGTGCTGTGAAAAATTGCTTCCAGTTCAACAAATAATTGCTTTGCTATGTTAAACAAAAACTCAATTAATGATAAAAATACACCAATGAAATGTGTTATGAAAAATATAAATTGAATAATAAAATTAAATAGCACTAATCAAATGGATTTCAGTTAACCCATCATTGCTAAAAGCTGAGTAAATAAAATCTAGAAATGGGTCCGATTGTAGATCGTAGCCTGAAATTTCAGCTTGCAATGTATAGCACTTTTCGAGCAATCAAATCTATCAAATTGGGTATATTATACATGTTTATCCCTTCGGCTTCTGAATGAAAATATTAAGAATGTTTCTTGTAATCGCCAAGCTACCAGAAAGCCTGTTTGAGCAAAAGTTTTCACCCAACCTGTCAAAAAGTGACGCTCAAATTTGGTTATAAAAACATGCTACGAGACCACCACATACACTCAGGTTCTCGAATCTCATTCTAGCTTGCAGGGTAAGATAATTTAGGCTGAAATTCACAGGCCATTTTTGTGTGGGTTTTATATGGGATTTTCACTTAATTTCAGCCTCTAACTGTCAACCTCGATATAAAAAAGCTGACTAGAATCGTGATAGGCCCCAATATCAACTTTTGTTTAAAATATGTTTAGATGTTTAGAAAGAATACTCAGGAGAACATAAGAGACTCGGTCTAGACGGCTCTTGACCCCATTTCGCTCCACCGTCTCTACGATTGTAAAAAAAATTACACACCACAATGTCTTTTATTTAAACTTATATTAAAACGTACAAATGTCAATAAAATTTAAAACAATGAAAAGATATAGCTATTGCGTGAATGCAATGTTCTATTCCAAATGGAACTAAAAGTAATGGTGTCGTATACCTTAGCTTCATCATTATGTCCTTCAATTTAAAAATGCAATTTTTTGCAGCTGAAGATTAGATTTTTTAAAATACTAAAAAAATCTAAAAACTTTTTTGATTTTTTTTCACATCTCTGCTCTTCTCTCAAATTCTTCACTGAGTTTTTTGCCTGCTTTAATTTACATTGCAAACTTACTGTTCAATCTATTGAAAAATATGAAGAAAACAGTGAATTCAAATGTCAAAAAGTGTTAAAAAAAACCTCGGAACTCCCGAAATACGGTAAAAAACTGAAATTGATGAACTTACGATAATCGAAAGAATAACACCGTGCCACGAAGCAAGAAAACTGAAATTGCCTAAAATCTCGTTCACATTTACATTGTTCTGCGTGTCAAGAAAGCAATTTAAAGCTTCTTCGTAGTTTGTGTGTGTGGTGGTATTTACAGAAGTTTATAATACGGCCTTCGTAATGTCTCCCACTGAAGCATACCAAGCGCCAAGATGGCCGGTGAAGTAAAGAAACACAAAAACAACAGCAAAACGACACGACCGGATCAGAAGGGCAACCAGTGAACAGAGCATAATTACGACATCAATTGCGAATTCTTTCTCAACTAGCAAAGGACTTGACCGTTTGTGATAAAAGTGGTACGCTGTCAAGGCCCACAACCGTGCGGGCCGCAACGAAGCGATAGCAAGTAATTGCCATTTCGCATTTCTGTGCTGTGCCGCAGCTCTTAGTAGGCTGGTGGACCGTGAAGGCCGCCGCATAGTACGGCCGCACCAAGCACCGGGTAACGGGTTGCTGAATTGTTATCATTAAATTACTTTTGGAAAATGTCTGATGATTGCATTAGTGAAATTAATTTGCCTCAGCATAAAATTATTTAAACAGCCTCTTCGTCACAGTTTGCTCGTTACCTCTGGTCGTGATTTTGGGGGAAATGCCACCCAAAAGTACGATGTACGGCCACCGATTCTGAAACCGTTGATGGTAGGAGATTTTTCACGCCATCAGTATTTACTTACAGAAATTCACTTTGATGTGGTTCGCTCTGAGCGGGAGTAAAAATGTATTATTCATTGATGTAGCATGAAGAGAGAACTTCACGTGCGCATGAACATAGTCAATGTAATTCAAAAAATGCAAAAATCGATCTGTAGAATGGAATGATCAAAAACATAAAACTAGGAAAAAACTAACGATTTGTGAAATATGATTTCTAAATGAAAAAGGGCGCAAAATTGCACCCGTACACCACCGATTGGTAGGTAATGTTTGTCAAAATTATAGACTACCCAAACCGATGGATGTATTGTGATTGGCACACGGACAGCCGATCAAAACCTTCCCAGAATGAAGGTGTTTCGAAACGCTCCCATGTTATGCGATTTGATGGCCATAATATTCGATGATGTGAGGCGAATAATAATCAAAATTCCAGACATTCTCCATCGAAGCGATGGTGGATTCGAAAGAATTGCTTCCCTCGTGCAACTACCATAGCCTTCCGCAACCGTCTCGGCCAGCCATTCGTACGATCTCGCTGGAATGTTAGCTTCGTCAATTCGGGCAAAAAGCGACCGCGGAATGTTGGGATGATATTTTCTTTGTTTTACGAAAAATGAATTATACCGGTGTGCGCAGAAGAATTGGTTACATCATGATTTGCTGCGGAGCATAAATGTTACCTCTTTGTGAGTAAATGACAATAAATTGTGTACAAACAGTAATTATTAACTCAAGGATGCATACATTTTCTAAATTTTAACGGCTAAAATTTACATGTTAAACCTTAAGGTAACGGTTGGACACTTACACACAAACATTTGTCGGCGTGAAATTTTGATTTTGGATACATTTTTTATGCTTCGCAGCGTCATATTGTCACGATATGTATAAACACTCGGTCACAATATACCATAAGTTTTGGCGCTTATTACCATCTGTTGTCATGATGAAAATTCACTTGAAAAAAATATTTATGTACAAGTAGCATTACAAGAAACCATTTTATGAAATTTCAATATTTAATAAGCTGTTCAATAAACCAAGAGCTGCTTGATAATGGTTGAATTCGGGTGATTGATAGAGAAAGATCCAAGTTACAGTCATCATAGAATGTACGGATGTTAATTCAGTTTGGTGTAACTAAATTTGAGGATGGATTGAAACTTTATCTAGCTAGATATGAGCAATTTGTGTTTTATGTTATAGCTATACAAAAAAAATCTTTAGTTTTTCACTATATCATCTCAAAGTCGTAACTCAAAATCGTTTCCTCCTAGGTTAATTTAAGCCACTCATAAAGGTAGTAGAAAAAAACCGTTTCATCTTCTTTTTTTCACTACGTGACTAGAATCCAGAACATATGTCCGGTGCACTATCGTAAACGGAAGGTAGCGTTGCAAAGAGAGCGTTTCTGGCGCTTCGTTCATTGCGCTTTACCGATCGAAGATTAACGTCGTTGTAGTGGAGCATCTTTCAAGTCCGCTCAACCGATTGTTATGTGTCCCTGGGCGTAGAGCTACACAGTAGCGTGCACAGTATTTGTTGTACCGCATGAAAGGATCCCGTGGCCGTTGGCTACGGAAGAATAGCACAAGCCTTGGCAGTGGCCTGCTTTCGTATTGGAATAATGCTTTTTGCGACATGAGAAAATTGGATTAGTATCCAGGTGGTACTAAGCGTGCGGGTTTTCGCTGAAACTCGTAGAATATCATTAAGTACCTTGGTGTGTCTTGTACAGCACCATTATTCTACGATGTGTTTTATGTCGCTTACGATTGCTTGAACTCACTTTTGAAAGTTTTTATTTTATTTTATGAAATATATTGCCGAAATACGGTCAAGTAAATTATGATTTAATTATTTTTTTAATCAATTGTTGATTCCCACCATTGACCAACGACTTTCAAAGAACCAAATATCAGAATAATGTCTACATCTTTTTCTATTACATCCTTCGTTACTGAACGTCGCTCACATTCACGTTACATCTGCTCCAACAAAAATGCCTTTGAATACTACCAGACTGCGTCCACTGCCAAAATGACAAACATGATAAAAGCAATTAGTCAGACGCACTCGCGTGTAAACATGAAATTTGCTGCATTGGTGCATTTGCGAGATTTGGCGAACGTAAAGTGAGCTTCCAGACACAACGCGAAAAATGCGAACTGCGAAACTATGCGCATCTGCGCGTGCGACTGATGACCCGTGGCTAGCTTTTATTTCGTAAAGTGCTTGTTAGTGCCCTCAATCTTCGTTCATTGTTTCATTCCCCGTTCCATTACGTTCGTAACTACGGTGAATAACAGCAGTAATGCTGAAAGAAAACATTGACGCTGTCCAATGCAAAAAACACACACTTTATTTGTTGTTTACTTTATCGAGGTCGAATTATACAAAGTGCTTCGACTCTATGTTGTGAAGACAATTTTATTCAACAGCAAAAAATAAATTTGATAATTTAGTTTGAAATATAGTTAAAAGCTAACATATTGTTTCAAATCATTTACCGTATGTATACACACATTTATTAGAAAATCTTTAAAAAAATCTTTATTTTAAAACGTACTTTATCGGAAACATTGTAAACCCCAAATCAGCCTTGTTCCGTTGCATATAGACTACGCCGTGCGAAGTTGTTTCATAGAAATAAAGAAAGGACAATAAACCATATTTACGTTCTTTTCGGCCCCAAGTTCCTTTAATCGTATGTGCCATATAAGCGATAGGCCCGTCATTGTAAGCCCCAAGTTTGATGTATCCAGTAGTCACACTGGCGATAAAGCGTTGATGGATGACGATGAAGCTTCATGCATTCACAAAATCGACGCTAAGAATAAAATTGTTTTATGTCCATTAAGGAAGCAGGGGTTCGATTTAAACGATCACTTGGTTGATTTATAGCCTTATCAAATGGGATGGGTTGATACACTTCTAGACATTACAGTGACGTAAGAGTTAGAGTAAGAGACTAAATCCGTAACTGTTATGATTTTTTTTTCATTTTTGAAATCTATTTAAAATAAAATGTGTAGTAATCATGCTTGAACGTGTATAGAAGCATCTTACTTACTTTAAAACAAGTCAGAGAATACTTACTAACAGCAGATACATTAAACCCTGCGTGACATTATTCCCTTGAACACATTTGTGCATTTTTCTTTTTTACACTGTTCATACTACATCTGATTTCCACGAATTAGCAACATCATGTAATACAGCATCATACTCATTAAGTTTTATAGTTCAATTAGCTCCAGCTGAATTGTCTCATCTTGCTCGTGGGAACTAATTGCTAAAAACAGGCTTCGTCCAAAAGAAGCAAAACAACTAAAGCTAAACAGTTTCATTTGTTCGAAACATCTTACCCATATCGAATCTTTCGAACATGCCGGCATTTGGCTAATGTCTGTAAATTGCCTTGTTATAAAAATACGTTTAGCTTCATTTATAACATCCACGTAAATGATAACAAAACCTCATAGAGAACAGGCTCCCAAAACTCATTTGGGTCTGGTGAGTTCTTGACGCATTAATCCTATTATTAAAAAAAAAAAACAAAATCGTTTGTTACTACTAGAAAATACTTGGGTTCAAATACATTTTCCTCAGAGCTTGGACAACAACTCAAATTAACTGTAATGAAGCTGACAAAAAGGAGGAGCGAGCACAGTAAAATTAATTGAAATTGAAAATTGCACATTTTAACTGTTGACGTTGAATGCTGTTGAGATTTAGTCTAAGAAGTTTGGTCATTGAGTTTCTTTTTTAATGTAATAAAAAAAACTACAAAATTGTGAAAAATTAGCTGCTGTTACGTGTTCTTAAAATATTTTGAAATTATGGTTGAAAAAAGAAAACTGCATCTCAAAATATAACATTACATACAGTAACTGAATGTATGATGGAAATTATTCATTCTTCAAAGCAAACACAATCAACACTTACTTTACGTAGCATACAGGCCCTTTCCTTCATGCCACGTGTTCTTGGTTCGCATCCCTATCGTATCTGGTGCCCGTTATCATCAGTCCTACCACTATCACGAATCTTTTACCAATTCTTCACACGCTTTTCTTGAACAACTCATCCATTATGAAGCGAGAACAAGAAACGTGGTACTTTCCCAACGCAGAAGGCAGAGATCGATACAGCCGTGAATAGGTTGGGCGGGAATCATTACCGATAGATATGAGCAACCTTTTTCATGCAATGGTTGTGAGAGGCAACCACTCTCGTCGAAGCAAGCCGCAGAGGAAAAGAATTTCTCAACCGGAAGGAATAGGAAGGTTGTAAAATCTTGATTGCCTTAATGCATGGACGAATGAAAACGATGGTTAGAGTTTGCTTTCAACACTTGTAATGTGTTGGGGAAGCGGATTGTGGACAGGGGAGTTTCATTTCTTTCTTTTGTAGGTGCTTACCAAACGAACCACCACGGGGAGAGGTGTGAAAATGGATGATAAAGCATTGGCAGCGAGACAGCAAGATATTGTAGAATGAGCCAGTGAGCAGAATCGCAGTACATAATCGAACATAAAGGGCGTTTTAATGCGCGGAAATGCTTCACTTCCCATGTCGCTCACAAAACGATAAACCGCCCTCCACTTATCGATGCGGTTCTTTTCAAAATCGGCTAGCGTAGGCTGGGCTAATACGGTGTACGTGATTGCATCCCTGTAGCGATGGGTATCGTAGCATGATGCAAGGTTTGAGCAAAGCGAAGTACGCCTCGAACCAGTATTTTCACATTTTTCTACGTCAATGAGTTTTATTTGTACATGGCATGTTCTGGCTGATAGTAGGGAGAGCACTCGAAAGCTGTTCAATTGTTTTACATCAATGTTTTACAGTTTCCCGTTGGATTAGCTTGGTGTCTGAAGTAGCATTAGAAATGAATAAATGGCAACATTGATAAAAAATGTATAATTTTTCATAAATTTCAATGTAGGAAAATGAAACCAACGCGGGATAATTTTTTGCCGAAACGATTTATTTTAGTTTGCCAAAAAATTTGTCTAGATTCCGCGAGTGGTTTGAAAAGGGCGCAAATCTTATCCTGCGCTCTTTTTATAGCTTTTCCCTCGTCACTTCGTGTCCTAATCGGCTTGCGCTTCGTGTCCGTTAACCCTCCTGGTTTAATACAGGTCGTTCAGTACCTGCGCTATGTGACAACATTCAATTTAAATAGAAACAAATCCCATTTTTCTTCAGCAGCAAACTTACAACCAGTATGAAAATCTCTAATAAAGAGCCATTATCAATGGAATTGTTTTTTTTTGCCCGTTACATTTTTCCTTGTTTTGGTAGCGTTCAATAGATTGAAACTAAGAATTGGTCGGTTTTTATTCCAAAATAATGTGTTCGAACAAATGCATATTACCATTATTTCATTAAAAAATATACACCTATGGCTACGCAAGATAGCAAAGCAGTCTCTCCTGAATAAAAAAGGACCTTTGAACACTATGGTACGAGCTTGTTTATTTACATTTCATGCGCCATTATTTCAGCAATAGCAATTTCAGCTAGCTATAATCACGCCACTGCTTTGCTTTAAGCGTTTCGACTGTTACACCAATGTAATCTGAAATCCATGGTACAGTATAGTAACAGTTGCAAAGATACGATGTTAATTAAAGCTATTCAGAAGCATTTCAATGGTTCCCTCCGCTGCTCTTGTGCATTCATTGTGCAAAATCTGTGAGATTTGAATTACCTTTTCCTCTTTCAAATCGTTTGCTTATTTTTGCTTGCTTCCAAACCACAAAAAGAGATAATAATCAGCAAATGGATCAAGTTACACAAACAAGTGGTAAGAAAAGTGCAGATGTTTAAGATATGCAAGCGTAGTTTTTTCCTTAGATGAGGTTGGATGTGTTAGTGTTTTTTAGCATTAACTGCAATCAACATTATACTAGCAGGTTGTTTATAAACAATTACAGATAATTTAAGTGAACTGACTTTAATTAATTTTCATGTGTTATATAGAAAGCTCATATTGTTAAAAACAGAGAGATTTCTTTCTTATTAAAGATACTTTACTTCTTTTATCGCACACTCTTTCATGGCATGAATTTGATTGCCAAAAGTTTAGATTAGCAAAGTGTGGATTAAAGAACATGCAGATTGAAATGGTGCGGACTAACAAATGTGCACTGTACAGTCATTCAAATATTATTTAAATGTAGACAACACTTTGTTGAGTTTTGATCCTTAAAAATGCATGCTTGTAAAAGAAGGAATAGGAAGAAGGTCAGCTCTTGTGATTCTTTTACCTGAACAAGACGCAGAAACATAGCTTTTCACAAAACTTTCAAAATATTCTTATACAAACTCGAAGCGCTATAAAATATACGAACAAAAAAGCTTTTCCAAGCATCTGAAAAGTACAAATAACCATTTATACTTGATTTGTTGACAACATTTTAAGCGGCTTAAGTTATATTCTGCACCCAGAGTATGATATATTAACACCAACCTTCGCTCTCGAAACAATCCTTACGCAGCCTGGCATCTTGGCACAAAACCCACTGATCCCCCCGAGAACACACGAACACAGGTCAAACAATTCTTTCTACTTGAGATCCGCAAGAAACGGAGGAAAACGAAAACAAATTGTTGCATTAAAGCACCTTTCTCACAGTTAACACCTGCCCTGACACAAGGTTCAACGGCTTCTGGTGTAAATCACGCAAGAGACGAAGGGACGGTGGGCTTTGATATACCGAGAACCGTTCACAGCACTCCCATTTTGAAAAGAACACCCAAAATCGTCTTCATAAGAGGGCATTACATTCCGCTTGTAGCGGTAATTGCGATGCAAACGATGAGAAGATCGTTGGGCGCGCAGAATAATTTATCTTAATCTAGTGATCCAATTTTCTTACTTCTTCGTGCAAGGAATAAACTCGTTGCAAGCAGTAGAAAGTATGTTGTATGTTAAATGAATGATATATTCTTTCAAAGAGTTATTTTATCACATTACTCGTTTTTCGAAGCTGTTATCATAGAAAGTAAATGTACAGTGAATAATTGCACAAATTTCTGGCAGACTTTTTTTTAACACAATTGCAGTTAAGTTATCTAAAGAAATTTACATAAAACTGTACCGCATTTTATACAAAATACTGATTGAACCTTTTTACATTTTTGTTGTTGCAATTTACATTGCTATTGCTAGTTTGTTATTATTACTAAATACAAACTGCGGCTACGTACAGCAAAGAAAGCCAGACTGAATTGGTAGAGGTATTCAAAAGTAAACAGGCGAATTGAAAACGAGTAACGACCGAGCCTACATCCAATTATTCATGACGTGAGTGAGTGGACATAACAGCGAATGAAATTATTTCGCGTTTATTGTTTTTCCCCAGTATCGATTTCGGTCCCACCGGGCTGGGGGTCAGCGAGAACGGCCGAAGGTGGCGTAGAGTAACGCATTGCGTTATTGCCAGCGGAGTGCAATCGTTCTGTGTGTGTGGTTCGATAAAACCTCGCAGTTGGTCGAGTATTGCGAAAACGTGATGCATATTGAACAGTGTGCATTCACGATTGCAATTCAAAATTGATGCCCCGAACGAGTGTTCGGCGGCGTTGGAAGGGCAAAAAAAATCCTTCATTGACCCCGTCGGTGAAGGTCGCCAACGCTCGAAAGCATAATCGGATGCAGAAATTCGCTCAAGCAAATTATAGATTGAGGTTTGCGAAATCCATCATCGGCACACAATCATCCAGTGATTAATGAGGTGCGTTCGAATGAATGCATTCAGCGTGGCAGGCAATGGTTCAATATCGTTTGCAATCAATTGTCTTTTGTGCTATAGGAATTTTAGGGTATTAAATTTACCGACTTGTGTGCATTGGAAATTGTTTCGGGATAGTATTGTTTAGAGACTGTATGTAAGGTGGAAATAGCTGAACTTTCCAAAATTATCATAATAATTATAAGGATTAATTGTCTTGTGATACATTTGTTAAAAATAAAATAAATCTAATGGATTAGCACTCGGTACACTGAAACAACACAATGCCAGAAAACAACACAACAGATATGCTTTTTCTGTGTTGTCAGTGATAGAAAATGGTCATACAATGAAGTTCAAACATTTTATTATATTTTATGCGGCCCCTAGTGTTATGCAATCTATATATCCGTAAATCTAGTGATAGAATCACAGGCCAACAATGTATTGCATAAAACATGATCAAACAACTCGAAAGTTCGCTACCATCACCTTGACATCTCTTTAAGCTACAAAAAAGGAACATTCCGTTGCTCGGAGGAATTTTGTTCATTGAAGTCAACAATCTAATTTCGTTGTGGTCACGTTACCCACCTTTTATTACTTTCTCCGATACTGAAGCGGCTTGTACTTTAGTCACCTGAAGTGTACAACACCGGTGGCACGAAAATCTCACCCAAAAGTGACCCTAAACTGAAGGGAACAAAAAGTAAAACAGAAAATCGCCAAAGGCCACACTAAGCTGCATTTGCGTGGAAAAGAAACAACAACAAAAACTGGCAAAATAAAAATAAAGTAATTTGATTCAAACTTCATCGTTTTTGAGAGGGACCTTTTTACCACTTACCGGTGAATGTAAAATAGCTCATTCCAGCAATAAGAGAGTGAGCCGGAGCGACTTGAACGAAGCTGTGGGAGCTACTTGATCGTTTCATGTCAGTTTTGCCATTAAGAAAGGTCAAACAAAAATAATGATTTTCTCTTATTAATTTACTCCTTAATTCAATGTAAGATGAATTGCAAATGTAATTAACACAATAAAAAATAATTTCACGTCCCTGTTTAAATAAACAATTATTCATAAATCATGGTACGTTTGCAAGCAATTGCTTGTTCCCTAGTGGTTATTACATCTTTGTTGTTGTGCTTTTAACTTTTTGTTTGCTTAATTTATTATTTCCGATATGAAACAATTTCAACAATCAAAACCGATAATTTATTTTTTTGCTTTCTGCTCTATGTGATGTGATGTAGGACGTATTAGCTTTCGTTTTCAATTAACTAATGTTCCTGGATAACGATATCAAGTCGAGCTCAAATTTCTTAAAGTCCAATTCATTTTGCAGCCATTGAACTCAACACTCGCATTGCAAATTTCACTTCAATGTTCAGGCAAACAAGAACTTCCAACAATCATGCGATGGTAGTGTCTAGACGAGAGGATATTATTATTGCATTGTTTTTACCAGTACCCTGCAATTGGTTTCTCCTGCTACTCTAGTTGTGTTCACCGGTTTAGGTCAAAATCTGGGAGATTTTAATCATTCAGAAGCTTGTTGAAACTCTCAGATAAACGGAGTTTACAAAAGAACAAGATGAACTTCTCGTTGTGTTTCACTCGTTTTGGAATTTTCATTCATTTCATTTGTATTTTGCATTAAACAAAGGCCATATCCACATCGCAGCTACAAACATGCCTGTAACATGCGTTGGTTGAGATTTCTACACCGTTCTGTTGTAGTGGTTTCAAAAATGTGTTAGTCGAATCAAACTCTTATATTATTATAAGTGTTTAAAGCCAGTTGATGCATTATTAAATTATTGTCCAAATACTTTCCCCGACATCATCATTGCGGACACTTCAAAATTGTTTTAAATGATGTTTCATTGTTTAATAATTTATCTAAATAAATCCAAAATAACCTGTCCGGAATTAAGCGGTTTTTGAAAAAAAAAAACACATTTTTAGTTTTCGATCTACAACTTGAACGGATTTTGGAATTCTTCTCTTTTGTGCGGTTATGTATACATGGAGGGCTGAGGGAAGAGTAGATTGATGTTTTGATAATTTGCAAAAAAGTGACTGAAGTAGAAGGTTTTAGCAACTTCAGGTATTTGGATGTGACTGATATGTATGAGCTGAAATACAATATGCTTCGGCTTTCATCGTTTTATTCGCTTTATTGTGTTGAGTAGTAAAGAGCATTTACAAATATTACTATGAGATATGTATAAAATATATATTAATCTCAAATACTTCAACATGTTTCATTCTTGTATAAAGAGGCGTTTAATCTAAATAGGTAAAGTTATTGGTGATTGCTTGCGTTGGCGGTAGGCTTTCCTTTGAGATGGTGGAGAGTGTGATTCTAACATCTCACACGGCATGGTGTGGAATAGCTAACGCCACGCTTCGTTAGAATGATGCGCATAGTTGAACAGTGATGTTAGCGAAAAACGAAATATATATCCAATTACATGCTTGAGGTATGGTCGTAATTCCATCGCTTCCAAATCGCATGTCAATGTCGGTAATCGAACTCTGTTTGGCTCGGGATGTGTAACATAAGCTACATGCCGCAAAATCGAGAAGTAAAAATGCGCACTTAAACAGCATAAAACCGTATCACAAATAAGATTTATATAGATACATAGCATTGCCTAGACATTTATGTTCCATGTTCTAAATAAAAATATATCATTTGTGTTAAATCATCCAAGCGAACTGATTACATAAATGAAAAAGTAAGTTTACTATTTGAAAACACTTAATAGAATGAATGATGCTCATGCATAGAACACATTTAAGTAAATAAATAAATGAATATTTTAATTAAATACAATCTAAAATTCTAATACTATTTCGCTACAACGTAAAAATACATTCCTATATAAAACTACAATAATTCAATAACCTTTTTTCAGCGTAAAGGGAAGCCAGAATCAATTGAATTTCGCAAATGATTGCACTATCACTTTTTAACAACTCCCTTGCCGACATGCATGAGAAGCTGATTGCTTTAAGCTCCCTTGAAACCCTTCACCTCCTAAGCGATTCGTATTCCTTTAAGCAGTTTCCATGTGTCTTTTCGAGAAAGACTCAGATAAGAAACTGTCTCGATCAAAACAAGCTGTCAGTGAAACAAGCGAGCTGAAGTTGCAAAAACTGCAGCAACGAAAATAGCAACATTGTGCCAGTAAAGCTTTCTGTATCATTTGCCCGAATATCTCACGAGAGCATCACAAGCACAACATACTTTATTTTTTTTTTTTCATACCAGTGCTTTATTTGCTGGTTGTGGTCATGTACCTACAAGATTCGTGTCAAAAAATTGGCATTTTTTTCTGGCGACAATTCAAAAGTAATTTTTCACTCCCACGAAATCTTCTGAATGAAACAAAAAACTGTATAAGGAATATAAGATTTATGCAAGTAAAATGCGTTTCGTTTATACTGGTGTTTGTAAAACCCTTTCAGTCAATTAAAAATAACAAAACACAGTACATTTAGTAATTTTAACTAAAATATGTTTATAGCAGTTTCATATACAAGCGACGAACTATAAATTTAAAATTCATTTTAGTTTTCCTATATTTGTTTCAGTTATTCATGATCGTTTCTAGTCTTATCAGTTATCTTTTTTGTTAGCAGTTATACATACATACGTACTATGTACGCAGATATGCACAGTTCAGAACTGATGAATGTGATAAATTAACGTTGAAAAATAAGGGCCCTCCAGCATTGCAGGAATGATTGCATTCACCTATCCACTAGAATGACCTCATTATATGCACCATGAAAGCAACCAAACTAATTATAAATGACAGTCCATTCATCCTACCCATCATTGCGAAAACTTATCTTGTATTGATTTGATTGCGTGTTGTTAAATGTGGAATCGATTCTAAACGAATAAAAACCGTAATACTATTGCTTCAAATGCGCATTAAAAGGCAAAATAATACATCAAAAGTGCATGACTAATTTTGTTATCATAGTTGAAAAATACAAATTAATGTAAAACTTGTTTCATTCAAGAAGAACAGTGAACCGTAATGTTATTTAGAACATTTATTTTACACCAAATATTCAGGTGTGCGAAGGTACATGGTCTTCATGCAGTCTTTTCGTCATGTGTAGCAAAAGATGGTCAATAAGTTGAATAATTAAATTTAAAACTGTAAAACTACTAAAAACTAACAAAAACTATGGAAAAGCATTAAAACCACCCAGAAACTCTGTTATATGCTGTAAACAGTTTTTGTCGGAGATTTATTTTATATTTTTGTATTACTTATTTATTTCCTTTTATTACTTAATTACGATATAAAACGATTTAGCATACGATCAAACAACGAACGAGCAGAGAACAACAAACTCTATTAATACTATATTGCATGAAATACAAAATGAAAAAGTCAATTAGTGTGTTTTGACTATTGCGAGATTTTATACCTACCTGCAAACAGGGATCTCACCGTTGTGGAACTCAACTGGTCAGACTGTATGAGTGTCGAGCGCAACATAAGCTCCTAGAATAAAACACCGGGCGTCTCCAGGGCTCTCCAGACTCCGGAAAAATCATGCGGAGAGGGTAAATACACAAACGATAAACACGCATACACGCACACTTACAAAACCACCTAGCATCAGTACCTTAGCAATGAGCACTAGAAACCGACCGAATGGAGCCCTGTTTTAGTGGCATAATAAAGATGAAACAGAAGAGCGAGAGATTTAACAGGAGAAAATGTGAGAGACAAGTTTACCAGGAGAACTTTTTGAGCAACGATCTCCACTCTACAGACTCTCTATTGCTGCAGATTGGGCAAGGATGCAACACATCTCGGATAATGTCATTTCGGATTCAGTTTCCTTCGAACCACGGTTTGATGCTATCGTGTTTATCCTTAACGCTCCGTACAAAGCGATACTCCTTGCACACAGTGTGTTTCGCCATACGGTGGTAGATGGCAGCTGGTTCGATTTGTATCCTCAATCTATTGGATCGATGGGTTGTTTGTTTAACGCTTTGGAACCAATACTGTGATACAAAAGTGGTGAATCAATTAAAAAACTTGTCGACATTGCAGTGAGTTTGGGGTTAATTGTTTGATTGCAAAAAATGGATTGAACGGATGTAAATGGATTTTGTGTAAGTGTACGACACAGCAGTGAAGTTGGAAACTAGCCAGCAGTGTGGATTTGGTCCTTTAAATTTCTGATTTGTTCAAGGAATATAGTGCAAATGGAATTGGCGATTAAAAACATGTAAAAAGTGATACTGAATTTTGAAAATAAGATCAGCATCGAGCTTACGGTCAGCAACGAATCAATTAACAAAAGCAGTTAAAATTGCTTGGCATGCATTTTAGTTCATATTACCACACACAAAATCAATGTTTAATTATAATTTTCGATATAGAATCTGATAAGTGATTATCAGAAATATGAAAGATTAAATTCTACTTAAATCTTGTTTCTTATGATGTGAAAATTCAGAACGAAACCATGATCGTGGCTCCGTTCAGTGGCAGTTCATGTATCAGTGTACCATTATCCATTGCTGTGCATAGTCGTTTCCCTCCCCATGGATCGTGCGTCTGATAATATTATCGTTTGTAATCCTAGCCATTATCTGCGAAGCAACAATTTATCTTAAGACGGGAAATGGAAGAGAGAGAGCGAGTGAGTGATCAAAACAAAAAAGTGTACCAACATCCGAGCAACATGCTATCCGAGGAATAAATGAAAAGTTACACAACGATGCCTAGCGCCTGGTAACGTAGACGGCATTTTCGTGACCATCATTTTGCAGTGTAAAAATGTGCCATCCGGTTGACGTCGTAAAAATTAATTAAAAGTTAAATTAAACCTATCGTTGGCTCCGCCCGTGGCCCACGCCCGCTCCCACCGTCGGAAGCGTTTGCCACAGCTGACGCAAGGAGGTGCTTGTTAAAAGCACAATGCATTTCATGTAATGAGATTGCTGCTGTTGCTGTAGCACTGCATCCGTTCCGGAAAACCACTTGTATGCTGGTCTAGCTCGTCCTACCGGGTGCTGGCGTGTGCAGTCGGTCGTGTTGCTCGTGGTCGGATGAATGGTTCGTCGCGCGTTCGATGTCGTCGGTGGTTGGCGTGTTTGTGTGTGCTTGAATGTGTATGCCAGCGTACGGTGTGTGCGTGCGGCCGCATCCCATGAGCTAGGATCGAGAAGGCAAATTTCCCAAACCCGCTCAGCGTACTGGCAGTGATAAATATGCGTGACCCTAGCGGCCCTCAACCAGGAGAAACTGGTCGTTTTGGTGGTGCGGCGATCAAACCACGGTGGCACGGGCAGCAGGCGTTGGCTGCGGTGAAAAAGAGTGAGCATAATTTAGCGCTGCTAGTGACACCCGCCCGGTTTGTTAGTGTGTGCGGAAGGTACGGAAAAGTCCGCCCGCTTGCGCGAGTGTTAGTGTACAGTGGTAAAACATCATACCAGCCCCGGGGTAAGTGGCCAACCAGCTGCTGAAGAAGAAGGTGACACGCCACCGTTAGTGCAGTGCGAGGGAAGTTGGGTGACTCGACACGAATTAGACACGCACGGGTTGAGGATGCAAGGTTATTACCGAAACCACCTACCATATTAAAACAACGAGGCGTTGTGTTTGAGCAAGCAGGAGTGTGCTTGCCCCCGTCACTGCCCCTATTTGCCATCCACAAAAACTTGCCATTTCTGAAAGTCAGCGTCTCCCGAGGGTGGATTAGTTTAACATTGATTGGTTGCGAGCTGCTTGGAGCACATTTATCAAACCATTTATATGCAGTTTCAAGTAATTAGTGAAGATGTTCAATCCATTCTCTGTCTTCTACGTTGGAGTCTACATACTACTGTTGCAAAGCAGAATTAAAGGTAAGTCTGACAATCTTCTTTCTATTTTGATCTTTTACTAATGTTCAAATTGTCTAAATCGGTATAATTTTTCAGCATCTCGTAGTGACATTTATTAAAAACTATCTTGAACCACTTGATGTCGATCAGCCCATGCTTGATTATTCCGATACTTTCTATCTTTATCTCAAATTTCTCACCAGTGGTGTAGTACATTTTTAAAATTTCCACGCATGAATAAATGAGAATGAATATATAGGATGGTACGAAATATCCATTGCTGCTCAATGGAATTCTTGAACACAACTTTTTTTTTAAGATTGTAAGCTAAACAATGAAACAAGGGAATCTAGTAATTTTTAAGCTATTCATTTGATCTCAATGAATTTTTATACTGTTGGGGAAAAATGTAATTATTGAACCAAAATATTCTTCTTCTACTTATTTGTGCTTAGATAATAGTCGTTCTAGGGGGATTTGGTTCATAAGAGGGGGTTTACCTATGACAGACATGTTGTTGATTCGGCCGAGGTGAAGGCAGTACCACGGTAATGGAAAGCTGTTATAGCATACGGGCTATACAGAACTTATCATAAAATCACTCTATCAAACATACAATTATACACAATGCACTCCCCGATAGAATTCGGACCACACTGTTAAAAAAAAAACAATTGAGATACACTTATCCAAAACAACTGAAAGGCGCAACATACGCAAAGCATGTGAACATAGAACGCATAGCAACTTCTGGCCAAAAGTGCAGCGTATGAACAATTTGTACACCGTAACCTTACAGTGTTTCTCTAGCCAGCTCAACACTAAGCTTCATTTTCAATCCGTAAAATCCCCATTCAACATTGTCAAATGAATATCGTGCGTACATCGAGCAACCAATGACATATCATTCGAGTTTCCATTTTTATTGTTGAAATGTATTTTACGGGATTAAATAGTTCGTTTCTGATGTTGGGTTGGCTAGAGAATACTTATAAACTAACCAAAATGCTGACGAAGTCGATTTTTGAGCACTGACAAAAATATTAAAATCGAACAGGTCACTCACAACATTTAGCTCACGACACATAAGTTCAATGGGTTGCATTGTCCGTAAATGGTCCTCGTACGCTCGGAGCAAAAATAAAAATTCGTACTAACCATGCTAGATGGTGGAACAAAAAAAAAAATGGCTGCAAGGAGTGCAGGGCAAACGATATCACCTTGCAGCAGCCAAAATGGGAATACACGCTACATGTTTTTTCTCCTGACATTAAGCGACTCTTAACCAAATAATAGGCACCGTTGAAAGTAAGGAAGTTGGACCTCGTTAGACCAAGAGAAGAGTGGTAATGTGAACCTAGTAAACTTGCGCTGAATACTTTCCAGTCAATTTATTGAGCGGGCTGCTCAGGGGCACCAGACTACATAACAATATTCCTGAGTGGACCGAACGATAGCGCAATATTCGGCTTTAGGCACATTAGGCACGGCTTGTTATCCTTGGGGATAACAATATCATGATGTTCATGAAACGTAAGTTTACACTCTAGCAGGACACCAAGATCTCGAATGCAGGATGTGCGCGTCCGCGAGGTATTAGAAATTACATAATTATGCTTGAACGGGTAACGTGCTCTAGTGAAGGATACAGAAAGGCATTCAACTGGACACAGCTTTAAATAGCTATATAAACGATATAAACTCATTCCGTCAACCTTCTGTAAGGTAAAACTTTTAAGAATTTAGTTGATACTAATGAAAACGAAGGAAACAAATGAAGCAATAAAACAATGTTTTTATCACATCGTAGTTACGTTTACAATTATAACAGAAAAATAAATGTTATAACAACTTAGACAGCCTGGGCTATTTAATGCAGCTGACTCCAGCCCAAGTCTTGTCTAAAAATGCTCATTTGCTGTAAACTAAGAATAAATTATTATGACAGAGCTAGACTCTTTGGAACAGAAGTTGGTTGTTTGGCCAAGAGTAGCAGCGGCATGGAATTTACTAAAGCAAAATATTCAACAAAATGCACCTGGTCATCGATTCCAATTTAACGATTTTCGCTATCCTTTGCTAAACAAAATCAAAGACAAAACTCGTCAAATAGTACTACGCCTTTTCTGTAACTATATCATCCACATCATTGGAAACAACGATATTGAAAAAATGTCCTTCAATGTTCCTTAGTTCTTTAAAAATGTGGTAAGATTAAGTTGAAAATGTACAATAGCACAAAAATAAATATGTTTTATAAAAAAAAACTGAATTTCTAATTTTACTGATGTTATTCAGTTGTTTATTCAGTACTACTTTTGGAAATAGAATGTGGATAAAAAAAAGAATGTTAACAGAATCATCAACTTATGTACTGAATGCCTATAATACGGACATATCGTTTACTGCTGAAAGAGATACATTCGATTCGTAGATAGCTAATTTCTACCATCAGCTCGGCGTAAATGTTTTCAGCTTAAGGATTCAATTTATCTTTCTTTTTTTTTTGAAACAAGTATAATCATTTCTTTACACCTGCTTCAAATTTTCAGTTGATAGAACTTTATGTATTAGTTCGTTGATGCTGAAAAGTTTGCAGCCAAACAGCTGCTGACTCTTAATGTGGTTTTTTTTTCGGAGTAAGTTTCTGCCAAAATACTTTCGTTGCAGTTCGTTGCTGCTGAAAGTTTTGCAACTACTGACTGTTTGAAGACAAAACTCAAACGTCTAAGACAGATGTTGACAATTTCCTCTCTCTAAGTTATATAAAGCATACAGTACGCTTTCTTTAAACCAACGATTGCCCGTCGTCTTATTTGTAAGACATCATCTTTGAAATGCCCTTGTGTAAACCTGAACCTTACCTCCACAGGGAGAATATCTATTTTGCTTACATTACATGCGATGCTTTCTTTCCTTTTTTTTTTCTTTTATTCCCAGTTTCCGTCAGCTCAACCATGATGACCACCACGACCGAGGAGTCTGCCGCTTTACAGCCGTACTTTGATTTTGACGTGCCCCGCAATCTAACCGTAACCGTAGGTCAAACTGGTTTCTTGCACTGTCGAGTGGAACGTCTTGGGGATAAGGATGTAAGTATTTGTATCTGGCGATGATGCTCGGAATAGTTGGGCTCACCGTATTGATGTACGTGCTGCTGGGGTGGATGATTCATTTCGTAGATTTTTCACGTTCTCAATCGATTATCGTTTCCTGTTGAGCAGCGGTGATGAGGGTAAAATTGGTTTTCGCTGGGAAAACATTGTTACTTGATCGTGATAGAGGATCATGCTACCTGCGGATGAAAAGGTTTTTTATTTTACTTGACGGTGTGTTTGTGTTGCCAAATGATTTCTTTCCATTCACATACACATACAACGTTACAGGAAACATCAAAGAAGGGTTTTAGATGATAAATTGAGCTCACATCTTCCAATCGTTGTTGACTTCTGGTATTTTAACCTGATGTTTTATTTTTATTATAAACTGTGAGCTAGGGATAAATGTAACATTTGGTAGTATAATAAATTTTGACCAGGCGTTACCATCTTTTGAGGTGAAGATGTTTACTGATTTTTATAATTTCCAATAAGTACGTAATGAAAAAAAATATATAAAAGGTCACATTTTATCAATTGTATCCCGTGTTCCAAAGAGGCTTATTCTAATATGTCTAATATAATATGTGGCGAATGTAAAACCAAAACTAGTAATTAATCACTAGCCGTTCATAAATTAATACTAGTAGTATTAACCATTTTGTTCACAAATTTTATTAATTCTAAAATACTTTTTAAACTTTAGATCAGATCTGAAAAAAAAAACATATTTATACTCCTTTACCGTTGTTAAAGGTGGCATGGATCCGTAAGCGAGATATCCACATACTCACAACAGGCGCTTCCACGTACACCTCGGACCAGCGATTCCAGGTAAGCACGTGCACTCCGAGAGTGTCATTGAATATTTACGGCCAACGGATATAAAATAATTTCCCACGAACGTGCTTCAAAAACTTATTTTCTTTCCTCATTTTACTGCAGGTGCTCCACCCAGAAGGTTCCGTCAATTGGACGCTGCAGATAAAATATCCTCAAGTGCGCGACACCGGCGTGTACGAGTGTCAAATTAACACCGAACCTAAAATGTCACTGTCCTATACACTTAATGTTATTGGTTAGTATGAATTTGCCGTATTGAGACTGTTTTATTTCAATCCTGCTATTTAGTGGGAAACACTTAAGGAAGCAACTCACTTCATACGACCTTTTTCTTCTCCTGGCAGAACTGCGGGCGAGAATTCTTGGTCCGACGGACATATTTGTCAAATCCGATAGTGAAATCACAATGACTTGCGTCATTCAGCAGGGACCACATGAGCTAGGGACAATTTTTTGGTATAAAGGTGGGTAGCCATTCCTCGAACGGATGTAATAGGTGGAATGTACCTTTCAATTTGCCAGCAATACGTTGAGCCATATTGCTGCCTTGCATTGTTTCGTGACATGTACACGTTTTTTTTTTTCAGGATCTACACTCATCGAGCCTTTGGCCCAAGAAAATGAACTGCTTCCTAGCGAAAAGCGTAGAATTATTGTCGAAACAGATTGGACCGATGTTTTGACATCTAGGTGAGCAAAAAAGCATATATTTTCGACGAAATTATCCTCTAAATTAGAACGTTTTCTAGATCCTCGTTTGAACATAATATATGTCGTTCACATTCTAACTCGTCTGAAGTCCTTCTTTTTAAACTTATATGCATTATTTTTTATTATATTTCCTTCTTTTCCAACAAAGGTTAAGAATCAAAAGGGTTGTACAAAGTGATACAGGAAATTATACTTGCGTTCCAACAATGGCAAAATCGGCAAGCGTGTATGCCCATGTGATTAGCGGTAAGTTTGTGCAAACCGAACACAAAAGACTCATTTCTATAGCAACATACACAGTATCAAAATAGAAATAAAACACATATGGAAAACTTTCACGCATTGCAAATACATGTTGTACAATCGTGCACTGCGGACAGACAAAAAGTTTTACGTTTCCAAGCTACCCTTTCCTTTCAAAACAGCTAGGAATGATTTGGTCTTTGTATAGCGAAACATTGTTGTTCTTTAAAAAAAACTTATCTTACGAAATTCTTGAAAGCCTCCATACGGCTAAAAGCACTGAACGCTGACAGAGATCAATCGTTAAAATTGTAAGTTTTCAAAGGCAAAGTTCCAATATCAATTAGCCAACGATCAAAGACATCAAAGTCATGTTTTGTTAGTCACGCGCAGACACACCATCATTACAGTGAATGTCTCAGTAGGTACTTCCTGGTAATATGAAAAACATTTGTGTATTCAATTAGGTCAATACAATTAAGCTAATACAATAATTAGGTCTGCAATACAAACAAATCAGTATAACATCTCATTAAAACTAATAAAACGATGTTTCGAATGATGTTGTGTGCTTTCCCATAGCTTTCCATATCTCATATTATATCACTTCAATGATATCATTGCAAACCTCATGATATCATGAGCATGTTTGCTGGAAATTACTAGCAGACATATGAAATTCTGTTTGTAATTGCTTGCCGATTTATATGTGTAGACCAATCAACTTATTACTTAAAACGTAATAAAATAATGAACATTCCATATGTACCTTCCCGGTTCGTTTCATTTCAGGTGAACACCCTGCCGCGATGCAGCACAACGCCGCATCTAAAGTGTCTCAAACGCTTCTACTACAAACGGCGTGTATCATATGTTTAGGTGAGGTAGCATTAGTAAGGTATTTGTTAGGGAAAATCAGACTGATTGTACGGTGTTTGAGTGGTGTAAATGACGTAAGATGAACCATCGCATTGCCCTGTATTTGGAAATGAAGTAAGTGCTAGAGTACTGAAACGTTTGTCTAAAGCCAGATGCAGGGGTTATGTTTATTTATTTTTTCTATCAACTCAGTCTCATGAGAACGTGTTTGTATCATTGTAAAAAAATCGAAACTCGCTCTTTTCACTCACAACCATTGAAGTAGCGTAAGAAATCAGAGAAAAAGTCACCACTTGCAGTTAAAATCACATACAATAGCCATTTGTTGCACAGTTCATGAAACCTTTTCTGCAAGATACTACGACAGTCTCGGAATGGGATGACTGAACTGTAGCATGAACTATGATTATTAACTACCGTCTTAGAAGTAGGGCCACCAACGTGAAATCAAACTGTACCTTTAAAAAGTGAACCGGTGCTGGAACATTTAAACATAAATTCACTAAGAAAGGATCTTTCCAATGCATAGCAGACGAATAGTAATACAAAATGATACAAATATACGCTGAAGCGATTCTGTTTGTGTACATAAGTTGATGTAAGAAGAAAACACTTATTTCAACTGAATTATTACCCCCCCCCCCTTTGTTTGGCCAACACCTGTCTGTACTGATTTTCGGATCAAAACTATTTTTCACCAAAAGCCATTTGTTAAGTTGAGTGATAATTTAACGAATATTTCCATCACCAAAGTAAGTCGTGTATGGAAATCTGTTCCCAAAAACGCTTAAGCATGCTGTGGTGTGCTTCATCCTAGCAACGGGAAATCCTTTTATGAACGCCATTATCACATCGATGAGTTGCCTGTGGTGTGAACAGGAACTTTGATCTTTTTCGCCCGCCCCGCTTAGTTTGATGCTAATGAATGTGACGCTTTGTTAAGGCTGTTAATTAATTTGTCATCGCTTCTTCCCGAAGCGTTCGGAAACTGCTGTCAGTAGTCAGGGGTTAACGATAATCTTGAAGTTGTTCAAAAGTTAGATCCAGTATTTAAAAGAATCCTTCTGGCGGAAGCTACCAGAAGCACCCGTTTGCTCTAGGGGCCATCTGAGACCGGCAGTGGTTCACGAGCGCAAACTTCCCTCTCAGTGGTGGATGGTTGATTATTGTTGCATGAGCGAAATAAGCCGGCAACGAAGCGCTGTGGGTTGCTAAAATATATGGAGCAGGATTTAAGGGATCCGACCAAATCCCACCATACACCTGGCATGGGCTTTAGCGATCGATAAAAAAAACGGTGTATGTGATTCCGCCGTTGATCATCTAACGTAGGCCAGGATACTTTCGTCATTAAAATGGCCTTTACCTTGCACGTATTTCATTTCTGTGTTTATTCGCATCAACTTGGGATGGGATCCCTAGGGGTACCGGAAATTATGCAAGATGGATTGTGGGATTTTTTTAAACAATGAGCAGCAGTACTACAGGATGTGGGTATGGACCTGATTTTCAACAGGTTGTATTAACTTGTTGTTTTTTTATTGGTACACACTCTATCATAGGGTTTTCATGAAATATTTTCAGTTGTCGGTATTGATATTGACTATTATCCAAATGATAAACTTATTTTGTTCGATAAATATTATTAACTCGGCTATTTTGCTTTCATTATCGAATAATTGGAAACGTTTTAAATAAAGGATCGATAAAAAATCACGATAAACCAATGTCCACCAAACCAAACCAAAAACGACAAAACTGGTGATAACAACATTCGATGTACATATATTTCTTGGTTTAAATTTCATAATTCTTTACTCAAAGAGAGCTGTAGTGAAAACGGTAAAATGGTACTGTACGGACACAATTTAAACAATACAAACAGTACTCTGTAGCATAGCACATCATTTCACAACATTACAACAAAAACGTGACACACACGCATTCTGTACAGTGCGCAAACACTTTGTAGAACAACGTAGCATTGATTGATAGAACAATTTGCCCGGAGCAATCATTAGGACAATAGAGGATTTGATTCATATTATATTTTATCAAAATAGCATCACTGCAATGTTAATTTACAAAAAAGCTGATTTATGGAATGAACGAACCACATCGTTTGGAGTTTCGATTACAAATATTAATTTACAGACTTTTTAACGTTGAACGAAATGTGACAGTTTAGCTACTGGGCACGTTCAAATGGATGTATTGCATGTAAAAGAGTTCAGAATGTTACCATCGATTCAATCGGTGGCAATTTCATCGAAATAGTGCAACATATTTGACGGTGATGATTGTACAAAACTCTCTAGACATCGAATTTATTTAAACGTTTTTAAAGACAAAACATGTAAGAACCTGTTTTTGTTTTCTTTCTTGTTATCCTTGTGTTATTTTGAATACACTACTTATAAGAGTTTTATATTGTTTTTTTTTATCATCTAACTTGTTCATCAACGAAGCTCAGAAACATGAAGAAGCTTATATGTTTATAATTCAAAATGGGATACAAACATGTTTTAGACAAAATAAGATGGTGTTTATAAAAAAACCTTGTATAACAAGAAAACCGGATCTTCACAGGAGAAATAAAAACGAAATTGTCATCTTTGAAACTGCGTGTTTTTGTGTACTTACCTGAAATCAATATATCGTAAAAAAAACACAACAAAAAGGTTGCTCTATCACGAGAGAAAAATCCGAAATAACTGTAAGCATGAGTTTGTTTGCTTATGTAATTAAAATAATATTGACAACAGATTAGTCATATTTTACATAAAGGCAACAAGAACCCTGCTTTTGCAACATCGAAAGTCCGTTAATTTGATTGATATTCGCACGCTATTGATTTTGCTTTCATTAAATCAGTTTGCTAGAAGGCCAATTTTGCGAAGCCTTTTCCATTCTTTTGCCAATTCCTTCTTAGTGATTCATTCTTCCTTTGGATGCAAAAATCGTGAACAGCAAAATCGTTGAACGGAACGGAACAGATTGTAGATAAATTATGCCAACAGCACTTATCGGGATGGAACGTTCAGCTCTTAAAGAAGATGCCGGTATTAGATAATTAATCAATTTCCGGCAGGTGAGACAAAACCCGCACTCAGCAGTACCACGTAAATAAGGAAGTTGTTTTTGTTGTTGTTGGTGTAGTGATACCTGATAAGTAAGTTCGTGACACTTCTTAGCTAGGCTGAGTGGTCTAAAATCTTATGCGATTGAGTGTGGCAGATTGGGCTGTGTGAACTATGTAGCTGATGTAGTTAAATCACCGACAAACCGACGTGACACTTCGAACAAAATGAGCTTCAAAAGTTGTCTCCTTATTTCAAATGAAAATACGTTAAACACTAGCGCCATCTCTATAATGATTCGCTTACTACACTGACACAGAAAAGAAACTGCTAAACCCCCTTTTTGTTTTTCTTCGCAAATTCCAATGCGTATTGTTTTATGTACTTCCCACATCTTTTGCATTGATTTGGAAACTTATAAAATGATTTTCCTGGGTGTTTTGTCCAATAATTCTCACAAAATCTTGCCTCACACTTCCTTCGCCATTTGTATTTAGAAAAGTTGTTTACATCGAAGCAGCAGTGAACAGAGCTTACTTTGACAGAAGTGTTCGCCTCACTGGTAAATGACAGTAATTTCGTGTGGGACACTTTTGTAACACCAGTGTCACGTCGGTTTGTCGGTGGTTAAATATTCATGAAAATCGTAGCATTCATTGTAAATGTTTTTATGTCTTATTTTTTCTCGAATCATGTTGATCTTTTCTTCATGATATTATACTATGTCATAGATATTTTATAATTATTACATGTATTTTTTAATTGTTATACGTTTCATCTTTAAAATGCAACTTTCTTTCAAATTTTAATTATTGTGGTAAATTTGAGTAATGATATAAAATTAACATTTCTATGGCATCTTTTTGTTTCCTAACACTTTGAGTGCCATGCCTTTCCTATATGATAACCAGTTATGTTTCCTGGGGAGCCATAGCTATCATATATGATAGCCAGGGATAACTGACTTTAAAGCTTAATATCTTGTAACAAATTGCCCGTAATATCATGAAATTTAGCAACAAGATAAAAAAGGATAAATAATCTTTTAATATGTACGGTTTTTTAGTATAGAATAATTCATTGATACCCATAAATGGTCAAAAATCTACAATATAAAAGCAAAATAATAATTCCTTCGTTCAAACTAGTATACACATGTATTTTAGTAATAATGTGAGTTTTCAAACTGTCGGATATACAGCAGACATTAGTTAAAATATTATTTAAATGTCACTATCCGATGTTTACATGATCGCTTTTCAATGAAGCATCTTGTTGAAAACAAATGTATACATAACATTTAACGGTTGTTTTTCGGATTTAATGATCAAAGCAAAGCAAGATAAAGAAAAAAACAACAAGAAATCAACCAAAATTCTATTACAGATCATTATTTTCATTATCCTTTAGTGTGTTTATATTTAACTACACTTCCTTGGGGGCCATGGATATCACATATGATAGCCATAAAAAATGTATACAAAAAGTGTTTGGCCTCCGGGGAAACATGAACAAAAATGGTCTGGCCCTCAAAGTGTTAATGTATTGAAAAAAAGTATGCTAATTTTCCTTTTTTTCATTTTTTCACGAAGATGAGTTTAGCGATCTCTAATTCAGACTCTAATATGCTATAAACCGCAGGTATTTGTACCACTGCAATCCGTGTTGGACATTGTTATCCGTGTATCAACAGAACGGTATGGTATATGTTCAGTGTAGATTTTTGTCAATTTTTTACATTATTGTACACACTTTCACAAGGTGTTTGGTGTAGAATATGTTTGGCTGATTGGAATGCCTTGAATACTTATTGATGGAAATAGAAACAGTTTCATAATTTTCGTTAAACAGTTTCATTGATCGAACCTGTACAAAAACACCTTTGCACATAATAAAAACTAATAAAACAACAAAATGGAAAAAAAACATTAAATTGGCAATTACTAGAATATTTTATTATCTTATAATTGTTTCAACATTGCTTTGCATTACACTAAGTCATCTTGTTGTGTTTTGATAATATTACCAGTAGAATATACAACACAAACCGTGTTAATGTTCGTTAAATTTTCATACCCGCCTTCAAAAGTTTTCATTCGTAAGCGTGGCAGACCATGATAAGCATTGACAGTCGGCAACCCCGTGCACGATAAAGCCCGAAGGCTAATGGATGCGTTAAGAGCAGTGCTCTCCAGTGCTGACTCCATTCATTAGCGTCCTCCTACATCGTCATAACTCAAACGTGTTGCCATTTTTCATCCTCGGTCACGTTCATTTTTTCTTCGCACAATGTTGACATCACACGCCGTCACCCAGGATGCAGGATGTGCGGAAGTACCGATCCGTATCTCACAACCAACCACACTGGTGTAACGTTTGCAGAGCGAGGTAACGGCACGGCGCAATGGATGTGCTACCGTAAATATCCGCAAGAGAAGGTACTCAATGCGCGCTGTATGAACCGGCACACGAGCAAACTCTGCAGTGATGTAAATCGTAAGTCTCGCAGCGTAGCGTACGTACCTTTTGATAGGCAGCTACAATCATTTTATCGTTTGCCGAGGGCTGGTTTTAAGCGCCTTCATCAAGCGCCTTGACACCCGAATGAACCATGCTGTTACTGCAAAAGGTTTGCTTTGGTTGTTTGATTCGAACATACCCTGCAGCCTGTTTGCCCATTTTGAAGCTTTTCCAAACTTCAATTCTACACAGCAGTGTCATATTTGATACATAGTGGAAAGATCAAATTGTAGGCAAAATGGTGCGGCATAATCTATTCATTCGAAGTTTGCTAATTGAAAATTGAATTGAAAACCAATTACATGCAAAGTCGAATCAAATATGTTTCTACCTTAAGCGTTTTAGGAAGTTACACCTACTTTACAAACAATTTACAGTCTCGTTAAGGATACTTACCGGTAAGAAAAATTAGCAAGAGCAAACTACCAGGTAATTAATGCTTAGCAAGCACGTCTCTATCTATGTGGTTATGTCTTATACCGTATGCGTCGTACAGCCTGAATTGATATCATTAACAGTTTTTGCGTTACGTTCATTTGGATCACCTACTGTGCATTAAATAAGATTCTTCTATTACCCATGATGTCTTATTTGCGTCGCTTCTGCTTTTCATGATGATTTACATTTAATTACAGTTTTGCCTTTTTATCTGCACGAAAAAGCTGAGATAGAATACAACAGTTTTTCAGGTTCTGCTCTAAAGACGGTAAAGGTAATGAGTGATTCGTTAGATCTTTTTTATGATTTATACCTAGCTCATTGTCAATGCTGACTTAAACAGGCGACATTACTTCAGATAAGCGACGCTTTACTTTTTCCAACAATAAAGAAACTTCAGTTCGTTATGTTATTTACATGAAAGAAAGATTTAAAGCTAATAAAACACAATTCCATGAATGTTATAAGCTGTTAGCGTTTTTCAATCATGTTCATTTAGTTGCTGAGTAATTTTTTTAATATTATTTATACTATTTATTGTAATATTTTGAATCACAGATTATGTTAAACTATATTTTATCTCCTTGTAGGATCGTGGAAAAAATTATACATACAAGATGTACGTGAAGGATATAAAACTATGCTTAAATAAAAAACACCATAAATAGTACTATTGATTTCTACAGGATAAAAGTAAACAAATCTTTACTCACTTCTGCTTTTAACACACTCGCACAATCTCGAACGAAGCATAAAAGTGTAATGATTTTGTGTTTATGTTCAAAATTCCTCCACCCTGGAACTTCAATTAACTATATCACAACAATAACTTTCCACTCAGCAATGGATCTGCAATCTGCTAATCAGTAAGCCAGTAAAGTACCCCTCAAACGATTAGGATGTCATAAAACTGGTTCAGCACAGTGTGGTTGTGTGTGTTTTAGGTTTTATTCGTTAAAATCTCATAACTCGATGCAATCAACCATCCCAAAACAGGGCAAGCTTATGTACGGATCGTTAAAGGGATACACATATCATAGATGTTATACGCTGCCTAACTGACGTTCAAGCATATCCTCACAGAAGCATTTTGCTGTATCCGATAAAAAACGGGCCATAAATTGTTCTTATCACTTGTAAATCATTTAAGCACAGAAGTTTGTCATACATCTACCATTAAAAGCGAAGGATTAAATGCATTTGTTTTTGCCCGATAGATGTAGAATTAGTAAATGTTTCTTTTTTTCTCAACATTCGAAAGTTTTTCAACCATGGACCACCGAAAACAATTTAAATACTGTTTTATCACGTAGAGATGATAAATAATATTCCATTAATTATGTTTTACTTTCCAGTAAAGTCTATGAATTTTAAATGCCTAAAATAGGCTAACAAAATCTAGGTGTTGCTAAGAAGTATCCATAACTGTCAAATTGTTGAAGAAATTTTATGCCAGGGTGTATGAACATGTTACGGCAACATTTTTACAATGGCACACATTTTTTAATTTTCCTATTTATTTCAGAAACTGTGCACACATTTCATCATACAAATATTTTAAAATAAACAAATAAATAATAAATGTTCAAAATAATACTGCCTGATGTAAGGGTAAAGTAAAACTATTTCTTATAAAAAGATTATATTTCGCATATTGCAATCTAATATTACAAGTAATATAGTTAAGTCTATTGCTTATTTGTGGTAGCATAATTGAATGAATTGTAGTTTTTCTTCAAGTTGATTAAATCTATTACAATAATGAAATAATCAATTCGTAAATTCCAACATGCAACATGTAAAATCTGACTAGCTCATTTGCTACATGAAATAGATTACTAAAAAGCTGGATGTATAATTGAAATACGCTCTACCTAGCTTGGCATTATTACCGCAACGTTGATGTACACCACTACTATCTACACTCAAATACACTATCGATACAATATCTCTGTTCCTGATGATCTCTGATCTGAGCATTGCAACTAACACTCGACCAACAAGATTATATTAAACAGATTGAAACTCCTATTCCTGTACGGTTATCGACATTATCGATTATATGGTATCATCTGAACGAGCAACGATGCGAAGGAAACCCCATCACGGGTCACAGCAACATTCACTAAGCGCAAAGCCATAAGGCACATACACTATCACCTGTATATGTATGGAATCATCGACGTTCACCGTGCACCCAGACACATCGAGATAATTTCACGCCGTGAAGCGTGAAAAAGTAGCCAAACCCAACATGGCTGGAATATTTAACGCCTAACTGTATGTACCCAACTGTCATCCTGTGCGGTGCGATCACGTTCGATGAAATCAAAAAATGATCATTCGTCCACACATGGCCTGTAATCATTCGTCATGTAACAGATGGTAGTTTTATGTAACTCTCATCGAATATAATCGAGTGCCATCGATTTTGGCATCGGCGCCACGCTATTTGGCGGTATGTCTGGTTGCACGTTCATGCTTTGTTCAGACATTGCACGGCCATACTGAAAAGCGTCTTAGTGATAGGTATCAAACAGGCCTAATTAATGACGCTCCTTGCGTCATGCATTTGTTACGCCTTGATCTTTCAAGTGTTCATCCATGGTTATTTCCTTGCAATATCTGTGATAGAATGTTCAACCAAACACCCATGTATAGCGTTAGAGTTATGAGTACTTATAACACATCACCGTAAAAGCCACTTCAATGATGTGGATGTTTTTCATAACATCAGGGAAATATAGGTAATACATCATACAGCTAGCGGTTGGCCCCGGGTATATACATTACAAGAATATGCTTATCATAATATACCATAGGTTCCTGAAATGCTTAACTTGATCAGTAACCGACGGATATAACTAAACAACAAAACTGTGCTCGTAAAAGCATGGTTAGTTTATAAAGACCTGCTTATTAAAATATAGTTGAATTGAAATGAGCTAACACGAAGCACTCTACAAAGTATTTTATGGTGCAAATAATTGGCCTTCACAATGTATTCTTACTAATGGCATGCTTACTAATGTGAACATTATTTATGTACTGTAATATGCCAATCTTTTATATATTCTGGACATGAAATTAATGCTAGACTTCCTTATTGCTTTAAACTATTCGTGAGCATTGTCTTGACCATTTTGTTCTAAAATAAAACTTAATCTGTTTAGCCTTTTTATTTCAAATTCGCTTTATACACATTTTATCGACGCCCGCAAAACCTAGCCCAAAATGTGTTTTCCTCGAAGAAGGCTTTCATTCAAATTGGATCATGAATTTCATGTAAAGTGGCAGGCACAATTCAAAAATGTTGCCCTACCACACGCATACATACACGGTTGTGCTGTTCAAGCATAACGACCCATAAAACTCACCATCGCAATAACGTGTAGGCCCAATAAAACAATATCAAATCGACCATGGTGTAAAAACGCAAACCCAATAAAATCAATAACGGCGAAAAAGTAAAAGCAAACAGTTTTATGGACCATTTCATTTCTCTTTACAAGAGATTGAAAACATGTGCATGTCTGTGATCCGCAGCTGCACACGGAAGAAATTATGCGTGTGTGTTTACGCTTTATTAAAGTTTATGTAAATATGGTGCCCGACAAAATGCTTCCGATAGCTTTAAGTCCCTTTGGCATGAATGATCGTGTTATTGTCATTAATCATGCTAATATTTTCAGCTTGCGGTTTGATAAATATCGAGAAAAAAACACTGAGATAAAAAAAACAACATTAATCTATGGATTACTATCGAAAACGTATTTACGATTGATTGAGCATCAAATTTTAACTACTTTTTCAAATGATCAATTAAATAGCTTATCATTTGCATTCAAAATAGTTTGAATGCTACATTATATTGTAGATGAAGCACCTGGTGAAAACAATTCTATGCCCTTAAATGCAAATTAATGAAACAGAAAGATTGCATTCTGACCTGTACGAGTAGCACACATCGTGACCCATTTTTTGTGTGCCGCCTGCAACCAAAGCGTGATTCCCCAAACCGTACACGTGCACGTAGCATCTAATAAGAAAATATCGCTTTAATCAGCAGAAAGCTCATAAAATATCAAGCATAGCATTAACAGGGCGACCGCAGCACGGCACAGCTAGGTAACAAAATCGGCAAGTATTGTAGCTGACTACAGCTAGCAACCAAACACCGCAGCAATGGGCACCAACTTTCACGTACGGAATTGCTCATACCAAACGGGCGACGGTTTGAATCTACAAATATACTAAAAAAAAGCAAAACAAAACCCAGAAACCACGCTCCAAGTGTTCCATTCCGCATCGTTCTTATAGTTGCAGAACACAAACCACACAATAAAATTATGTGAAAAGGTGCTCTCGTTGCATTGCCGTGTAGTGGCGGTGTATGTGTCGACAGTTCTCATAGTCTCACCTAGCAGTATTCATCGGTACACGCCAGCGTTGGAACTGCCTTCATTAGTATGTTTGTGACATTGCTATGAGTTTCGCTCTTTTGTTTTGCATTTAAGGTGGTTTTAAACATGAACTTGAATCAAATAAAATTAATAAACCGTGTTACTTTACAGCGCGGTGTTAACCAGTACTTCTGAACATGCTTGGGGTACGTTTATTATGAGCATATAAATTTAATAATTGGGATTTTCTAAATACCTTGACAATTTTTTTTATGAATTAGTTTAGTATATGGAGGCTTAAATTATGACATACAAAATCAAACGCAAGAAGTATGATAGTTCACGAAAAGTGTACACGAATATAGAACAGCATATCTATAAGATGGACATATAAGGGTACAACTCGGATTGTTGTTTAACACTTTTTGGCTAAAAAATTAACAAATTTCATAACATTGACTTTGATCAAAGGAGCCATTATTAGCTTTTGTTTGGACTCTTTTACAAGGTTTGATTCCGACCGTATGTGAAACAAGCTAGAAAAGAAGTTTTAAGAAGTAACTGCTCAAACCTTACTACACATCCTTCAAGCTGTCAAATGGTTCATACTCCACGAACGATTTGAAAAGCCTCCAAAATAGTGATGGGAAAAATGAAGTTTTTGTCGGAATCGATTCCGGCTAGCTCCGCAGTTTTCTGGAATCGATTCCGCATAGTAGGTCCGGAATCAGTTTCCGGAATCGATTCCGGAATCGGCTCCGGAATCGGAATCGACTCCAGAATCGGAATCGGCTCCAGAATTGATTCCGGCATCGGCTCCAGAATTGATTCCGGAATTGGCTCCAGAATCGAAGTCGGCTCTCGAATCGGAAATGGCTCATAAATTAGAATCGGCTGCCAAACGGAGTCAGTTTCGGCATCGCCATAAAAAAAGGCGTTTGGGTCCAATCATACTACGCATTGATAACCGCAAAAATCCAAATTTACTTGTAAAAGATCCATTCTCATCGAGATTCCTGGACTGATTTCGCTCCGGAATCAACACCGGAATCGACTCCGGAGCCAACTCCGGAATCGGCTCCGGAATCGGCTCCGGAATTGGCTCCGGAATTGGCTCCGGAATTGGCTCCGGAATCGGCTCCGGAACCGGAATCGATTCCAGCATCGAAATCGGCTCCGGAATTGATTCCGAACACGGAATCGGAATCGGGTAGGTCCGATTCCGAGCTCCCACCACTACTCCAAAATCATCAATTTTTGGTGCTTGAATTACTTTTCCATGAGTACAAAACTCATGATAAAACTACTAAGGGGCTCTCAATCGCAGCAGTGTGCTGTCATACGATCGCTACACTGTTCAAACGAATTTCTTTTTGCACTTTCAACTTTTCAACGCAACGGCTTCTTTGCCACTTTCCTGGTGAGGGTCCGACACGATTTCGTGACGATCGGGAAAAAAACTTTGTTCAGGTACCGGGAAACAGAAAATGTTTCACCGAAAAAAAGGCTCTTCTCTGAACGGCCAATTTGTGCGTTGTTTTGCATACTATTTCAACTTAGTTTTGCATTTTCAGTGAGAAGCCTTTTAGGCAAGGGTGGCACATTTGCTGGAAAAATGTTGAACCGTTTCGTTTCTAGGTTTCTAGGTTCTTCGGTTTGAGATATTGGACCGAGCTGCCACGTGTAATTTGAAATTGTTTTTTTTTTCTTTTTGAAATATGTAGGCCTCAACTTGCAGCTTTCAAGCATTTCTGTTAGATCTCGTTAACGATTTTTTTTTGCAATAAATAAGGTGAGCTTTATCCAATGGGGGATATTTAACATAGCTCTGGTGGATTATGGGCAAAGTTACAAAAAAAAATTAACAATTTAAGGCACAAAGATCTGTCAAACCTATTTTTTACACTCCTGTACCATTGGAATTATCGACCCTGACCTGCACAACATTTTCAATCTTTTCAGTGAGCACAAGAACAAAATGATAGCTTCAAACACCCTGAAAAAGGTAACATTCATTAATTAATGATGAACTATTGAAACGTTTCTTTTCACGACTCTGTTGATCGGCAATTCTCGTTCGCGATGGCATCGTTAAGTTTTAGTACCAATTATACGGTCAATGCCGGCTATTTTTTCACTGTAACTGAGGGAGCTGACAAATTTGAGAATAAACATTAACACTGCATTCGCTGTCCGATTAATTGCTCCCATTATGCCTTGGCAGTGATTACGAAAAAGCAACGCAGCAATGTACCTTACCAGAGTTAATGTTACAGTTACAGTTGTATCGATTTTCCCGCCAAATAGAACCCTCCTCATGGATGCTAAAAATCAGAGATTTCTCAGAAGGAGCTGGATTGGGCTGGCAATACAATAATGGCAAAATGTTGGTGTACTCTTTCAAAGCGTTTTCCTTTCCTCATTTTCGAATGATGTTCCAGTAAATATCGTCCGATTTTTCGCCATTTGTCATAACCATAATCATGGTTAATCTAGATCAACGAATAAATAGCTCCACCACAGGCCTTTGTAGTGAGAAAAAAACGTCCTCCATTCACAGAACGTTCCTTTAAAAATGCACTTAATGGAAGTGGTAACTACAACCCGTCCACAAGCACACTTCTTTTGTGCTCATTTTTTTTCTTGTTCAACCTCACCCACGGCTGTTGACCAGTGTGCCTGCATGCTCAATCTCTGATGCAGGGATCCGGGATGCACATTCCTGTCCACACTCAACGGCTCCAGACTAATTGCTTTTCTCCTACGTCGGTATGTGTATTTCCTCACACTTCTCCCCAAATGAGTGGTGTTGGTGGTGGTGGTACAATGCTTTACCACTCATGCGTCTTGCAGCGGAACTGCATCGGGCTACGGTGCGGTAGAAGTGCAGCAAAATCAAAAAGAATCCGTTGAACAAACAATTTTCCCGTCCTGTGCAGCTGAGCCGTCGAGGAACGCAACCACACCCACGGTTGTACATTGCTTGTGTTTTGTTTTCTTTCTTTTCATACGCTTGTGCTATTATTGCCGTCCCGGGGAGCGCTGGTAGAATTTTGCTCTCCCCGAGTTAGTAGTGAATGGTTTCATTTAAATCACTTTTCACGACACGTCGCGACTGCAACCAATTCAATTACTCTGATTACGATGAGTTGAGTATGATTGCCGACATGTTTAACTCATTTGGAAGATTGGGTTTGACGGAAACATAGAGCCTCTCGTTAGTATATTTCATTTTATTGATTTACGCTTTCGTAATATGGTCGTGGATTAGGTACGATTTCGCAAAAATTAACTTTCGATAAAAAAAAAACAAGACAGAGGAGGTAGAAAAGTTATCTTGAAAAGTGTAAACAATAAGCTGCACAAAGCTTTAATTGTATCTAAGCGTTGATCACACAATCCATGATATTTATATTTATTTTGTGTTTATTGCAAACTATTGCAACAGCACTCTTTCTTTCGCCCGTAGTAGTATTAGGTATTGTGTAACAAGCGTTTTCTTAAGCAGTCTAATATTATTATTTTATTGCGACGCTAAAAATCAATCGCTTGACTCGGGCTACCGCGAAAGAGTGGCCTTCGGTCATTGCCTTAGCCACGATGTTCGGGAGCCTTTGAGCGATCGGGAATATTCGGCTCGATCGGTATCGGATGCTTCCCACACTACGCGTTTGTACCGCGCTCTGTCGGGAATCACGGTAGATAACACCGACAGATCGAATCGAACGTTAATTATTATTAACAGTGTTATTAATCGCAATATCTGTGGTCACACCTTGGGCTGTCTTTGCGTACAATTTGTTTGGTCACTCATGGATTTGTTAGGAATCGATCCTGTTCGACCCGACGTTTATCGAGTTGACCACTATGATTTGTTATTCACCAATCAAACATTCAAAAATCTGTCACTTGATGCAATAAACAACAATTATCCGCCGAAAGCGGTTCTCTATGTATGCGAATAAGCAGTACGCGATAGTTTGACAGCTTCCTGTACGTTTTTTTTTCTAAAATATTATGATGTTTTGATATATTGTATAATATTTTTGAAATTTACCATTACTCAAAAGGCATCTGAATAATTATTTCATTCTAAGTTATGTTTTGTTAATTTTTTGATGTAGTTAAATACTGTGTTCCGTAAGATTTTGCCACATCCAAAATCTCTAGAAGTGCTTGGTCCCGTACAATAGCGTATATCAGAGAACTAAAGTATAGTATATTTCTTAAGGCTAGTAGTAAAAATAACTATAGATTTTATTTTCACTTTAATGTTACATTTTAACTGTGCTTTAGATAAAACACTTTGGTAGCAACTATCATAGCAATCATTTTATTAACTTTTGCTGATATTATCATAGCTTATCCTTTCTTCTTCAGTATTAAGAAGAAACAAACGGAAACTCGTTCACCAATTGTGATACTTTCAAACAAAGTTGATTTGATAACATTCATAAATTTATGCTATGAAAACCATAAATTGTGCAACTGCCAGGGCCAAAATGCATTAGACCATTAATTTATTCCGTTTGTTGATTCGATTGCACCGTAGTCATTGATTTCCCGTAAATTGATTTTACGGATTTTTCTCGAAAATTTAATTTCCCCCTCAAAAATTGAACACCCCGTTCATTGTCATGGTGGTTGCACAATGCTACCGTTCTGGGAAAAGTTTTTGTTCCCTCCCGCACAAGCAGAGGTGTTTGGCACTCGCACATTCTACAGTCAATTATTCTTCTCGTCGCGGAGCGCGATGAGTCAAAAACCAAAAAAAAAAACGGAAACGAACGACCCGAGGGCAGACCAGCGCGCTACTATCATTCATTAACGCCTCTTTACATCCCGCCCGGCACAAATGGGCTACCATTTTTCATCCTCAGTCACGTTCATTTTTCACCCGTAAAGTTGACATCACACGCTAAACGCAGTGTAAGGTGCGCGTTTGCAGCCAAAGGGCTCCCGATCCATAGCAGACGGTAGGTAGAAATGTTTGAAAGAAAGTGAATGTGACGCAGTAAAAAAAAAATTGTGACTTGTACAAGAGTTTTCCGCGGATTTTGGTATGAGAGTAACGCACGAAAACGGAAAAGAAAAGAAAATAAAACAACAGTACATACGATGTATACCTCTTCAGAGTTGTGCAAAATGTGAACTGATGCCACAGTACGTGCTCACTTAAGCCATCTTATACGGGGATCTGCCAACAACGCATCTTCTGTCATTCAACCTTCCCTCCCTTAACATACCCCCTTCGGCCCAACTCAGATTGAAGCTCCTCCTTGCTGAATGGGTAATCCATCTGCCTAATATACCCGTGCCCTGGTCTGTTGCCTCAACGCTGCTGTGCTTTTTGTCGTATCTTTGATCTTGCCGAATTGCACTCGAGCCGCGACTCACGACTAGAGTATCCATTAACATATTTTTTAATTACCGCTAAGCAAATGTTAGCGTGACTTTCTGCCACCGAAAACCATCATTCTAGGAAATGTACATCCTCCAGCTGCCGTCGTCGGAGTATTTCGGTGGAATCGTTCAGTAACAGGCTCTCCGCATGTTTGTTTTTTGACAGCGGTTAGTTAGTTTTAATTCATTTCTTCATTTCTGAAGTTTAATCTGAAGCTGTGTTGTTTATCGTTTGTTGCAGATCGTTTATTATGTTCGTATATTATTCACCTTTATTATTCGGATGCAAAACCATCGAGAACAACTTTTTTGAAGCTCTAAACAAAATGTATGAACTAATTACAATTTTTCATTTTATGAAAATAATTTTGACGGTTTTTTTCAAATTTAAATCTCTATAGTCTTTACATCGTCTTTCTTGTTAAAATACGTTTTTAACTGATTTATCTTGGTTATTATTTTATACAGCCTGGTCATTTTTTGTCTGAACAAAACATCTAATTTATCCATTTTAGTATCTAGTTTATTTATTATTATTTGCTGTCATAAAAGTGTAGTATAGTAATACCTTCTGAAATCAACATCAAGTAAAAATCTCATTTATAATTTTACCATTTACTTTCTATAGAACAAGTGGCGATTATCCAAACCAGTTTTAAAAGGAAATACAGTACTACGTCGATTAATCGCGGCTTAACCGGCGAGCGGTTTAACCATGCGCATCAATTTGACAGCTATTCAACATTTGCCGCCATAGTCAGTTTGGACAACTTTTTTTTTGTAGTTATCTAGTGTCTAGTAATATTTTTGAACTTAATTTTTGTTGAAAAATAATTGCTAAACCTAAACTTAATATTTCACCATGTATCAGATTTGTTATCAGATTAGATTAAATCAGATGGTAGAATACAGACACAAACGTACCATCTTCTCATTGACTTCAAAAATGTATATGATAGCTTAGCCAGGGTAAAAATGTACGACACTATGAGCGCTTTTGGAATCCCGGCCAAACTGATAAGGCTAGATAGAATGACTATGACCAACGTAGAGAGGGCCTTCCGCGACTCGGGGGTGGAGACTGCGGGAACCATCTTCTATAAGTCATCCCAGATCCTGGCATACGCTGATGATATAGACATCATTGGTCTGCGGCTCTCCTATGTAGCAGAAGCCTACCAAGAGAATGAGCAGGCGGCAGAGAACTTCGGATTGCAGATAAACGAGGCAAAGATCAAACTCGTCCCAGAATTCACCTATATCAGATCAAAGGTCAGCTGAGTTGCGCGCAAGGATGCTGGTGGCCAACCGGTCTTTCTACAGCCTGAGAAATCAGTTCACCTCAAAGAACCTGTCGCGACGGACGAGGCTGGGACAATATAGTACATATATAGTACCGGTACTCACACACGCCTCTGAGACTTGAACGAAATCCTCTTAGCCGCGTTCGAGAGGAAGATGCTCAGAAGGATTATTGGTCCCGTATATGTGGAGCCGTTATAACGACGAGCTATACGAGATGTATGGCAACCTCACTGTGTAGCGTATCAAGCTCGCTAGGCTCCGGCGGGCTGGTTATGTTAAACGCATCGAAACGGACGACTCAGCCCGCAAAGTCTTTTTAGACTGTCCACAAGGCGTGGTAGAATAACGTGGATTATGAGTTTGAAAGTGTAAAAGTGTAACAAGATTTATTGGGAAAAAGGCTTATTAAGTCTGGGTTATGTTTTTTAAAGGATGGAGAAACTGCAAGAAACTATCATAGTTTTTTTTCGTCTTTGACAATTTCTGTGACAAATCAGTACAATTAAGTTAAACCAAGGTCCAATTTAGAAAATTGCGACCAGAACGTATTACTTTAAAAAATAATTTTTAGATTCAATATGTTTTAGCTATTTTTAGTTTTAGTCAGATATAAAAAGTCAAAACAGTTTGCTAAATAGTTCCCAATCCTGAATTTGGAACAAGTGATATCAAGGACATAGGATTATACACAATCGATTTGCAATTGAAATCTGATCTCTAATAGCTAAAATCTGCTAAGAGAGCTTCTTTCATTTCAATCGTGCATCTCATGGAAGATAACATTGTTTAGGATTAAAATATGTGAAGTACGTATTCATTACGTACTATTTTTTTCATCTTTTTCATACAGGTGAATTGTACCGTTATAAATGTCACACAGCGTCATAAATAAACGTCTGTTTCACGGTTAAACGGGCCCTGTAGCACCATTCAACAGCTGCTATTCACCCGGTCCCTATTCACACAAAACCCATTCCCCATAGGTACAATTCTTGAACGAGCAGCTTGCAAGTGAGCACATCCACTATTCATCACATTCATTAAAGGTGAAAAGTGGAACGACCAGTTTCAAAGCACCCTTAACCTGTCAAACGCAAAATATGTTTGCTGAAATCCGTCTCCAGGGAGTGCTATTCAGGTTAGCTTCCACTTATGAGGTGTTTTCTAAGGACAGTTGTTGGCCAAAACGTTTTCTTTTCATGGCAAAGAACTGCAATGGATGTAGCTAAACGAGGCTCAGTTTTCTGTGTATGATATGTGACAGATGGAATACTCTGCAATTTATTACGATGCATGCTAAGTTTGGATGTGGCACGTACTATCATATAAGAGCGCTGCAAGATATTTTCTTTCCTGTTCAATGTAATACATACAACGCTGCTTGAAAAATCTACTTTTACTTGCAAATTTATCTGGTAGCTTATTGTAGACACTTCAGCCAATATTTACAATCGTTAAATGAAGTATAATTCTTTATCTTTTCTTTTTTTTTTAGCATCAAAGGAAATTTCCTATTCAAACATTTCATGACTAATCGTTATCTAGTTCATAAGGAAACATTATGGAAAAAATATCCATCGTTGCTTTTATTTACAAATGTTTCGTTCTAGTTATAAGCTCACAACTGATAATTTATTTATTTCGTAATTTACGTTTCTAGCCATACAAGCAAAATAAGTTCCACGCATTATAAAAATCGATTAAAAATCTTTGTTCGATTAATGTTTTTCACCGAGGGCAAATTTTCGTGAAAAAGGTAAAATACAACGATCTGATAATATTGCTGTTATCGATTCCTCTACAAGAAATCACTGAGTATCTAATTTCTTCGAATCATAAACCGACATCATGGTAGTAATAGCACCGACAAACCGACATGACACTGGCGTTACAAAAGTGTCCCACACGAAAGTACTGTCATTTACCAGTGAGGCGAACACTTCTGTCAAAGTAAGCTCTGTTCACTGCTACTTCGATGTAAACAACTTTTCTAAATATAAATGGCGAAGGAAGTGTGAGGCAAGATTTTGTGAGAATTATTGGACAAAACACCCAGGAAAATCATTTTATAAGTTTCCAAATCAATGCAAAAGATGTGAGAAGTACATAAAACAATACGCATTGGAATTTGCGAAGAAAAACAAAAAGGGGGTTTAGCAGTTTCTTCTCTGTGTCAGTGTAGTAAGCCAATCATTATAGAGATGGCGCTAGTGTTTAACGTATTTTCATTTGAAATAAGGAGACAACTTTTGAAGCTCATTTTGTTCGAAGTGTCACGTCGGTTTGTCGGTGGTAATAGCGCAGCTACCGCTGTGCCACTGATGCTGGGCTATGGTCATCCCGATTGAGGTCAGGTATGGACATCACCGCTTTCCCAATATGCCAGTTCAACTCAATAAATGGAATATTTGTCACATTCATTTTCATGACAAACGGCTAAGGCTGCGAGCTAATGAGGATTACCGTGTATGTGCAAATGAACCGCACGTCGTGTCTGCTTGCAAAACATCCACAATGCCTCGCGCAATACGCAGCATCCCTTGGAAGCTGCGCTCATAAACCATACGACATAGAGATCTTCCCATCGTATGGGAAATGTGGAAAATTAATCATCAACCATCGGTCATTCCGCAACAGCACAGCATGGAAATTGGTGTGTATGTTCGCAATATCTGCATGCACACCGCTGACAGATTTACAAAATGCAATATCAGCTATAAGCAACGCTACATGCATAAAGCAGCATGTAACATTAGTCATATGGATCAAAGTAAAAGGCCACCTAAGGGGTCTCGTAAATTACATTCCCTTTATTGATCTTAAGTGCTTTTGTGATCGATATGAGAACGCAACAGCATTTTATTTACAATCAAATCTCTGTAAAGCTGATACAACATAAACCGAAATTTCACAGTCGTCTGCCGTCAATCCTTTGTACAAAACTGTCAAACTGTGAAACTGTTTTCACTGTATACATTGCCTACAGGAATACAACAAGTTTATTGATATCAACATAGCAGGCCGTGCACCAAAAACGAACAACAATCTTTGTCTAGTGGACGTCTATGTGTTAATCAAACATAACTTAAAAAACGGAGAAAACCCTCAATCTAAATTTACAGCAAATATAATAAAGCCAACATTTCGAAGGAATTGTAGCTTCGTTAAACCATGTCCAGCAGACGAGAAGCAGTATCAGATGTTTTGGAGGAGCTTTCCAACGATGAAATACGCAGACGATTAATTCTTTACGGCGGTCCAAATCTTCCCGTGACCGAACAAACACGAGCTAGGCTGCTGGATGTACTGCGAGAATACATCGACAAACCTCAGCAGCATAATATAAGCAAAAGCAACTCCAGCGATGAATCAAAGTCATCAAACAATGCACCGCGAAATAATGACACTTGTTTGCAAAGTTCCACCAACGCCAGCACTTCGAACACTAACTCAGCGGCAGCTAGAGATCTGATCGGTATTCCACTTCATATTATTGTCTACAGTGGAGCTATCTTGATACTCAGTGTATTCGTGTATTACTTGCTTTATCGGTTTTAAACAATATACTGTAAGTAGTATGTTTTAAAATTCTTCTGATGGATAATTTTTTAGCTACGACACGTTGTGGTTTTATTTCACACCGGTACAGCAGCTCTGAATGTAACTCCTCTGTTGAAAAAAGCATTTCACTAGAAGACAAGCCCGGCATAACTGGATGAAGAAAACTACATTTGAATAAATTTCTAAATTCATATAAGCTGTTTCAATAAGTTTTGGTATTTTTTGCGAAGATTCTTTCAAATGAATGGAATGAATTGTTACACAATTTCTTTGTTTTACTACTATTGAAAATGAACTTACAAGCAATAATAAGCTTTTCATAAGCTCCAAAGTATGTACAAATGGGTACGCAAGTGACAATAAAGGAAAATATTCGTCTTATGAATAGAAATTTGCATAAGTAAATTTTTTTAATTCTTCAAGCATTCCTCGTTTGACACTATAAAACTATTACATATGTTGATCAACCACTCCATTACGTCGACGTATGTCGACAGTCAACTCGAGCTATGCAGTCAAACTTCTGAACCCGTCATCTTATCTGACACTAACCGCCGAATGTTCCGCTCCAGACGCAAGCAAGTTTATAAACCTTCACCTGATACGTAAATCTGCTGTCGTATCGTGCTGCTACTTTTCAAAGTTCGCATACTCCCAATCGAATAGTTGTTACGTCCAGTGCTGCCATTTTCTTACCCTTCCCAGAAGCAGCAAGGATATTTCACCAGCAGTGTGAGAATTCCCCAATCGGTTCGTATTGAAAGAATCATTTTTCAATATTTTACGCTCACACACATACACACGCTTCGACACACACACAATCACACCAGCATCTGCGTAGAGAGTGAAGGTGAACGATGGCAAAACTTGCCACAACTCCGATCGCCTTCGCCTTTGTTCGGCTTTGCACCCTGTACAAACATGTCCGAAAGAAAGTTGAACGATTCTCGGAATGTTGTAGCCTCGTTCTTGAATCAAATTGTGCCCTAGAGAAATATGTCAACAGTCTGTCTTCCTTACCTTCGTTTTCAATTCTGCCTCACCGCTCGGGGTATTGATAAATGAGAATTCGAACTATGCCTCTATGGTCTCTTCTATCCACACCTTGGACAGGCGCCTGGCCAAGGGGCACCATTTCATCGATGATTGTTTGTAAATCGTATCATTAGTTTCGATCGACGCAAACAGAACTGTACTGTGGAAAAAATTTGAAAGAAAGCAAGGTCAAAACTTATACCAATAAAAAAAACAAAAACCATCAAACTGTTGTCACCCTTCTGAAAGGAAAAAAAAAACAAAACACTCACTCAAGCTTTCTCAAAACAAACAATAGTTACGAATTGCTAAACTTTTTCGTGGTAGATTCCATCCCCGGAGGTTTGCCTTTTTGTTGCGTCCATTCTCCAAACCATCAGTCGTCCGTATCATATTTGCGGCAATTTTGAAGGTTATTTTAATATGCATGCAAAACCAGAAAAAAACATTTTTTGTTTTGTTTGCATGAGCATGTGCAATAGGACAAGAATAGGTATGTATGTTTGATAAATATGGTTCATTTATTTGCTGTCACATAAACCACTTGGGCATTATGAATACGACAGGTTGATCTGCATACTGTGGTTTGTTATTTAAAACTGGAGGAGAGTGGTGTTCTTTTTTTTTTAAAAAGGTTTGATTTTAATAAACGAATCCAAATGTTTTTCGTTTAATGCGGCCCCATTTATTCGATTGTTTCTCAGAACCTTTGCAAATAAAATTAATGTTCCTCGGACGAGTATATATTTACCAACAGTTGAATTTGTTGAGTGACGTTAAAAATAACTTCTTGCATCAATTTCACTCCGCAACCGGCCAGAGCAGCTCTACCTTCAAGCCGCTACAAGTGCATTGCATTCTTGGTGCTCTACGAATGGTATTGAACTGTTCATCGGCGAAGTGTGTTGTCGTTACGTTTGCAAGAAAGAGATTTTAGTGTATGACTACGCGGTTAATGGATCCACCATTGATCGCAGAAACTGTTTCAGAAATCTAGTAGTGCTCCTTGACAAAAAGTTACCTTCCGTGACCAGCCAGGGCACGTTGTCGCAAAGGGTAACCAATTGATCGGCTGTCCAAAACAAGTGGGTCGCGATATCACTGATCTGGTCTGCATTAAGGCGCTGTACTGTGCTATCGTGCGTTCAGCGCTAAAATATGTTTCGATAGTATGGTGGCTTTCAGTTGTTCGGCCCGTTTGGAGTCGATCCAGTGAAAATTCATGAAGTTCGCTTTATGCTCGTGAAGTGTCCTAAATTGAACTATGAGGAACGTTGTGCGCTGCTAGGCCTCGAGTCGGTGAAGCAACGGATCTGCAACGCTCATAGGCTGCTTGATGCGGGACTTGTTAACAACAGGATCGACTCGCTGACGCTTCTTTCGATACAAAAATATGTTTGTCCCGCGCTAGATCGTTACTCAACGAGGAGGAACGCTGCACTCGCTTTAGCTTCTCTGATCTGATCCGATAACTAATACGATGAATAAAATGAAACTAAATATAATGTTTATGTAACCTTGTTTCGCTGCAAAAGGGCCGCTCACGGTCCGTTGAATTATAACCAATAAATAAAAAATAAATAAATAAACAAATAAATAAACAAATAAATTAATTAATTAATAAATGACAAATAAATAAATAAATAAATAAATAAATAAATAAATAAATAAAAACATAAATAAATAAATAAATTAATTAATAAATAAATAAATAAATAAATAAATAAATAAATAAATAAATAATTAAAATAAATAAATAAATAAATCAACAAATAAACAAACAAATAAATAAATAAATAAATGAATAAATAAATAAATTTAAAAAAAATAAAAAAAGCATAAACAAATAAATAAATAAATTGATCAATTCATTAGTTAATGAAAAAGAATAGATTTTTTAGTCGTAGCGATTAGACCAAATTGTTTAGTAAATAATTAGTTAAACTCGAAATTATTTCGGGTTTGAACTGATGTACACGGTCTGTGTACCAGTATTTTCAAAAAACTTGAGAGACAAATTTCAAATCACAAATCACAATTCCATATCACGAAATACAAATGTATTAATTAAGGCATATTTTTCATTATAAAAGATGGAATTATATAGAATTTCCCATTTGTTTATACATGGGACGAAAATTAAGCAACAGATTAAAGAAAGAACAATTGCAATGACGAGCCATCGTGCTTCGTTAGTAACGAAAAGACAACATAAGCGATTTTTTTTTAAATTAACAATAAATTATATCTACTTGACAATCACATAATCCATCCATTTCTAGTCTATTTTAAGACGACTGATGTTTCTTTAAAATATCACACTGCATTTATGGTTTGAATCACAATAAGAAAAATAGTAAAAATTGTCTAAAGCCAAACATCCTCTTATCCCATTTTAGTACAACTTTATTCGTGATTGGGTAAAAAAATGAAGCTAAATTTTCAAAGAATTCAAGATCAAACTGTCCCAGGCTTTAGAAAACTTCCAATATACTAACTGCAAACCATCTTACCAAAGCTATGTTATACATCGATGAAATAAATACAAACGAATGAATGAACCATGCAGTGGATGTGATTACTTTTTTGGATAACTTATATTTTATATTTCTAATAGAAGAGTACTTCTAATAGAATAGTTCTCTAAGGTAGTCGATTGCTACTGAGCGAACGGTATACATGAATACAAAGTAACTCTCCTTCAAACTAGTACATGTAACTAAAGAAATACCATACCGTTGCTAACTGTTTCAGGACCTGTTCTCATATTTGTCTCATTGATTGACTGCTAGCAGTTGGAATGTGGCGCCCACACTCCTATGTGCCGGCTACAGTAACCAAGCATCATCCAGCAAATCCATAACACGGTTCAGAATACCACCGTAAAATCTCCATAATGTGCACCATTTTTCCAACTTATAACGAAGCCGTTGTTAGACGTGCGCATAAAACGAACACTGATGGGGGAAGGGAGTCTTCGACAAACTCGGATGCTCTCCCGGAATTGCTGCACAGATGGGTACATTCCTCGGCACGAGGTGGCTCCCTTCTCTATGAATACCGGGTTTCCAACTGACTTCCTCTACTGAATACCACTCAACCAATCAAGCTAAGGGCAGGGAAAGCACACACTACAAAAAAACACACTCATACAAAAAAAAATACACATCCATTCCCCGCTTGATGGTTAGTCTGTCGTCAACAGACATTCGCAAACAATTGCATTACTCACTATTGTTTGTTGTCTCGCAGGTTTCGCATTAACACTCGGCTCAGATTCCCCGCGCCGTAGCGCTGTGTGCCAACCTACACTTTTATTGTCATCTGACAACGGTGTCAAACGTACCGAGAGGCTATGTTTGATCATCATTATCCAGACCCTGTAAAGTTCATTCGCGCCATTCACAGCCTTTTTTTTGTTTTGCTCCCTTCTTTCACACCCTTCACCGGCTTCACTCTGCAGCCGTTTGGCCGGTTGCACCTTCGTCGAGCATGACGCCTTTCGTTATGCTGCATGAATACCCGGATACTTTGTTGTGTCGTGATTTTACGCCTCCCCCGGCCCTTGCTTTCTACTCCATCGTTTCCGGGTCGTTTTTGTACGGCTCAAAGAGGCTTAAGCGGCAGCCTAAACTGGGTGGCTTTTAGACGTAACCCGAAACGAACCTGCTGCCCGGCGGCGAAATATGTTCGAACGAGCGCCTACGGGTAAGATCAACACTTTTCTTGTCAAGGTAAGGACTACTAAGCCTGCCATTTTCTTCTTCTCGCCTTCACTCCCGATGGCGGCTGCTATGGAATCACGACCCCTTCAAGTAGAAGAGTCTGGATGGTGAAAAATGGAGGGCAAAAAGTTGTCGTTCACTGTGCGCGCCAATGCAATGGATGCGGTCTGCTGCCGCTGCGGCTGCGTTATTGCTATAATGAGCTTTTTATAGAGCAAACGTGACAGGAGGAAAAGTGCTCCTTACGCTAAGGAAAGGGCCAACCGAGCAAGTGAAGTTTTAGTGGCTCGTCTTTCTGCTCTTCTCGGAAGTAGCCGACTCGCATGCCAACGCTACCGTTGCTAGCGTGTGTTGTGGAACGTTTGTACGCCAGTACGGATGACCGCCCCAGACTTGGATCAAACCTTTTTTTTAAGCATAAGTTAGCGTCAAGAATTGGGGCTACCTTGAGTTTTCTTTCGGTCGATACAACTGTTCCCATAGTTTCCTTACGCGAATTTCACAGAAGCGGGATGGTTACACACACAAAACCAACCGTACCACCTTCTTACTTCTGACTCATCGGATTTAGTGATATTCCATATCGTATAAGGCGATTGTGCGTACCCTGCAGCGATAATCTTTACACACAACTCAACGAAGGGTAGTTTTGTCGACGTTGGAAACATTTATAGGTAAATTAAGCGCAAACATTGGCTTATTGTTGCTTTGGTGATACGTTTTTATTTGGCCTTGAAAGTGTAACCCCATTTTCTAGCTTAGATCTGCCCGATATGCATGCCATCTAACTTAGCCTAACTTTGAAATTGTTTCAATTGTTTGTTGAACTTGATTCACATCAATCAACAAACAATAATCGTTGAAATAAGTGGACGCCTAGTTTATATGTTAGTAAACATATTAAATTTACCATCAACAATCCATAATACACCAGTTTTCGAAAACTAAATAGAAATAGCCTTTGTAACAGGGCTTTAAACATTGATTATAAAATAAATACTCCTTTTTGTGAATTTCGGGTGCCCAAATAATCAAACTAAGTTATTAGAAATAAATGATGATGTTTTTCTTACAGAGGAAAACGAATGGGACAAAGAACAAGGAACAAAGACATGGTACGGTCGTATTGTCATATTTTGATACATTTACACATCATTGGTACATACTTCTTCTTCTTCTTCTTTGGCACAACAACCGCTGTCGGTCAAGGCCTGCCTGTACCCACTAGTGAAGTGAGCTTGGCTTTCAGTGACTTATTATTACCATAGCAGGATAGTCAGTTCTACGTATGGGGGCACGGTCTATTCGGGACTTGAACCCATGACGGGGATGTTGTTAAGTCGTACGAGTTGACGACTCTACCACCAGACCGGCCATTGGTACATACATACATACATAACATATTATCCAATCTCAAGATGACAAGTAGAAGGTTGTTATTTACATATATATTTTATATTTTTTAGGATTTAAAAATGGAAATATAACTTTATTTATTCCTGACTCAACGCAAATTAAGAAAGGCATATTAAAGAGAATGCACTAATCTTTTGTTTGTGAGCTGGATTATTAAGTTGACTAATAATCTACGTTGATGTGTAAGGGTAAGAAAAGATAGAATCTTAAAATCAACTAAATAGTAAAACAATTATTTTTCGCAATTTACGGAAAATTCGGAAAAGATAGATAAAAACAGTTAGTGTATGTATGTGTAATTTTTTTCACATCTTTGTGTATTATCAATTTTTTTAAACCATTAATTCAATCCAACATGACTAATAACAAAAAACAAATTTAGAGTCGTAACCTTACATTGACGAAACTACGAAAAAAATTGTTTTATTTTTATACTGTTTATTATAACCCTAAAGAATGTCCTAAAACGAACCTTTATTTTAAGTGGGTTTTACATAAATATTTTTAAAAAGCAATTAAAAAAATAAGTTTTACAACTTCATTTTGGTTTTGATTTTTTTTATTTATTTAAATTTTTTATTTGGTGTGTATTTGGTTTTGTTATGTAAAAATAAGCTAAGTAAATAAAACGTTAGAATTTATATAATTTTTTTATTTAAATTGAACAGATGTGAATTTCGGACAAAACCGTTACAAAAACTTCAACAACGATTTATAAATAGAACCCAGATGTGTCGTATTATTACGTGCATAGTTGAGGAATGTAATCATAACCTGATGTTTTTCCTGCCACCTAAGTGCCTAACTTAACACTCGCTATTTTCTTGGATTGTTTCAAAACAAGATGTGAAATAGCCTTATTCACAAATCATGCATTAACATCATGTTTTTATATATCTTTTTCGGATTTTCCACAAATCACGAAAATCGACAGTCCATATAGCTACGGCAGGCGACTTAGTGAAATATCCTTTACATGGCACGTTAAATCAACATTTCTCAACACCGACATAATACATTAATCGATCACGTAATATTTTACCAATGAAATTTTTATAACAGGATATCTTGCACAAAATATTGTAACTACAACTCCTCCAATCTTTATGCAAATATTTATCGATGTATCGTGAGGGGTACATTAAAGTTATTTTAAATTGCAAAACATCTCACTTTGAATATTTAACCTCATTGCTTGAAATCAATTTCATTAAATAAATATTAAATATATAAATTTTACAGGTAATTAGGGTCTTAATTTGAATGAAAATGATACTTGACACATAAATTATAAAAAGAAAGCAGCAAATAATATGTATCATATTTGTTCAATTCTAATCCTATTTTTTTTAAATCTCCACTTACCAAGTGTTGGATTGTTTAGAAAACATAATTTCCAAATGTCTGACGTTCGTTCATTTTCAGGATCTGATTGAGTTTTAATGCCGTGGTCTGCCAAACAAAACTCGTTACGATAGAAAACAACAATCCGTTGCTAATCAAACTGCTGCGCTCATTACGTCGCCTTATGTCTTAGATTTATAGCACTGTTTGTGAGTATCCTTCCGGGAACTTTTGTACGCCCAGACTCAAACACACACACGCTTGCCAAACAACGTTCCCATCCTGGGCTCTTAGCGTGATTTCAACTGAAACAAAAAGCCGACCAAAGCTGACCAAAGCTCGAACCGGAACTAATAAATTAGCCCTCCGGCAACAGTTGTTTGTTTCCCACGTCTTTTCAATTTTGCACATTTTGCACAGTAAAGTCCTTCCCGTACCAATCTGTTTGACGCAATGTTCGTGCAAAAATTCATCGAAACCGTATTATCGTCTCACCTTACCTCAACTTTTCCTGCTGTTTTGTGTTGGCCTTCCGTTATTTGTTTTTTTTTTCTTTGTTGCTCTCCAATTTATTCTGTCCTTTTCGGCAAGCGCACTGCCCAACTTTCGATCGAAGAGGATCTGCTCATTTAGTAATCAAAGCAGAAATGAAACCAGGAGGTAAAAAGCGAAAGAAAACGAAGTATACAGCTCACGAAAACTGCATTCGGAAATGAACCACTCTGCAGTGAAAAGTTTTTCCAAGTCAAGCAGAGAGTTTGCGTGTCGGGAGTTTGGAACGCTGTGGCACGAGAACGGCAGTGGGCGGACCGTTTCTAGCCGTTACTCAGCAGTTCCCGCATCAAGAACGGAGGGATTTCAATCAGAAAGTTTGAACTATAAATTAGCAACGGGAACGGGTTTGCTTAGCCGGGCGCACATCGTGCAATTCCCTGCATCCCTTGTCAATGGATCTTGCATCCCAAGATGTACACATAATTGATGAGAAAAATAAAGATCGGTGTATCGGAAATTATTTAACGGCCAGCGGAGTTTGAGCATTCGTGACCTATTTCAATCGTTAGGATTCCTGCAGTACTCCCGGAAACAAGTGCACCAACTGGAGTAGATTGAGCGTGCTGAAAGTTTCACGCAAACGCTACGGCAATTGAGATTTGAGGCATGCCAGTGTTGAAGAAACCAATCGGAATGGTTAACTTGTAGAGAGATTGAGGAATCAATTGACGAGATTTTATAATTTATATTGTTTTACATTTATATTTTTTTGAATTTGTTATTTTAACTTTTCATACATTCTACAAAAAGAAATTTGTATAAATAAAACACGCTGTAGTATTCAATGTTTAGCACATTGGTATGGCGAAATGTAAAACTGCTTCTCAGATTTTGAAGCATTTGCCCCACGTTTATAGACATTTTAAGACATTTTGTAAATATTTGACCCTTCATTTCGTTCAACAATAGTAGGAAAACAGACAAACATTTTTGAGAAATATACATTTTGATACATGAAACTTAATCCCCAAATCATACATTATTTAATTGAGATTACGTTTAACAATAGCAAACGCCTCGTTCGACCATGAACCATCGACGCAGATAAAAAGTCTTGTCCAGAGCAGCAACAATGCTCAAATATAAATAAAAACCATGCCAATCAGTTGATTGAGTAGCATGAAATAGCTTTTCCATAAGTTTCCGTAAGTGATTGATTCACGTCGGTACGTCCAACCGTTAGCTTTCACGTCCACAAGGAAGCCGATGTGATTCCACTACCGGTGCATAAAAGGGAGAGAAAAAATCCTCAAAATAAAAAAGCGACATGGACCGAACGAAAAGCAAAGCTTTCGAATAGCTACAACATAACAGCTATTGAATGGCGGAAGCTTCTCATCTACGACTTCAACACGGTGCCGGTTCGCGTTATGTTAAGAGGTGCCGCTCACGGACATGAAAGAAGCTCAGCAACGGTGCCGGTGGTTGCCGGCCGTAGATAAGATTGAAATAATTGTATTTGCCTAGAAAGCAATCCGCTAGCTCAAGGTCGCGCATGCCGACGAACTCGAATGATGCTCACGGATCCATCATGGCTTTGGCAAACGAAGGACATTAAGTCCTGCCACGCTTGTTCGTGCATGCGTATGGATAGATAGATAGATGTGCGTGTGTGTGAATGTGTATATGCTTATACAAAACACAATTGTGTACTTAAGTGATTACTTAAGTGACCAGTGAGGGAACAAATACCAAACGAAGGCGGTGTCTTGTTTAACTTGTCTTTTGGCTCAGCTCGGGCAATTTTCCTAGCCCCGAAAGGTAATTTGTCTGTACAACGAGCCAAGGGACACATTCTTAATTACTTGTCGGCAAAAGACCTTCACTAGGACTATCCCCATGGAAAAGATATTATGGCGCTTTATAGCAAAATCGGTGAACGGTTGATGGGAATCATTTATCTTTTACAAGTAGATGGCTTAGAATACGGCTTTTCTGCGTCTGCATTATCTACTGAACTACATGGCAACCTCTATTACTCTTTTAAATAGATCTCATAATCATGTCTTAATGCATTATATATTGTTTGTTTGCAATCCAATTGCTCGGTTCGTTTCGTAGCGACAAAAACCTAACTATTTTTGTGAAAACGGGAGCTTTTTTCTCTTACTAGAGCTTTTATCTAAGGCAATAGTGATCCATTGGTCGAAGGAGACATATCAGTAACATTCATTTATGTTTATATTGATTACTTTCTATATTAATACACGTAACATCTAATGTCTGCTTAGTTCGTTAATTCATGTCCATGCTCTACAAATGGTGAAAATAGCAAACAGGAAAGGTTTGGATTTCCGTCAGGTGAAATAACTTTTTATTGTTAAAGTTTTTTTAAGTGTAAACTTATTATGCGGCCACTATTACAGCTCTTTTCGCAGTTATCAATATATTTTTGTGGTTTTTCAAACTTGACAAAAAAAAATCAGCATATTCTAACAATAGTGGCCACGTGACTATTGACATACCAACATACAAGCATTTTTTTAGTAAAACGTTAATGTATAAACTATAATGTGTGATTTAGCAAGATGTATGCTCTATCCTTCAAAACTCGTCAATCAAAGAAACTCGAATTATTTGTTCAGAATTAGTTTCGTAATAAATACTCAAGATTACAGAAATTATAAAATCAAATAAAAAATCCCATTTTAATTAACTGTATTAGCGTGACTATAGGGAAACACATTTCCATAACACATATGAAAAACCAACAGTTTCTACTGCTCAGAAAAAGTAGCCAATACAAGCATCGGGATAAAAATATGTTGTTTGTAGACAATGGGACCCTTTACGATTCTGCTCAGCTTTTTGTATGGAGTTTGACAGTTAGAGACTGAAATCATGTAAACACTCCATACAAAACCACACACTAAATTAGCCTGCAATTTGCAGTCTAGATTATTATAACCTCAAAGCTAGAATTAGATTCGAGCACCTGCTCGAAAAAAATGGCTAAACAAGGTGGTGTTTACATTTATCCCAAGGTGCATTAAAGAGTGCATGGTGATGGAATCCAGAATCAAAGGGTATGTAGTCCAGGTGGTATCATAGCATGTTTTTATACCCAAATTTAAATATCACTTTTTGGCAGGATGGGCGAAATCTTTTGTTCAAACTAGCTTTCTGGAGGCTTGACCAATACAAAAAACACACTTAAAATCTTCATTCAGAAACAGAAGCGATAAAATTCAGCCTTCTAAATTCATACACCTTGGGATAAGCCCACCTGTATATTATACTCACTTAGATAGCTGCTCGAAAACTGCTATACAATGCAAAAAGCTGACAGGCTGAAATTTCAGCCTACCAACTTAAAACGGAAAGTACCCATATAATAGTTTCTATTGAAAATGAATTTTATATTATATTTAGGCTTAACAATTATTGAATTTAACATGTAGCTAATACATTTTGATAGTTAAACACTTTTCCAACAGTTTCCTTGTGCTGATATTTCGTCGCTATCCTATTTATATCGTGCAATAGAAATGGAAAGTAACAGCCATTTATAAAAATCATAAATCAGGAGGTTTCCTGGCTGAGATATTCTTTTGTAGACAAATGTAACATCCAATCAGAAATAAAGAAATATCATATTACTAATTAACATTGTAACCAAAATGCTAAACGTCCTCATTGCGTTAAATAGAAAAAAACCTGTTTAATTGCCCAATAAAGTCTCATGACACCAAAACCATCAATTACAGCCTAAACATTCCACCACCATTCCACCAAACCTGTTAATTCTATCTAGCGGTATCCGGATGGCGGATGGCTCACCCTGTGGGTCGTCAATAGATATGCTTGATCGAGGTTTTGAAAATTGATTTCCGTTCGCCGGTTTGGACCCACCCAACCTCGCTAACCGCGACAGGAACGCAACGATACGGGGCCTGAATTTTTAATATGTAATGAAATATGAAATTTATTAGAGAACGAGTATCAGCTTATAAAGTGCGTTATTTCACGAGCATCGAAAGCATTCCATGCCTCTTTCCCACACCCCAAACGACTTACATTGCGCTCCCGCCTAATTGAAAACTGTAAACTTACACGATGGATATTTTCCCCCGAGGGTTGTGCACACCACAGGGCGGGTAAATGCGATGGTTATTTTACATTCTGGCAAACACGCTCGCACGATCTAACTTTGTGCGTAACTCACGGTTGTTTAATCTTTTTCCTCGTTTTATTTATGTAGATTATTTTGCACCATCGAAACCATTACCTTGGCCCAACCCACCACCTCAGTACTAGGCAGAACTCTGTACCACACCGTCAATTAACACGTTATTGACATTACGCCGCGTACTGGCTGTGTTTGAATGTTCTCTCATCACAAGCCTCAACGATCAACAAGTGTACAAATCGCGTTTCGACTTTATCTTTCAAACATACCAGTAATCAAACGGGGCCTGTCTTTTGCTTGCTTTCCCTTGGCACTCGACTGACTCGAGCTGAGGCCCCGCAGTAAGTCGGAGGGTCAGAGTTTGTATTTCTCTTCAATATTTTCTCTTTCTCTCACATACGCTCATACACTCTCTCCTCTTGCATACTCTCTCCCGCACACCCCCTCTCTCTCTCTCTCTCTCTCTCTCTGTTTTTCACCCGTAAGGTCCTTGTTCGAGGGCTATGGGGCGTAACCTGTCTTTTGAATATTTTTGCTCATTAGCAAATGCGCAAATTTCCCATCCATCAGCGAACTCTGCACGATGGCTCTGTTGTCTTGAATTAAGATATTTGCTCAACGTTGACGCCTAAGGAAGCGCCGTGTCTGGTGCCTTACCTGGCGCCCTGTACCCGAAACGGCACCCACTGTGCAGGCGACCGGGCGCCTCCGTGCCATAATCACCGTTTTGCATTCTAATAGGCTCAACTTTCATACCTGCTTTTGATATTATCAGACGCTCTCACCTCGCGTAGTAGCTACAGCGCGCGGTAATGCGCGGTATTAAAGGGAAAGAATTTTAGACGAAGAAACCCCATTTGCATTACATTACGCAGGGCGCGCGAAAGCGGCCTATTTATTATTAAACATTCCCGTTTTCGCCTTCCCATTTCTGCACCGTACCTTCCCTAAACACGGTGAAAAAGTGGGAGTGCGAAAATTAGAACGACCCCGTAATAACTGCGCTGACTAGAGATGGCCACCCACGGGGCGGGTAAAGTCGCAGGAATGGTTGGGAAGGTTTTTTTTTTGCTGTGTGTTAGGCAAGCGAGTTGGTTAGGTTGTTTAGTATCGGGAGTTGCTTGATTGAGTTAGGTGAAGGATGGAAGATTTTTTTACAAAGACACACACACACACATACAAACGTTGCAAAAAATATCTGGTACAAACCGTACCAAACCTTCCTATGCACGGGTTCGCATCGATGAGAGAATTCATTTAGATTCGAAACAGGTACTTGGCAGTCTCCGAAAGGGCTCCGCTGTGAGCTTTCGCCAGCATTCCATCATCCGCGGTGCTCGAGCCAACGGCGAGTCAACAGTAACGAGCACATATTTACATATCGTTCGAAATTTTCTTCTTTTCACGCTTCATCAACGTTCGATCATTACCGAGCGGTCCCGTGGGAGATAGCGCTAGATTGTTGTCTGGGGCGGTGCAATGGGCGGGCGTTTTTCTCGGTTGCCAACAATTTTTTTCCCTCACCCCTGCTGCCCCATCCCCACTCAACCGTTACGCAGCACCAGGGGTGTGGTTGTTTTGGGTAAGTTATTGATTTTTGGTACTTTTTTCCCACTCACGCGCTGCAAACTTCTTGCTCGGCATGGGCAAAGTGGCTGTACTCAATAAAAAAAATTATGCTTCCACACCACAAACCGCCCCAACCGGCCCGGGCAAGTCACGTGCGTGATTTATGAAACATAAAACCAATAAAATCCTCCTTAAAGTCGGAAGGCTGAAAGATTACTCGGTACAGATTTTAACGCGCTTTTCTGTCAAACATTTTCTGCCAATCACTTGTTTCATTTTTTTCATTCTTTCTTTTGTTTTCTTCATTTTTGCACCCGGTGTTTTGTTCACATTGTTCCACCTGTATCAACAAGTTTCTTGTTAATGCGCTGCCCTGCCCTGCATCCGTGACAGTGGATAAGTAAAATCCCGAAAATTAATTTTTGATTCCCAGTTCGGTGACTCTAACCTCGCTCTAACCATAAACATTCATCATCTCCTATCTGGACCGCCCATTTGTTTGTGCAATGAAACAAAGACCACCGAATCGTTCGCAAGCAAATTGTCTAAAGCTTTCGTTGTGGTGTAGCTGATTTTTATTTTTTGTTTCTTCCACGCTTTCACTCTTATCTCGCTGGCTGATTCATTTTCTTGCTTGTGGTTTATCCACACTGCATCACATCACACCACCGCGGGAGACGAGTGTACCCGGACCGGGCATCCGCACACTCGACATACAGATCTGGCGTGAATGTTTGGCGATCCCAGGCAGCCTGATCTGCCAGCCGCCTGCTCATCGGCACCAAGTGCAGCTCCCGGTTGCCGTGAGCTTGTTTAAACAGTGTTACTTTGGAATAATAAATCAACATCAGAGTGGGCTGGTTTTGTGTTGTTTTTATTATTATTTTTTTTTTGGCTGGTGGAGCCTTTTCTGCACGGATGAAAGAATTATTCTCTCCTATGATGGAAAGAAATACGGCAATGCTTCTGTCTCTTCCGGGTTCATAGTGCATTGTGAGGGCTATTATTATTTTTGTTTTTTTTTTTGGTGTAGATACGATAATAACTGTCAGTAATACAAACGAGCGTTTCATTTATGGACATTTACCCATTTGACCGGTCCAGGGGCTAAGAAAAGTAAATGTGTGGGAAACGGATAGCATGGATCGATGCAACACTATGTCAAAACTTAAAGCTGAAAATTTGCCCCGATAACACAGTCAGAATTCAAATTAGTTGGGATGCTTTTTAGTTGAACGCTCATTATACGGCTGACAGTTCAATTAATAAGCACCCGTTTCTAATAAAAACCGGAGTTTGAAAAATTCACGGAAATATCTGAATTATCGGAAACTATCTGAAAAGCATAAAATCAATGATTGACAGGCAATCAAAGTTCAATCAGTGAGTTCATTATGTAGGGGTTCCAGGAATAAGATGCGCCATACAAGGCAAAATTGATAAAATATCAATGAAATTTGATTTCAGACAGCAGTTGTTTATTTTTTAACTAATATTGTTATTTAAAGCGCAATGTAGTATAGTCTGTACTCACTGGTTGAACTTTAATTCCCTGTTCACTATTGAATATTTACTTTAAGGTTGGCATATTTTTCCTTACAAAAAAATTACACAAGCATGTTTTTTCTACGGACTATGGATTTTTTGTTAATTTTTCATAAACTGGAAAAAAGTTCAAACGCATGATTTTTAATTGTACTGTCTGCCAACTAACAAACATTTAACTAAAAAGCATGTGTTGAACTATGCTACAAAGTGTTGAACTATGAAATTGTGATTTTACAGTAAGTATTCAATAGTTGAACGCTTTTTATTTGGCATACTTCTTAGTTGAATGCTCGATAGTTGGCTGACAGTTTCATTAAAAAGCATGCAATTGTATGGGAAAACCGGTATTTGAAAATTTCACAAAAATCTCATTGCTTATCGAGAACAATTTCAGATTTTTTTGTATGTAAAAACGTGCTAACTAAAAAGCACATATTAATTAGATGGCAGGGAATCGAAGTTCAACCAGTAAGTTCAGACTGTATATTCTCCATACAAAAATTTATTTTATTTATATTCTATCAATTTTAGAACGATTTTTTACTAGTTGAGACAAAATTCTAGTTGAGAGGCATCTCGTATTACCGTGTACTACACGAGGTGAAATATACAGCAAAATGAACAGACAAAAACAAGCAAAATGACAGATGAAATATCTCACACATACAGCTAAATGGTTGGGGGAGGTACGACATCCTCCTTCGAAATTCACTTAAAAAGAATATCTTCTTAAGCAGAACATCACCAAATTGGAAGATATGATGAGTTGTTGACTGAAAATTAACGAAAGGCATGATATTGAAGTTATTTAATGGATTTAGTTGCGATTTTGTACGTGTTATTTGTTTACATTGGACATTAGCTGATTGCTGTGATGCGTTATCTGACAGATAGTTTGCCTGATCATATAGTTCATTTTGCTGTATATTTCACCTCGTGTAGCCGCACGATCATAAGAACGCACCAAAGCAACGGGCAAAATTGTCCCAAAATGAATGCTAACTAAAACAACACTCATTCTAGTTTGCACTACACTAACTGGTGAATTTTGGGCCGATCTACTTTGTGCGCATAATATCCCCGTTCATACTTGAAAACATTTTTGATAGTATAAATATGCACAATCATTCACAAACTTATGTGCAATTTTAATCTCTGATTCTCAAACTTTGATCTTTGTATTCCACTTTGAAAAACAACTATATTCATTTTTCACGTTGATCCCATAACCGAGCGGAAAGCAAAATTGTATTAGAACATGTCCGAACCGATGAAGTTGTTGTTGTGTTAATATGTTGCGTCAGCAACCCCTACAATGAAACATTTGCAAATGCAAAGCTGCTTCCGGTAGTTAACTAATACATTATTCACCGGAATAAAGTAACATAGATTTGAAGCTGCAGAAATGTTATAGGAAGTGTGATGGCTCTCTCCTGGCTATTAACAACAGCAACAACAACTAAATGCACAACAAGTAATCCATGTTAGCAACAAACCAATACACACCGTTCGCATTGATAGTGCTGAAAGCTAAATCCCTTTTCGAAGTCTCGTTGTCATTACCTTCGTCACTTGCCACCGTGATCCGTGACTATAAAATTAACTGACGACATGAGAACCGACTGTGCCAAAGCAGTCCCATACACGTCAATCAGTTTCAATCTGTAGCGTCAGCACTGCAACCGCTTCGTGATGAAAGTGTCGTTTGCTTTTTTGTCGTCTTCCTCCACCGTCACGGTGCTACGTGCCACAGCCCTAGTTTCATAGTTCAAGAGTGTCTGCTGCATTTTTAATCAACACTAATGGTACAGTTGTTTACACCTTGGTAGGACACTGCTTTTTCTTCCTTTTTGTGTATTTTTTTTCGACGAGATAGATTATCCTGTCTATTAGGGATCGGTTTTGCCTTTATAAGTGAAGCTCTGTCACAGGATACAGAATTAGTTTGATTCTTTCTAGAAATTTCGCTTTACATTGTAGCTAAGCAATTTTTCGAACATGTATTTATCGAAATAACTTATGAGGTCTGTCAATTAATTAATAAGTAAACAAATATACAAATGTCCTGGTGATGTGATAGATATTTCCTTGGAACGAAATGTAATGATTTTAGACTTTTCTTCGTCTAATCGTATTTATTGTTTGGTAAAATTATAGCTGTACATTAGGATAAAAAATGAGTAAAAATAAATAAATACAATTTTTAATAAGACAAGTCTCTTCTTTTTAGTCTAACCGAAACCCATCAAATATTTTAGCCAATGATTTTCTGAAAAACAAAACTTTTTTCTTCAATTAACCTTAACGTTTCTCAACAAATATCGTACCGCGTATACATAACAATTAAACATTTCGTAGAAATTGTTCACACTTCACCGGTCTCATGGTACAGTGAGCCGGTCTCATGGTACAGTCGTCAACTTGTACGACTTAACAACATGCCCGTCATGGGTTCAAGCCCCAAATAGACCGTGCCGCCATACGTAGGACTTACTATCCTGCTATGGGGGGAAATCAATAAGTCACTGAAAGCCAACCCCACAAGTGGGTTGGCAGGCCTTGACCGGCATCGGTTGTTGAGCCAAACAAGAATAAGAGGAGAAGTTCACGCTTCACAAACATTAATTATGTGTGTTTGAATTTAGCCGAAAACCAAATAAAATACTTCAAAGCAACCGTGCTGTTTGTTACGTGGCGTATGTGTTTTTGATTTTGCCTTTTTTTGTTTTGATTTCATGTGTTTTGTGTTCTGTTTGATGTATTTAGTGTCAGCATGGTGGCAACGAATGGTGGTCAGTGATTAATTCATTGTCCACAAAAAACACTCAGAGCGGTCCGATGATCCGTTGCGATGTAAATTGAAAGTCGCGACCCCGATCCTTTCGCACGCTGTCATGTTACACCGTTATCTTCTCCTCTCCTCCGCCGAAATCAAACCCTTTGTTTCCCGGAATGTGAGAGTTAATTTACGATCCGGTAGCATACTAATCAAAGCACCCCCAAAGCGACGCAACTGACGAGCGAAAGCTAATCACCAAGTTGAAGCGAATGTAAATTACTTACCCCCTTCTATCGCCCATCCTGGCAGCAATATTCCCTAAAGGTCTGCGTCGGTCAGTGTCAGTGTGCGGAAGTCTGCACGGATCGAAAGTAAGCAAAATGTATCCCAAATGAAAACGGATATCCTTCATCGCAACAGCTGTGTGTACTTTTCTAATTGCTCTGTCAGGGATCTGTCCTCTTATTAACGGGCGTCGGAGAGGGTGCGGCGTTGGTTTATCCATATTCATCAAGGGCCGATTAACGCGGTTCGTTAGCCTATATATTTGGTCAAAAGCAGCCGAATGTCTTTTGGGGAATTCGCTAATGTTTGGCCACAGCCGTGAGATGAATGACTGGAAATCCGAATCGCCACCGCTAAAACTTTATCCTTCATTAGAGATGGTTTTGGTTTTGTTTTGCATTTGTTTGTTTGGTTTTTTCTACTTCTTTTTATTGCAAAATTGAGACACTTTTACATTAAAACGATCCCAGTGGAGACGCCCAGTACTTTGTGCGTTTGTTTTTCTTGTTGTTGTTGCAAAAGTAAGATAATTCTGCAAAAGTAAGGTAACAAAAACTTTTTCCAAGTATTGTTAACTTTTTCTCCACAAGTATTTAACAGCACTACCTGCACATTTCAACTGTCTGTAGGTGCCCGATGGAAAACAGAAACCATCAACATCAAATAACGCAACTGAAATAGGTCACTGCTGGTCGTTCTCCTTAGCGCATATCCGTCATTTGACTCCATGTTGTCTAGGCCGGGACAGCTGCGCAAGCACTAGAGTGCATTACACAGAAGAATTTGCAGGAAAATGTCAAGCATTGCACTTCTCAAGCGAGCCTTCGTGTGTTGTGAAGATGAAACTTAATGAAAACTCCTAGCACGACCAACGACCGTGCTGCTGTGGGACGAGCTTTGATGATAAACGATAAGGTTGGTGTAATATTAAAATCGTTGAAAGCGTAAGCCACCGATCAAAGCAAAAACGTTCCGCCGAGTGAAACGTTGTTGATGTAAAATGACAGCGAGACGTCGCATTGCAGCGCACTTTTTACGTACTGACCCGTTTGCCAAGAAGAAGTATAAATAATAATCCAATGTTCTGCAAAGACTTGTCTGCATCGCCGTAAACATGTTTGAATAGATTTGTTTTTTTTTATTCATCATTGCTACACCGGCTACACTAAGGATAGAAGTACATTTTTCTGTGCAATGTGTGTGTTCGCTGTTCGTCTTCGGTAAGCGTTTTACAATAAACGAGAATCCCTCGACGCATTTAATCGAGAATTGATTACGCAACGGTGATTGATTATCTTGCTGACACTGAGCGACAGTGTAAGTATAGCTCGGGCTATGACGAACACTTCCTTGGGAGGAGATAATTGAAAGAAGATTTGCGTATGCGTATGCGATGAATCGAGACTAATAGCGATGAAGTATGTCATGTGGTTTATCATCATCTCGTGCCTCATGTGGATGGGATGGTGCCATTGGGCTATCTGAAAAGGTTCCGATAGATGAACACAACACGTGTTCAAAATGCAGTGTTTTATAATTGTTTTTTTCCTTATTAAACGATGCAAATATATAAATTTAAATAATGTAATTTGAGTAGCACAAAAATTTCTAAAGTTTAATAATAAACTACAATTCATAAAAAATGTCACTCAAACCCACCGAAGATATCATAGTCAGACCAAACTAACAAGCCATAAATTGTGCGCTCCGAATGAGGTCAAAGACCGATTCTAATAAACTTAACACACCATGACAAAAATCGCCTACCCAGAAGCTCAATCGAGCCGCCCAGTAAACGTTATTTATGGTACTAAATCTTTTATAAAACGATAGCCAGCACAACTTGGCTGAGCGAACTTTTACGAGCCTTGCATCTGCTAACCCCAAGCGTGTCAGTGCTGCGGTAACGATCTTGTTGTTTTCTCGTTGTGTCCTTTTTTTTCAATAATAATAAACTTCCCACTGCACCGGTGCGCGTAGGGCAGTTTCGCATTTTCAACCTTCCGTCATCTGAGGTTTCTAATTAGATCCGAACCCTTCAAATGAATCGTATAAAATTCATGATTAATGGCCATTGAACGTGATGGCAACAGCATCGACCACAAAACCACTGGCTAACCGCCGTATTTACAAAGGAGCGGAGAAGTTCTGGCAGTGAAGGGTGTGATGTTGTAAGCACCCGTTAGCGTGTAGCAGAAATGCACACGTACAGCAATGAACAACAGAAAAAAATCACCCCATGCTTGAACCGCTCAATAACCAAACCGAATGATCGTTGATCGGGCTGATTTATTTCCTCCGCCGGCTCAGTTGGCTACTGTAAATCTACCGAGGGACACGGGGAGGGCGATGGTTAACAGAGTTAACACGCCGCTGCTGCTGGTTTCGAGTTCAATAACACTTCTTTAGAAAACGAAGCAGACGCCCGGATCATATAACCATGTGCGGTAATGTTAGTAGTCGCAGTTAGGCGAAAATGGTGGCAAAAAGGCGAATTGATAGCATCATTCCGCGTGCAATAAAATTATACGGTTTCAAACCGCTTCGGGGTGTTATGGGTTTTGATGCCGGTTCTGCCACACTGCTCCACACCGGCCCGAACACGGGAGCGGAACACTTACTGTGCGATCCTTGAAACAACCACAACTTTCACCATAATATCGCCGCAGTGCAGAATGCTGAGCGGAATGGGAACACCGCAAAAGGAGAAGATGGAAAAATACTACACTCACAACCTCTACACCCACACACACATCCAGTTATGGCGTAGCGCGCTTACAATCTCACCATCCATGACGGTGGTCAAAAAATGTCAAACAATACCATTATCGTAAGAACACCAGCGTAAAACATGGCGAACGGTCAATGATAAATATGGTAAACAACTCTTACACAAACTACGGTGGAGTAGTCTAAGGAATCATAAAAAAGCTATTACACAAAATTTATGGCTCATGCGCTACGTACAACAAAAGCAAACGGTGCATTGTCTCATCAGAACCTATATGCATGGGAAGCGTACACGATCATTGCAAAGGTGACTGTTACCCCGGCACCCGCTCCAGATGATCTATTAACGTAACCCAAAGCTTTACTGAGAATGTGTATGATTTCTTTTCGGAACCAAATGGAACATACCAAGATAAGTGTTACAAATTTTACAGAGAAGGGGTCGGTTTGAATTTTTACAAAATCTATTTAAACGGATGTTTGAAAACAAATACAATTTTGCAAAAAATGTAAGTTTAACATTATCATAATATGATTCGTTGCAATCAGAATAAAATAAGACATTGAAATATACTAGAATTTAAATATTTATATATAATTTTATATAATAATAAGAATAATGATATGCAATACCAATATAGGGGGCTTTTACGATATCAGCCAGTTTTTTATATGGTGTTTGACACTTGGCAGCAAAAATCATGTCAATACTCCATACAAAACCACACACAAAACTAGCCTCAGATTTGTCTAGAATATTTTGGCCTAAAAAACGCTGATTCGTCGCGGGCGTGATCAGGTTAGCTCATGAAGGATTTATGTGTTTATGATAAATATTGTGCCAAGTTGTTAAAATTTATTTGAATCAAGTTTTTTGAGTTTTATAAAAATGATGTGTAATGTCACCGAACAAAAAACATACAATTTTAAAATGCATCTTTATTTATTAACACTTTGACTGCCGGCCTGACGTCGCAGTTTTTGAGTGAGTTCGTAGCGCATGGCAAGAGAGCGATGAGAACGACAGTTTCTCTTGCCATTGTTATCACTCTTTTGTTTCATTGCGATAAGCGGCGTAGCACATGTCGTTCTCGTTTTCTCTTTCCTACCTTATTCGTTCTCAAGAGAATCACTGAGCGTCACATCCAATGCTGAACGGTGAGCAAAACCGTCATGCGAATTTATATGACACGGCGCTTAAAGTGTTAAAAAGCATCTTTCATTGCTGAAATTCAATAAGGAGAAACGCAAGCGTCAAATGGATACATCACGGCTGATGAATACTGTTTCACTGAAACGCTGAAATTTCATCTTATTGGCTAGAAAAAGAAAAGGCTTGGTAATGAAAAAACAGGTCTGAAATCCAATATGGAGGAACATACCATTTAAACAAGATTTATTACAACGAACGCGTAATTCATTATTATTCCAAAATTTGTTTTTAAGATTTTTTTGTATTGAAAAACGTTTCAACTATAAAGCACATATTCAATAGTTGGCAGGGTGTTGTTATGCCTGGTAACAATCTGTTTATTTTGGTAGCTGGTTTGACTTTCTTGTAACTGGCTCTCGCGTATTATAAGTTTTCGCCGCACACTTCAAAAAATAGTCTTTCTTCTTTCAATGTAAGTTTGCTACTTCAAGAACCGTACTTCATCGCATTAACCATTGACTTTACTCACTTTCAGGGACTGTCGACTCTACCGTTCCTGAAATGGGAGTTGAACGCCATGATGCAACGCAATGATTAGCGTTATAAACGGCGAATAATCAAGCGACATATTATGAAACCTTTAGTGCCACACTTGTGTCGAGAAGCAGGAAATTCGTATATCGTGCTAATTATAAGCAAATCCTGCTTTTTTAAGGATTTACGGGGTGTTGGCACGATATTGACCTCGTGCGAAATCTGTCAGGCGATTGTAGACAAATATCGAGCTATCTTGATAATAGCTCGAAAAAGTCAAAATAAACCCCTCAGATGGCGCTATAACTTACAGACAAGGACAAAAATACGAGACAGCTAGATCTCCAACATCCGACATAATAGGGCCAATTAGGAGATAATTCATCTACGGTCAACTTTAGGGCAAACAAGGTCAAGGAGATCAGCTGATCGAGTAAAATGCCGCCATCGCAAAAGGGACAGTAGCAAACTTGCATTGAAGGAAGAAAGACTATATTTTGAAGTGTGCGGCGAAAACTTATAATACGCGAGAGCCAGTTACAAGAAAGTCTAACCAGCTACCAAAATAAACTGATTGTTACCAGGCGTAACAACACAGGAAATTAATAAATTCAACCAGTGAGTTCAAACTGTACAACCGCTTTTAGCTATTGTATTCGCAGATGATCACCCAAATTAGTCGATGGACCTTTAATAGCTGATATCAAATGATTTACAGGGTTTCGAATCATATAATGGACTACTTGATCCACTCGGTACAATGTTTCAAATGGTTAGGGGATGTATGCAACGTTGCTATGGAGGTTTGTAAGCATATAAGGGAATATGTCAAACGCTTAGGAGAAGTGTGCAAGACAGCTATGGAGTTTTGCATCCAGCTATGGAGCGCTCGTATGTAGCGCTGTAGAAATTAATCCTAGAATTTTTTAAAAAGCACCGCTTGATGATTTAAATGTTTGGGGTGATTAAACACATGTTTTTGGTATTGTCAAGCAACATAATAATTTATTTTTAAATTGAATTTGCTATTTAAACAATATTCTTTGTAAAATTCTCTACTCTACTATTTTTTCTTTGCGGCAACATTTTTCCTCATATTTAAAAACGCATATTCAAGTAATGTTCATCATAGTCCTCCTACCTAGTAATCAAATTACCCCCCTTCTTTAATCACCCGCGTTAAATTTAGAACGCATTTCTTTTAAAACTTTGACAATACCCTCAAGAATCATCATGTTTAAATACGTGTGAAAGTGTTGATGATGTGAAGAAATAGTAGAATAGGATGTTGAATCGGATAGGACGTAGTGAAAATTTAGTCCGAATAAATATTATTACGGATTAACCACCATTGCCTTCTGATGATCCTATAACATGTGTTTAATCACTCCAAACATTTAAATCATCACGCAGTGCTTTTAAAAAATTCTAGGATTAATTTCTACAACGCTACATACGAGCGCTCCATAGCTGGATGCAAAACTCCATAGCTGTCTTGCACACTTCTCCTAACCGCAGGACTCCACACAGCATAACACGGAGCGCAAAATCCGGCTGCGCAAAGCGATCGAAAAATTTTCAGCCTCTCGCTCAATGTAGCTAGAGAGCAAGAACCAATAACGATAAATCGTAATAAAAGGGGAAGAAGGGGAGAAGGAGAACGTGGGTGTGAACTAATTTTCGGCCATTATCATTTATGCGCCAAAACGATTGCGCATCGGAGCTTTTTTGTCAGAAAGAAATAAACACATACAGCGCGCTCTCTCGAGCGACCGTAAACGCTTCATTCGATCAAAAGCTTCGATCGGTTCTTCGGACGTTTTTGCTCGCTTTCTCGATCGGTTTCGGCGGAAAGCGAGCTAGAAAGCGAGCTCAAAAACTGCTCGATTTTGTTGTGCGGGGTGGAGTCCTGCGGTAAGCGTTTGACATATTCCCTCATATGCTTACAAACCCCCATAGCAACGTTGCATACATCCCCTAACCATTTGAAACATTCCACCGAGATCAAGTAGTCCATTATATGATTCGAAACCCTGTAAGAACCATATTTTCAATGTTGGCTCGTTACGTGGCCATTTTACTATGAAATGAAAACTGTCCGACTTTCAGTGGACCGCATAAATGCCAATTTCTCACATTTATGCATAGTATTAAGGAATTTTAAAAGACATCGGATTTTTGGCAGGGACATAGGCGAAGGGTGTCCTCACTGATGGGTGAAAAACACTTTCAAAAAAGTTTTTACGTAAAGAGTTTTGTGAATGATCGAGAGTTGCTTGGCAGAAAATGCTTTTTTTTATTTTTGCACATTTTTTTACATTAGCGGAACTTGGGGCAAGTGTGCCACCTTAAGCATTTCAAGTTATAACTCACTAAAACGTGTTTTTCAAAAGCCGATTTAAATCTCATAACCATTTTACATCTATTTCCTCACTTATAAATGAGTTTCGCTTGAAAAAAGTGCAAACAAAACAGTTTTTGAAGCGTTTTAAAAAGGGTCCAAAAAGACGTTATTTTTTGGGCTATGGGGCAAGAGTGCCACTCGTATGGGGCAAGACGGCCACCTGGTTAAAATAACCGTATTTCTTAGGTAATTGGAAATTATTACGTTTGTACCACTAGTGTATGTATTCCTACATGTATTTAGTCACCAATGAACCCTTTTTGACCACCAACTGCACCACAATATAGTTTGTTACTGTTCTGTTTTTCTGGCGTGGAATCCGCTCACAATAGCGCACCATTCCGCAGCACGCTACAACAATGTTTACATTTTTGACAGCTCGCGCCTATGAAAGATGGTGGCACACTTGCCCCAAACAGAGATGGCACACTTGCCCCAAAAGTTGTATCTTTTTTGAAATTGAATTTTTAGGTGACAAAAAGAAAGTTTTTTTCAGCTAAACCCACAAAAAATTTCACGTTTTCTCAGCTATACGGTGGTGTAAATATTATCTCGGTTGATTGTTCGCATGATTTTTGAGAGCTTATTTGGTTGGATTAAAAAATTATAATATTCTGCTCAATTTTGAAATTCAATATAAATCAGTTTAAAACAATGGCCAGAATCGATTAATCTATATGAAATTAGGCTCAGAATACCTAGTCATTGAAAAGCAACTAACTGTATACACAATTGATCATTAAACTAAAGTTTTTAAGGAAAAATGCTTGGTGGCACTCTTGCCCCGTATGGCACACTTGCCCCAAATTCCGCTACAACGTTATACAATTTAAGAAGCACAATAGTTGGTTAATGATATCAATAAATGCGTTATATTGTTGTTTCACTGTTATTATATCATCCAAGTAAGGTTGAAAATTGGTAAATCCTATTATTAAAACTAATTGGTAAGATTTACACGTTAGGCCACAGGGCCACGGGGCTTTCTCAAGCTGAGAAAACATTCTTAAACACTCATTTAAGCTTCTCAATAAGTTTTTCATCGTTTTTTTCGTAATGGCGTGGTTATGTGGTTATTTGGAACGTTAACAGAAATATGAGTTTCGTTATGAAATCCTAAGGATTTTAAAAAAATGTTGACACATTTTTTTTTACAAAATAAAGGATTTTCGGTTACTAAGTAACGGAATAGCCCCACTTATCTTTTAAACCCTTTGTAAAAGGTTGAAGAATATTTCACACTAACACAAATAACTTAATCACTTTTAATTTGCCGTATGGACCGCATTTTACTGCAATACCAACAATATTGGTACTACCACCAATATAGGTACGTTTACCCTAGCTGTTCACGCCTAGAGCGTGGCCTAATCATGTACATACTGTTAGTGATAGTTAGTGATAGGATTAGGATGAGATAGGATAGTGTAAGAATAATTGTAAAATAAAGTTTAATCTAAGCTCACAAGCCGTCCCTGCAACATCAATTTCTTTGAGCTATTGAAGAATAGCTTTTAAATGTTAAAATCAAAATCGTCGTATCTGCGAATCGTCGTAACATGGGTATCGTACTTGGATACGATTAAAAACATAGTTATGGCCTAATAATTGACCTACATAATATTGTTTCTTAATGAAAAACGTTCGCCCCTCGATTTGTTGTCAATAAGATTATTTTGAATAATAATCGCATGTTTTAACATTTTAATAACACATGCACACATACACACAAAACCGCACCAAAGTTATCAAGACAAATCACATAAAAAAGGATTGACCTACAAAGCTTTGAACATACTTGCTTTGACGATTCTACGAAATTCAAACAAAAAGCTGAAAACAACTTCCAAAACCAGCACACAAAATAGAATCGTGTGTACATCCTTTGAGCGAAACGCAAAATGCGTGTCAAGCGTTCATTGAAGGAGAATTAATTGGATTACATAGCCAAAAGCGTGCAACGCACAATGTGGCTTACCCTTTTTTCACTTATTATTATTATAGTATTTTCTCTGTTCGCTCATCCCTTTCGGGTTACCGTGAATCACGATCCTAGGAATTCCCCCGACAGTTTGACAGCTAATGGGTTCGTTTATTGGAGTTGTAATGACTATGCTAGGCCGGGTTTTTTCCTTCTTCGCCTCGCCATCCCACTCGAGCCTACAGACAGCAATAAAAAAGACAGTAAAAGTAGCCGGATGAACCGGTGCCGAAACTCGACGATAAATCCATGATAGATTGAGTTGGAGTGTATTTCATTCGCAGAAAGCAGTGTTGGGCTCGTGTGTGTTTCGTTCTGCATTGATGCGGTATGATACGGCTTGCTGTGTGAGTGTGAGAAAATTAAGCCCATTCTGTTATGCCACCACCATGTGTGTTAGGTGAAGCAGTTGTTGGACTAAAATTAAGCTCATTGAATATGATTCAGTGTTGTTTGAAAAGATTCATATTTCGGTATTCAAATCCTTTCCTTATGGCAATCATTCTGCTGCCGTGTTCAATGAGCTCAACAAATTCAACAATACTCAATACACAATGGTGCTTTATCTGATTTGACAATAATATGCGACTAAATGTTTGTACTTTTCTATGAAATTATAATTATAAAGGGTTACAATTTATTGTTCCCCGATGAAGCTCTCGTAATGGTTTGGCCCGCAACCAAGCAAGTTGAATTTGCTTTCCCATTTTATTGTATCTCTTGCGAAATCTCAAACAGCATGTTCATGCTCTCCATTTGCAGATCCAATTTGCCCTTTTCGTAGCTCAAAACCGTCATCGCGAAATCCTACCACGACAGTGCACATTTTTACATTGCCCCATAAACAACGTCTAACAATTCGCTGCAATCTACTTTCAGCATTCTTCGCAATTAAATAGATCCTCCAAACATTCCCTGACATCGTAACGCCAAACGACGTACACGTACGTAGGTACCTTTCGCGAATACCTCCAACTAGCTCCCACATAGCTCGTTCGGCAAATAGAATTTTCCATGTTTGTCAGCTGCAAAAGCTCAGCAATGTGTAAAGCAAATTTGTTTCACCTGCATCGATCCTTCGTACGAAATGTGCAACGCTGCACAATTGTAAGAGCAGAGAGTCGTCGACCGAACGAGAAAACTGTCAGTTTCATGCCCAGCCCAGAATGTGCTTTAGTTTTGTACGTTCGGTTTCATCTTCCGAGTGGTTTAACTTCTCCGTAGACCACGTCGATGGTCTTCGGGTTGACTTATGTTACGAAGAAAATTATGCAAATAATGTGCTGCTTAAGCCATGATTGCATCGAATGTAAATTTTGGGAAGTTAAATAAAGGACTTGTGTGAAAAAATATATAATATATTACATTAAAATAATACTTACTACAAGTCAATTGTATACTGGTACAAATCGAATGCAAAAGAAATTTATATCAATTTAAATGTTGAATGCTAATAATTGTATCTAACAATTCGTCTGCGATCATACAATGCATTGCGAGCACTAGCATAATAGCAGTCATATTCCGGAAAGAAACCGCTCTGGTTATGCTAAAAAAATTTCTTCATTGGTTGTGCTAAAAATATATTTTTCATTAGCTGTCACGCGCTAGAAACGATTATTGTGAGTTTAATGCATAATTGAAATGTATCGTTAATTTGCTTTTTAACTTAATGATACTTCCGGTTGACCCAGTGCCGTCAATGATCTGACGAGTTGAGCATCCTCGTCCTCCTGATATGTCTCTCTTGTCCTCAAGTTCAGAGAGCGGGTACTGAGAGAAAAGTTTGAGCTTTGCCTTGCCGATGGAACTCGAGATACGTTCATTAATTTAAGTGTATTCATACTGTTTCCCATTCACAAGGGAAACCCTGCTCAAAATTCGTACCCACGCAAACGCACCGCCTCAAACACAGCCACACGCAACAATTAATTCAAGCTGTTGGAAAAGTTATCACATTGAAACTTTTTCCATTTCCATCTAAATTATAATAAAGTTGCAGAGCGTTCACGCTCTATCCGTCTCCAACGTACGGGCCTCTCGGGAAGGTGTTTCAAGACTCGGCTCAGGTGTGACATGGACCCCGCAGCATCGGCCTCGACTCGGTAAATGTTTGTTCTACTTCATTTGCAATACTCAAAATCAAAGCTCCGCTTCACGGTCGGTCGTATGATGATCCCGAAAAGTTCTGCACGTCGCCCAGAAGCAGTGTCGTAGCAGCAGTGTCGAACAGATTCATCCAATCTACGCTTCATCCAGATTTCTGCGACCACCCAGGTACGGCTGGCTACATCTCGACAGACACCTTCGACATCAGGTGTCCTCCTTCTGCCGTCAACTCCCTTTGCCTCACCCTGTGTGCGGGAATGTGTGAGGGTATGTGTGTGTGTAAAATCTATACAAAAGGCAAACAACCACCGATACCGGGGTCCCACGGATGTCGTTTACATAATTGAGTAATGTCGCTTTATCCCCAGTGACACTCGTTCGCACGAAATTGCTATCCGCATGCTTCATGCATACGAACGGGCAATGCGCTCGCAAATAATCGATTCCGGCATAGGTCGGGCCCAGCCCAAGTTTCATCCCTTTTTACTCGCACACCCGGTAGCACACCTACAGTGGTACAGTGTGCTGCTCTACGGTGCGCTACACTCACACAACCTGGGCGCGTTGTGATCAGGCTGATGCTCTTTTCAACGCGATGCTGCAATTTACTGAACCCTTTAGTAGATAGGAGAGTACTCGGTTAACGGAGAATTCACGGTGAGCCACTAAAATCGGCTGCAAAAGGAAAAACAAACGTGCCCAAGTTTATCGAGCAAGGGGGAAACAAAAAAGAAACCGTACAAGCGATGCCATAACCCTTCGAACTTACCGCTATGCCGCTGCGCCGGGAGCAATAAAAATGGCCAGACAATTGGTGCCAGCAAAATGTCATCACGATTTTTAAAGTGGAAAAGCAAAAAGAGATTCTTAATTTCAGAAAATTGATGGGGGGGAGGTGGTATAAAATATGTTACTGCTCATCGATTCCCTAACTTTACCTTCGTCGATTGCTTTTGTAGTTTGTACACAAGAATATTTATTCAATTACGATGCAATTTCCGCTCTGGTTTGATGAGAAACTGATCCGAAATTGGAAATTGGAAAACAAACATATTGACTTTGGGAGCTTTCACAAAATATCGCGCAAATTATAGGGTAAATGTTTTCTGATTTTGTGCAACATATTTAAAATTGAAATGTTTCCACGAAATCAAAAAGCAAGTTCGTCTACATTTTTGATTGTTTCTTCGTACTATTCGTACTTCGTACTATGTTAGTAGGGAAAGGTAAGTAAAGCCGGACACTGTGGGTAAGATGGAAACTTCTCATAAATGTATGAAAGATAATTTTCAAATAATTCAACAATGCAACATCCAAACTGAACATCACATTTGAGAACAGTTTGACACATTACAACACATTTGAGAACCTTTTTGGCATAATATGTTTGCAGCAATGGTTAAAATCACGAATAATACAAATTTTCAATCGTCCACAGTCCTTTGTGGATCTAACTACTGCGAAAATAAAGCTGTTTAACTTGTATTGTTTATATTTTCGGAAGTCAATAAATGAGTTGTCATGATTATTAAGCAAAAAACGAAAGAACGAGAATGAAAGCAATAAAAAATATTGTTTTGTGGTGGTATATGCATGATGACACCAAAGCGGGAAAAACGGACACTCTGTCGTAGGAAGAGATGGAATTTATTAATTTATTCTACTTACTATATAAATTGGTGATGAATAGATTTCATTGAACGCTTTAAATAAGAATATTCCGAAGATAACCATCCAGCTACTAGAGAAAGCATAGAGATGACAATGGAAATGCGAGAAACGGAACTCCGCTCAAAATATCGCCCATGCGTTATGCTATTACTCGTTCAAAACCCTATATCTTATTACGACTTCGACAACTTTAATCAACAAAAAGGAGAGACATTGATATGGCACCGTTCAGGAATAGATGAGAGATTATATGAGATTAAAAAGATCAAAATGTTGAATTTAGACATGGTGGTAAAAATGACTTAACTTATTAACAAGTCCCTCAAGCATGCTCTGGTCGGAGTAATTTCCTATAGAGATATTTTAGACTGTTGTTCTGTAAGCTGGAGCAACATCAGCTGTTTGTGCCAGATATGTCAAAAATGCTTTAAATTCTGCATTCTTCAAGGTGTTAGAAGTGGCACTTACATTCCCTAAATTCACTTCTGATTACACCGACGTTGGAATTTACCAAGTTTTTTTTCTGTACGTACCAGGACGTGGCAAATAATAAGATATGTTAAAGTACTATAAACCACTTCAATTTCCAGCGTTTACTACAGGTGTCCATCCTTCTATTCATGGTGTCTATCTTTTGCATATCATGTGTCCGTCTTACACGAACATTTCAAAACTTCATTCAAAAAGACATGTTTTCAATTTCTGAAAAAAAAAACATAAAAAGCGATAAGAACTTAAAAGTAAGATAAGGTACGCACATTTTCATGATCGTATTTATGCATCCCTAGATTTTTAACATGTTCCTTAAGCTGTCCGTATTTACCTACCTTCCCCTGCTATTACATGAAAGATAACATATTCATTCCGCTAAAAGTATTACTTCTGTATAAGCAACAATCTCAAATCAGCATATACGAAAGAAGTGCAAAGTAGATCTCCTTACTCAATGGGGATGATGGGGGTCCATGGATCCTCCTTTTAATTACGTTAGAAATTCGTAAAAAAGATGTACCAATTAAAAGTCTACAATCATCTAGTTTTACATTCTTTAACATAGATTATTTAATCTATATCCAAACGATTTAACCGCTAGTTTAAAAAAATAACTCAGAATTTCCACGTAGTAGCTAGCAAAAAACATTCATCTTCAGATCTATTTTTAACTATTGTTTCATTAGATCTGTTCAAGTTGACGTTTAAATTCTACGATATTTTACACATTTTATTTGCGTTCCTACACACTCTAGAGCTAATGTTCCATTTTATTTTACCATCAGAGAATTGTTGAGATAGCTAAACCTCATCAAACTTCACAAAACTGCCCACCGCCACCAATGGGAAAGGTAAAACTAAATGTCTTCATACAATATTCAATATACCACCTTTTCCAAATTTATCAAATAAATGAACCATAACCTCAACGGTCAAGTTTGGTTTTATAGAAAAACTTCCTAACAGAACGCCCAGCACTTTAAATCATTAGCCAATTTCTTCGGTGTACCAGCGTGGAAAGTTTTGCCTACACGCCTGATTGCACTCATAACTTATTAACGGCTGAGGCGCATTCGCCGGAGAAGGATGTTCCATCTAGCTCTGTTTGCCTGTTTGCCTCTGCTTGCCTCTGTCGTTCCCAAAAATAACCGAAAACCAATGAAAGAAAAACGTCCCACGAGCAAATAGCAAGGGGCAGAGGCAATTGGAAGAAAAAAAGAAAGCTTGGAATTGATTATGGTAAACATTTTCCCATCATCCGCTCTGGTACGATTTGCGCAGCGAGTCGAACACAACAGCAGGCAGCAAACAGCAAACGTTGAAACAGGCCGGACAAACATTCCCAAACCAAATATCATACTCAGGGCACGTCGAACGGGGGCACCGGGCCAGGGAACTGGCGGATACGAAAGCAACCGTGGACATTCCGTTTTCAGCTCATTTGCGCCGCTCGGACACGATCGGAAAATGGGGAAGCCCGTACGTACCCGTACGTACGTACGTCGATGATGTAAATATCCCAAATACTAACCCAACCATGAAACCGTGTTCGTCTCTCAGCAATAAAGTCAGCCTACGGTAGCGGAAAGCGGAAAGTGGTTGGAACGGGAGAGGGAGGACGAAAAACAGTTCCCGACCGGAATTCTTCGAGGACGACAGCGAGCCACGACAACCAAGTGGGGGACCAGAAACAACAAAGAGAAAGTGAAATATTTGCAGTTACTTTTTATCGCCATAAATAGGAACGGCAACATCGAACGGCTTCCGTCGCCAGTCGGCCAGGCTGAGCGCACCAGTCCCGAGCCGGGAATGGGATTTGGCGGTCCATCCTACTGCTTCCGGACCTCTCTCTCCGGTACCGGATGGTCCCGCGTATGCCTTGCGGGGGCTCTTTCTCAATACTGTCGCGAAGAGGCGTCGGATGTTTGAACCCCGAAACACATGAGATAAAATCGTTCGAGAGAAAGTTGCATTTATTTGTTTCGTTTGTCTGTGTGTGCTATTTGCCGTGCGTTCGTTATTCGGTCTGCGGGCGGAACACAATGGGGTACAGCCCAAATTTGAATGTCAAAAAACCGTTCGTCTCGCGCGCCCGCTCGATGGACACGCGATGGTGCTCCGTTGGTTGATGTGGATAGTCGGCAAAAAAAAAAACAAATAGTTCACTGCGCGATACTGCCAACCGGCTGTTGCTCAATGGTCGATGGAGTTTTGTGGCCGGAAGTGAGCATTATCGCTTGACATCGGGACAGACCAAAAGGGCCAAGGCTTGAAGGCGTACGATAAGTATCCGGTTAGTGTCACAGCGGGAGACAAATCGATGACCTCAACTACGGCCGTAAAGCGCGCGAAGATGGAAGGAGGGTGGGGGTTGGAGGAGGGGGGGGGATACTTTTATTTCGGAACTTTTGCTTGCTCCACTCAAGATTGGAAACCAATAAAAAGGCAGCGCTCCTTCAATTCGCATCTTCAGTACTCAAGCAGCTAGCCGACGGTTCTAGCAACTGGACTTTAAACATCGTGATCAACGAGTTGATGCTTATTTGAAAGCACTCGAGATTGTTTTCCGCCTTTTCTTTCCCCCGAAACCGTTTGCAGATTTACGATTCTACAAGAATCTTATCACCCACAGTGCTTCTGCCAGCAAAGCAAGCTGCTAGCTCATTTCTCTTTGAGTGGTGGGCATTGGGCCGTTTTCAAAGGGCAAAACAGAACAGCCGCCTCGAACGAGGTAGGTCAATAAAAGCGGACCAGTTGCCGGTGGGGGGGAAAGGAGGGAGAGGGAGGCGAATTCCGTTCCAAAAGTGTTGGCGTGTACATCCGGCGGTACTCTATTTCGGGTAACTCGGTTTCTATCCCAAACCCCTTTTTCCCCAACCCTTTCAAGGGGGACAGCCCCTCGCTCCAAGTCCTCACAGTAGTAGCTGTCTGAGTGCTTTTTCTTCGAGATGATCCACTGACCTTATGATTGGGCCACTTTCCAGTTTTCCGTTCGGCCAGGTCCGTCCGTGCCGACCGTGCTCGGGTTCGTTCATTTGTCCCGACAGATAAACTTTCGGTCACGGTTGGCGCTTCTAGTGGAATTGTTCAACCGGAACGGCACGGCACCACTGGACAAGGTGCAGAACGTTCACACAAAATAGACATCATACCGGGAGGGCTATCTTCTTGGACGCAATCTGCTTCCCATTCCCGTGTGCCGTCTGTGCGCACATCCGCCACTGTCCATTTGACTGGAAGCCATCGATAGACCGGAGGACATCGAGAAGACTGCCCTCACGGTCGGTGTGATGCGTCAGTATGCTCGGAAACTCAAGCACAAACGATGCTCGCTACGCCCACAATTGTAGACAATAACTTTTCTGAAGGGCTGAAAGGGAAAATAAAATTCCGAGTAGGAATTCCCAAAAACTTAAAAGCACTGCCACCTCGACACCGTGGTAAGGACGCCGCTCAGGGCTCGGGGCAGGTTTGGGGTTCAATTTACATTAAACCTACATAACAAACACAAACCTCGCGAGCGCTTCGAAGATACACCCAACATGCCAGCAAAAACAATACCAAAGTTCAGCGAAAAGAAACATTCCGTTCGAAAGGGGGCAGCAAAAAAGGCTCGGCAAAGCAATAGACACTACCCAGCTGGCATTCAGCCCACCCGCTCCCTGGCTGATTGGGCGTAAGAGAAGTGAAAATCAGTGTTGCCTTCGATCAATCTCAATTACTCCTTTGCATCCGGACACCGTTCGGCGATGATATTGGGAAGCGCATTTATGTTGGGTCGCTCACAGCCAGCGAGTCCACGGCTTTTACCATCATCATCTGAAATATTTACCAGCCTATCAATCCTAGCTGATGAGATGTTACACATTTCCAGGCACTACACATCGAATGCTTGCGCTTTGGTGTAGGCGTACCATTCCAGTTGCGTTAGAGTTGGAGCATTTTCTTGTCATTATTTGAGCGCCGAATGGAACTCGTCACTCGTACTGCTCAGTTGGGCATTAATGCTACTACACGATGACTACTGCGAAACTGCGATGGACAGAATAAAACAGCCGTGGGTATACAGTGGAAGAAATATATATATATATATATACATCCACTCTTATTATGTGTCAAATGGAATGTCTATTGCTTCCATCCTTAAACTGGAATTACATCCAACCAGCCAAGCTATGATGAACAATATCCATGATACTAAGTTCTAATTTAAGATTGATTATATGTACATCGAGCAGATAAAAACCAGATAAAAACAAAAACAGATGAAATGATTGCATGTAACAATAAATTGCAATCAAAGTTAAACAAATTTACAATCAAAAACGGCATTTGTCTAAGTCAGAGATCTCCAAACTATGGCCCGCGTGCCGTATGTGCCCTTCGAAAGTGTCCTTCGAAAGTGGCCTTCGAAAAATCGGGTACTTCCAATTCGTACAATATATAATTTCATTGAAGAATTTTTTCCCCATTACATTCATATAAAAGTTCATTTTTGATTCTTATTTCACATCCTGTGTAGAAGGGTAATAAAAGAAGCTCACTGCACAATTTCCATGACTATTTATAATTCTACTAAATTAATGTATGGGTCGCAAAGCAGAAATACCCGGTGTCCGATAGATAATATCCACCACTCAGTGGCGTTTTGACTTAAACATTGACTAAAACACACCAAAATGGCCATCAACTGTTTTATTTACAAAGCAATGCGGTCAAGGAACTGAAAAGTTTGGAGATCCCTAGTCTAAGATCCCTAGTCTAAAGCCGGTCTCATGGTACAGTCGTCAACTCGTACGACTTAACAACATGCCCGTCATGGGTTCAAGCCCCAAATAGACCGTGCCGCCATACGTAGGACTGACTATCCTGCTATGGGGGGAAATCAATAAGTCACTGAAAGCCAACCCCACAAGTGGGTTGGCAGGCCTTGACCGGCATCGGTTGTTGAGCCAAAGAAGAAGAAGAAGAAGTCTAAGTGTATGCACAGTGTAGTTAATGCACATTTAAAAGTGTTAGAATACATTACGACGTCATAACTTTTTTGCTTATTTTTCCCAAACCATTGGTTTTTTTGTTTTTTTTTTTTGCTCAACAACCGTCAAGGCCTGCATGTACCACTTGTGGGGTTGGCTTTCAATGACTTTTGGATTACCCCCCATAGCAGGATAGTCAGTCCTACGCATGGCGGCACGGTCTATTTGGGGCATGAACCCATGACGGGCCTGTTGTTAAGACGTACGAGTACCATGAGACCGGCTAAATCGGTTTGTATTTCTACCAATTAAAATTTTATGAAGTTAAGTGGATAAACGTTTGCTTAAAATTATAATTATTATAATTATTATAATAATATACCCAAAATGAAAAAAACACTAATTTTTACATTGGACTTATACTCCTTTTTATGTCACACTGTTAATCGCATTCAGATTTAAGGTAAAATTCACTGGAATACAATCCTTTGTGAAATTTTATATATAAACTGGACGAAACAAATGGCTTTACTCAAATGGTGACCATTTTTTGTCTTACAGCGTTCGGTCAATGTAAAGCTACGGAAAGCGTTTTGTTTTATGGTTTTAATTTATTTAAATATTTTTAAACCACACGAATTGCATGTCATTACATTCGGAAAGAATTTTTTATCATATATTACAGTCCAAAGTTGTGGAATAACAAAAAAGCACAGGTAAAAAATGCCAAAAAAAAAGGAACCTTCCAAGATATCGGTAAAAACATTTAATGAACAATCATGCACCTTACATAAACCTATTTATTTAAAAAAAAATTGATGCTTCTTGCGTTTCACAATGCAATTAGTTTTATAGAACAAGATCATTTCAGTTCAATTTGTCAGCAATGTCGCGAATCAACACACCAAATTTTAATACGGATTTTCCGATCGTGTAGAGTGGTTTTGTTTCACACTTTTCTGTTTGACTCAGATAATAGGAATTTATGTATGTATGATCAGAAGCTTCATTTCGTCATAGACTAGAACATATGAACCATGAATATATTGTTAGCAGAAAATGCAGCAATCCTGAACTGGACATACGGAAAATAGTGCCATACCGGTCACTTAATCCATAATAATGCCTGTTTCCTATAGCTGACATTCAGCAGCTGATTACACTTCAAGAATAGTAGAGTAGCTCAACAAAATCCAAGAATTTATAGTAACAAATAGAGATTACCACTTCCCACAACTGAGCATGGACGTTTTTTACGATGGACGGTATATGATTCATCGAAACAACTTTTCATGTTTTATGAGGAACGATTTCACAGCATGTGGTAGTGTTTTGTTTCGACATTTCTGGTTGGCAGACCGATCGGACTGGCTCTGCAATTGATGCAATTCCGACAAACATTGCAAATGATGTGCTCAGTACTTTTCGATACATTTTCAGCGAATTGGTAAAATGAATTGTTATAAATTGTTTTAACCTATCTGAAAGTACCGATTTTACATAAAATCTGTAAATATTATCACAGCAAAAATGCCCGCAATACGAAATTCTCCAAAATTCGTCAAATTACATTATGATTATGATGATTACATATAAGTATATTTAATTAACACAATTTGTACTTTTGAAGTTAACATTTGTTTCTTTGCTATTTGAACTCATTTTTTGTGAAATATTCCACACGTATGAATCAGTAAAATGGTTCGGAAATGCGAGTAGACTTACAGCAATACCACCAACTGTATTCACACTCACGCTTTTCGCAAACCCCGCAAATAAGTGGTGTATGGTTGAGGTTTCTTAAAAACTTACTCTAACAATAAATGTAAACAATGCTCCTGGAAGGACACACTTTTCCGAAATACATCCCATCCAGTGCCACTGCTGATTTGTACCATTCAGATAAGCTCGAAATGTGGGTTAGAGCAGTCGTGCCCGTCGTTCTGTCGTAGCCGTGTTTCTGCACTGCTGTGCGGTTGTGTTTTTGTCCACCCATCACAAAACGTCCGAAACTGCGTGGCCACGGCAACAAATAGCTAACTTATACAATTCGCCCCGAGAATTCGTCGCCGGCAGAAGCTCTGTGTGTGTGTGTGTGTGTGTGTGTGTGTGTGTGTGTGTGTGTGTGTGTGTGTGTGTGTGTGTGTGTGTGTGTGTGTGTGTGTGTGTGTGTGTGTGTGTGCAACTCTGATAGAAACCCCGGACATTCACCGTGACGTTCGGTCCCATCTCTGCCCAGCACCAGCCGCCACTATCCACGCATTCGATCAGCGCGATGTCACTCGGGATGCGCATGAACCCGCAAGGCATCATCTGCACCCTTTGCCCCACATTTTACCACATTACACTCGCTTGTATTCTAGCGACGTTCAATATTCATGAGCCAGCAAAGGGAAACTTGCGCGGAAGAAGGCGTGAATAGAGAGAGAGAGAGAGAAAGAGGACGATTCTTCTAACCATCATCCCGTGTGCAGAGACACCGAAGTGTAGCGAAGGTTTCGAAAATAGTGGACAGCAACAAATTGGTATGCTGCTTTTATTCGCGACCACCCGCGGACGTGGAAGACTAGTCGCACAGAACACTACCCTCACTAGTACTGGGCGAAAACGGGACAGAGTGAGCAGGGATAGAGAGTGGAGAAGAAAGAAAAAAGTTAAACCTACATCTTCCAACCCCAACCCTCCCCCCCCCCCCTCTCACCGTACCCTAAATTCGGCGCCTTCTCACTGCGAAGAATGTGAACTTCATTGTCTCTGCACCGAAATTCTTCACAACAACAACGATCATCCTTTCGTGGCTCCATTTGCACACAAAGCTTCCGACTTCCGAGCTTACGGTCCCGCATTGCCGGACCGCCGTCCCGCACGGTAGGGCAGTTCATTTTCTAGCCAAGAATGTCAGGCGCAAAGCAAGAAAAATGCGTCAAAATATGTGCCTGCCCCATGGGTGTGAAATGGAGTCATGAGAATTCATTATTTCTACCGGTAGCACAATAGCCGCGATAGAAGCTGTCGGGCCGGGCGTGGCGTAGTCCAGCTTTATCCTAGCTGTCCCTGGATCGCTTTGCACTTTTTTGTTGGAAAATACGCGCATGGGTCCGAATAATTTGGAGTGGCTTTCGGCTGACTGCGTCCGTTCCTTTTGTGTTGTGCATTCTGTTCATCGAGATGATGATCCAACTAAATATATGCAGGTTCAATAACAATAGAAGTCATTTTTCCTTTCTTTTTTCCTTGCCGGTTTGCTCGTCCTTCTCATTGTAAGCTGCTCAATAAAAACCGACAGGCTTTGGAAGGATCGCCAAATCGCGTTATTATTGATTGGGTAGCATGTTCTCACCTGGTTCCTTTTGGATCTACCTTGATTACCTTGCTGGTAATACGCCTAACCTGAGCGTATCACCTAACTACTGCTGCCGGGTCGGTCGGCACAACCGAACGACCCTTTACTCCTACCTAACTGTTCAGAAATCAAAGCATCCTCATTATTTAAACAAACCTCTCCCGGGCTGCTCGGAAAAGTTGATCGAAAGGATATCCTATCCTATTCTGGTCGGACCCCCTCCTCCCCAAAACCCCAAACACGATCACTGGCAAATTGAACTCGGTCCAACTTTGCTAGACCCTCATTTGTATATATGTGTGCCCGTGCGCACGAGCGTGTGCGTTACCATGCGGTAAGTTCTTTTCCGCTCGTTCGCTCAACATAAACATATTTTAGGTGTTTTTCTTCCTCTGTTGAACCATCAAAACGACCCTCTTCGAGTTGTCAACGTGAGCAACATGGTAGAAAGACGGACCGTTACGATGGGAGGGGTATGTGTATGTGTGAGGATTGAGCCAAGGTCCCAAACGTATACGCACACAGCGAGTGACAATTCGGTGTCAAGCTTCCCACGCCACGCACAAACCGATCGGACAGCAGTGTTTGGTTGGCAAAAAAAAAGATTGCCATCGAACTCCAAGAGCAGCGAGCAGCGAGCATCCTTCTTCTACCATCAACGTCAGGATAACAACGCTCACCCACTTGCCTGTCGATTTGTGCACCGTGTTTGTGTTTGGGTGTCGATGGGTCGATGGGCGTTGGAACGAGCATGTTCTAACCCGATCGGTGCGTGTTTTCCCTTTAACAATGTATGAGGTTTGAGGCTAACGACTCATTTCGTCCTTCCAGCCGATTCCGATCGGATGGGTGGGATAGGATACCGTCCCACCGGCACCGGCCGAAACAGTGCACCGGTACTGAGCGGGAAGGGCGGAAATCCTCGGGGATAAAGTAAAATTTATTAACTTCAGTGTAAGTTTCGAGCGGGAGGTAAAGTTTGGGAGTTTGGGTTTTCCTCGTTATTGCCGGAGTCATCCTCTCTTGCCACGAACGATAAACCGGGGTATTAACCGGGGTTGTGCTGGGTGACGATGTGCCGTGGCGGGTGCAAAAGTTTTACCACTGGAAGAGGGTTCGGTTCCGGTTGCTCTATTATTATTGCTGTTTGTATACGGACCCGGGCCCTCCTCACTAAACGCTATCCTTTCTCGCCTTGTGTCTCTTTGTTTTTCACACACTGCATCTCTGTCTCTCTCTCTCTCTCTCTCTCTCTCTCTCTCTCTCTCTCTCTCTCCTCCTCTCTATCTCTCCACCATACCATCCCTCCCTGCCCTTCCAATCTGCTCCGCTTACAAACAAGCTTTTTCGTTTTGCCTCCTAGCAGGGAAAAAGCTAACCACAGCCCGGTTGGGAGAGATTATGTGAGTCATGTGCTTGTGTGCAGGGCTTCGGCAAGCATACGTATGTGCTTTTCTTTGACGCTGAAACAAACCAAACCCGCACCATCCCGGAACCAGACACGCTGCACGTGGCGAGGGACGAGGAAATGGGCAAACTTGCACCCATTTGTTAATTGATAAACAGCTGAACCCTTGCTAATTGATAAACAGTTTAAACAATAACGATTGTTTACCTGCATGATTTATTTCCCCGTACGCTGGTGCACTGATGGTGTGCGTTACTGTGTTTGCTTTGCATTTCCGAATATGTTCACTTGATATGTTTTGCCCCTTACACGCAGCAATTACTGGCCCGACTTGAAAAGGGCTTCCAGTTTTCAGAGGACATTGATGCTATTTGATTAAGCCGAGGATCGACAACGGAACGCAAATGAGTGAAGGTTCGTTGACATTTGCTTGTTTGTTAAATTGAATGCAGCACTGCGGAGATGTTCATTTGGAAATAGTTTTCCGAATCTGTTTTTTTTTTTTCTTATGGAGTCTCTGGCAGACAGGCGTCCCTCGAGTAACGACCCTCTTTAGTTTAAAACTTTTCAACTTCGGTTATAAACTTTATACTCACAGATATTCGACACACAACTATTTCGACCAACACCTTGCTTTGGAACATTTTTTTCGGTCCCAAATACAGTCGTATCTCGGGGATGACTTAAACAACCAATTTTAAAACTTTTATAAATACAACCCGCATTGTCGCAACAAGTTCTGCGATTATCGTAAAAAGTTCTGCGATTGTCGCAAAATATTCTGCGATAGTCGCAAGAAATTCTGCGATTGTCGCAACAAGTTCTGCGATTGGCGCAAAATATTCTGCAATTATCGCAAAAAGTTCTGCGATTGTCGCAGGAAGTTTTGCGATTGTCGCAACAAGTTCTGCGATTGTCGATTGTCGCAAAAAGTTTTGCGATTGTCGCAAAAAGTTTTGCGATTGTCGCAAAAAGTTTGGCGATTGTCGCAAAAAGTTCTGTGATTGTCACAAGAAGTTCTGCAATTGTCGCAAAAAGTTCGGCGATTGTCGCAAAAAGTTCTGCGATTGTCGCAAAAAGTTCGGCAATTGTCGCAAAAAGTTCTGCGATTATCGCAAAATGTTCTGCGATTGTCGCAAAAAGTTCTGCGATTGTCGCAAAAAGATCTGCGATTGTCGCAGGAAGTTTTGCGATTGTCGCAAGAAGCTCTGCGATTGTTGCAAAAAGTTCTGCGATTATCGGCAGTTTTGGATCTAACGGTAGGCGGACTAGGCGGTCGCTTGGGGCCCCGCCGATTTAGGGGTCCCGTAGATCGCTAGTCTATAGTATGCCGTATGGTCAGAGTACTAGCGACAAGTGCTCCCGGAAGGATCGACGTTGGGGTCCGAGGCTGATGAATCATTTGCAACCCCCCCCCCCCCCTTCCCCTGCCAGCACATTTTTTTGAGCCTGTGACTGATGATCGTAGCGTGATTCACCTGTCAAATAGTTCATTTCGCTGTATATTTCACCTCATGTAGCCGCGCGGTTAGAGATTTTCGAAATTTTATTTTGGTTGAATTTGAACTCGTTATGACATGATTTCAACGTCCAATAGCATTAATTCAAAATGAAATATTATATGTTTAATATTTAATATTTAAGCCCTTCAATTGGATGATTTGAACACATGATAACTTTATTAAACAAACAATATTAATTGAATTGCAGTACAAAACGACTAAAAATAAATCTACTCACTGCTTGGCTGATTTTCCTAGTCAGTAGATTTTTCAAATAAATTGAAATAACATTAAACATAAATTTTATATTTCTTTCTTTATCCATGATACGTAACAATGCAACGGTGCTTCAATCGTAAATATTGCATTATACCAAATGATTGAAAATCAACGATGTAATCCATCCGGCAGCAGACAATTTGCTACCGTCTGAAATGGAATCGTCGGGAAATAGATATTAGAAGCAGAGAAGTTTCACATAGAAATGCAAATCACTGCAGCCGTGTGCTCTTTCGTTCTCTCTGTCTATCTCTCCTGCTTCGTCGTCGTTCTGCATCTAAATGGGGATTTCCACTGCAGTAATCGGTCGCAACTGATCACGGTGCAGAAGTAATCTGAACGGGTAGTTTTTTTCTGGTACCATTTTCCTCGACGATTGAATCGCACGCAACCGAGCTCGATTTGATCTTTCCTCTTTGTCGTGTTTTTTTCTCATGATGGCCAGATCTACTAAACCTCAGGGAAAACTTTGAAGCTAGATAGCTGACTGAAGCAAGAAACTTTCGGAATGAGATTCCACTCATAAATTTGCCTTCTGCAGCATGTTGGATCTGCATAACATGGCACAACAACAAAGCAGCAAGCATCGAAACATCCAATTTCCGACTGTGGCACTTACTTAGATCTTACCATTGTTGTAGTGCTGTGTCGTACAATTTGAATATTTCTTGATTTTGTCCTTATAATTTTGTTTGGTTTTGTGAGAAATGGAGAGGTTTTTTATGCTGAACAATTGCAGAATAAATACAATAACGAAAAAATAGTAATTAAAACGTCATCGAAAAACTATTTCTAATTCATCATTGACCGTAGTTACGGATAGATATGAAAATTGAATAGTTTTACAAATTTAACCATAAAGTTAAATTTTCACTGGTTGAACAAACTTCAAAAAAGCTCATCATATGTTTTACTTACTTGCACCATGCAGTCGACTGGACTAATCTGGATTAAGCCATACAGATACATAGTTGATACATCGTAGTCCACTTTAATTTCTAATCTTATTCACTGTGTGTTTTTGTGCTTAACAATGGTTTATTTTTCGATAGTCCAACGTGTGATGATTCAACGTGTTATTTGCAACGTCTACGATCTCTTTTGTTAAAAGGCCCAAGTCCTTCTTTTTTGCTTTACGACCGACACGGTCATGCGCGTCTATATAGGTTTTTGATACTTAGTACGTTCTACGTAGCTGGATAGCAAATGAGCACTGTGCTTAATATCTCTGTGAAAAGACCATTAGCAGATAGGGATTTGTTTCTCGTTTGAGATATTTTAATGTCGACTGTTCTGTTCTTCTGCTTCCAAGTCGATTTTTATCATTGATTAAAATAATGATATTAATTTGATCTTGCACTACTAAAAATTTACATTCAAAGCAGCAGACAAAAGTCTTGAATTTGCTTACCCTAATTTTACAAATTGTTATATTCAAGAGCACCAAAGGAAACCGTATCCTCTACAAATATGTACAATTAATAAACTTTGCCGGGAATTATGTACTAATATAAAGTAGAACTGTTGCAGCGGTTCCGCTGTCGATAACATGCCTGTCGTTAGTTTAAGTTTCGTATAGACCGGCTCTCCGAAGCATGGACTAAATATTCGTCTGCCCAGTATTACATCATGGGTTCAAGCCCCGAACGGACCATGCCCCCATATGCAGGACTAACTATCTTTGTTGTTGTGCCAAAGAAGAAGAAGTATTCAATGAGTGTCGAAAACCTGTACAGGCAAATGTTGACCAACTAAAGTGCTGCTTTTGCAACATAAGAAAGAGAAGTCATACAAATTGAAGTAATCAAATAACTATGTATATGAACCCTTGTGACCCTTCACTAAAGAAATGGCTACTATCTATTGTTTCTGCGAAATGTATCAACTATTTAAACATGAGAAAAAGGGAAAGCGGGGCAAAATGGGCATGTGGGGCAAAATGGGCACCAAGCAGTTAAGCATTATTTGACTACAAAGATACTTTCCAAAGCTCAAAATGTATTCATTAGAGTGTTCTATGAACACCATGTGAGTTTCATAACCCTGATATAACAAATAACCAAGAAAAATGCAAAATAAGGTTTAGTAGCATATTGATGTATTTTTTGCCACTTCGAAAGTAAGCTTAAACCAGTGTCACAGGGATGCGTTGAAGTTTTACATGATATGTTTTAAAAGATATGATATTTCTATACAATTTGTCTCAAGAAAGCAAGGCGATTGAATGCGTATTTTTACTAACATAACAAAAAATACAAAAATGCTTCACGTGGGGCAAAATGGGCAGTTACGCTTGGCGCAAAATGGGCAGATGCTTTTGACATACGACGCTTGGTGAGGCTATGGTGTTGTATTTGTCGCCTCAATAATGATAACAGGCACAGATTCAAAAGATTCGATTTTGTAGATTTAAACGTGTAAAAACTGTTTGAACTGTAATTTTGATAACATAGTTTTGGATGAATTTTTGGGGCTTTTCTGACCAGCAAAACAAAAGATAGAACGAAAATACATTTCAAGAAACGTGCGCAAAAGCATAGACCATTACCTAAGCGCAGTTGTTGTGGCCCATATTGCCCCAGTGTTTTGACGTTTCACAGTTTTTTTACATAGGCCCATTTTGCCCCAGGACTATGCCCATTTTACCCCGCGTGTCAAAATAGCGTCTCGTAAAACATCAACTTTTATTTTATACTGTTTTCATGATTTTAAGTTGTTTTCATTCTATTTGGCAATTTTAATCGATAGATAAAGGGTGGAGGCATACAATAATGGAAGAAAAATTGAGTTTTGTGGCATATTCAAAGGAATATTCAGTAAACTGCTTAACATGCCCATTTTGCCCCGCTTTCCCCTACAGTACAGTTCAGCTGACGGTTCAGATTAAAAGCATGCGTTTGTATGGAAAAACCGGTTTTTGAAAAATCCACTAAAATTTAAAGGCATGCCGAGAAAAATTTCAGAATTTTTTTGTATGGAAAAACATGCCAACTAAAATGCACATATCCAATAGTTGGCAGGGAATCGAATTTCAACCCGTGAGTTCGGACTGTACATTCTCTTCTCCTTCTTCTTTGGCGCAACAACCGCTGTCGGTCAAGGCCTGCCAGTACCCACTAGTGAAGTGAGCTTGGCTTTCAGTGACTTATTGTTACCATAGCAGAATAGTCAGTTCTGCGTATGGGAGCACGGTCTATTCGGGACTTGAACCCATGACGGGCATGTTGTTACGTCGTACAAGTTAACGACTCGGACTGTACATACAAACATAAAAATTGGTAGATTTTATTGGTATAAAAATTACTTTACATGTCAATGCAAAACAATTTACCTAACAGTGCAAAACTGCAGGGGGTATGCAGTATTGCCCTAGAGATATACGTATAGAAAACATATTTTAGGAAGCTTTCTCAATGTTTTAAAAGAACCATATAAATCACTCAAACATACCACACATAATCTTACGAGACAATGCGAAAAGTGTCATAAAGGCAAGTTAAGTTTTTAAGTCATTCCTTGTGCTTGCGTGAGAAGTTTCACCACCTTCCACGTCTCGAATATGGAGCCCATGGAACGATTAAAGTGCCATATTTCATTCCCACCACAAATTATACAAATCAAAAACTCATCGACAAACGACGGTGAGCTTCGCCGCCCGTAATGCGTCCCCAGGGCAGCCATGTGGCGGTACGATAGCCAATGGTGGGAAGACACACAGGAGACTCAATCAGTACAGTCATAACGATGCTCAACAGTCCCCGGTACGACTCCCCGGCGAGTGAGACATGGCGTCTGCTGTGCGTCTGCAAAACGATACAACAATTTCACCGGCCATCGGTAACGATTCGTAGTTAAGAGCGTGTGTACAAATTCCATGCCCGTTCCATGCTCCGAAGTTGCGTTAGCGACTGCGTGCCGTATGGGTACGCACCTTTAGAGCACCAAGCACTCACTCCGGGCACTTCGGGAATGTTGCAGAACATAAATTCGTTATCAAATTTATATGCTAATGCCGATGCCGGCGTACCTCAGTGCCAGATTTCCAGCGCAGACCTTTTCCGTTCATCAGCTCCGCGCGGTTGTGTATAATTGCATAAATATGTGTAACACTGGCATGTTATGCTTCGGTCGCCATTCACCAACTCAAACACATCACGCCAAAAAGTTCCGCCAGAGTGCCCGTACCGGGTAACCTTTTTCGGGAAAAGGTCTTCCAGATGTCTAGCAATTACGGTGCAATCTCGAACAAACAATCGCGTCGGCCGGATCCCGTGTCCCATGGCCCGCTCGCGCTGTGAAATGTGAAACGATAAAGCATGATGTCAACGTGAGCCGGCTTAATAAATACGAAGAATTTTCATTTCGCCCAGTTTTTCACCCGGTCCGACATTCCAACTGTTTGGTGGAATGGTAGCAAAGCTTGCGCTGTATACAAATAGCGACGCATCGCGGTAAGCCCGCATGCCAAAGCACCGTCTCCAGCATGTATTTGCTCGCCGTATAATCGTCCTTTGCCGTGGCTCATTTCGTGCAAAAGATAAATGTCTAAAGCAAGCTAAACATAAGCGGCACGGGGAGCCGCTTTGGCGTTGCCTTGTTGCAGCGTTGCAACTCATTTCGCATCACGCTGATGCATGTCATATAATTGCAGCTTTCATGCACCGCAACTTCCGCACGTCAAAATCTTATAATGCACGTGAAATGGCGCTGATTGCTTACCGCTGATTGATTCACGTTCTGATTACCGCTCACCCCGTTGTCTCAGTGTATGCCACCCCTCCGCGCTCTCTTTTTCCTAGACGATGTGGCTTGATAGTTTATGGACTGGCGGGCAACAAAAACACATTTCTGCCAACGTTTCCTCCGGCTCGCGAACATTGCGTGCAGAGAGACAGCTGGCAGCCTAGCGTATTAGTGTAGAGCTGATTAAACTTAAGCTTTATCGCATTGCAGTTCACGCTCATTTACCAATAATTAGCAAACGATAGTTGTCGGTAATTGTTAACTAATTGCCATCATTTGTCGGCGGTTGTTTAACACCTGCTCAATGCTGTCAAACCGAATTTTGTTTACGAGACATGAACTGTATGCTAAACCAGTGCTGTACGAAAATAGTTTTAGACTAGTAATTTAAATAATTTCAGGGAAAAGTACGCTGTACGATCAAACTGCCTGTCATTGAAGGCGTTGTTCTATACGTAATTATATGGTTTCCGAAGGTGCGTTAACAGATTATTGATGTGAATGCTTTTCTACTCCTAGCATGGCGGAGTTTGGCACCAAAAACCATTTAGTAAATTTAATTTTCCTTCACATATGTCACTTTGAATATTTGATTGCCCGATACATTATGGTAACATCAAGTGCATGGAATTTCCGCTTCTTTTGTTTGCTCGACATGAATAACATGCCTTCGTGTCAATTATAGTAGGTGCAAATTCTGCAGCCTATTCACACACGCACACACCTGTACAATACACCTAACCAAACATGTACTGCTTGGGTAAACAATTTTGCGTGCCCTGGATGGTTCTGCAGTTCGCCCTCATTTTTTCCACATATTCAACCACCTCCTACATGTTTGATTCACACGTTTTCCTAGCCAGCACGGAATTTCTCACGATCGATGATGCCTGGTCGCGGCTATATTACGAAATAGACGCCTGACGTTCACCCCAGTGCCGTTTCATCAGTTGATAAACAAATTTTTCGGGAATGAGTCACAGCGCCGCAACTGGAAACGGTGAGCACTCCTATCGCACCGGCGTTGGCACGATTCTTCCTTGCCGGATACAACGCTCTCACCGCACCGGTTGGGATGATACGGAAGCCTTCGAAATGCCGTAAAACCACACACTGATCAGCCCAGGTGTCGGTCGGCCACATCGGAGCGTTCGAAGTTCTGACCAAAAATAAACAAACAAACAAACCAAGCACACCCGAACTCGCATCATCACCCGCGAGGGACCGAACGCTGCTGCTGCTGTCGAACGTTCCGTTTTACGGCACATGACAGAACGGTTATCGGTGGGCTTTGCTCGCGGCGGTTTGTTGGCTTTATCCGAAAGGATTGTTTTCCCTTTTGCTGTATGTGTGTGTGTGTGTGTGTGTGTGTGTGTGTGTGTGTGTGTGTGTGTGTGTGTGTGTGTGTGTGTGTGTGTGTGTGTGTGTGTGTGTGTGCTTTTTTTAAACTTTCGATCTCTCCGAGCTGCCCAAAACTTAGCAGAATGAATGGGACAGGGTGAAAACAGGACAATGATATTTATCGGTTTTCACCATATGGCCGATGGGTGGTGTAGAAAAATGATTGAACATTTCATCGACCAACGATAATCCGACAGTCCAAGGTAAACGTTCACCACAATTTTGACAACCACATACATGCATACACAACCATATTACAGATCCCTGCACGACTGGTAAACACTATGATTTATTTATATCCCCAACAATAACACTAACGCCTTCCAAACCATTTACGCTTGGGTGCCTTAACCTCAATCATTTTAACTAAAAATTACGCCAATTGTTCATTTGTTGTTCCAGCATTTTAGTTTTTTGTTGTACCTGTGTGGACATTTCGAACAATTGAAAATGACACAGCTGTTGTCTTCACATCATGAATTAAATAAGCAACACCTGAAGTATAATCATAAAACCGTTTGAAGACCTGCAGCAAAATAATATAGATTAATCCAATCGAACTGTGAAACATTCATGCAACATAGCTATTGTCGCAAAACAAGATCTGAATGCTTTGCTAAAGGTATTTAAAGAAAAAAAATCATATCATCACTCCGTATAAAACCACATACAAAACTTGCATGCACTTTACCGCCTAGATTATTTCAGCCTGAAAAATATGTAAACAATCGCAGATTTGTCGCGGGCGTGATCAGGTTAGCTCATGAAGGTTTGAATTATTGAATTGAATCATGAAAGAAGCTGAAGGATAAATATTGTGTAAAGAAATGTTAAAAAATTCGTTTGGATCGATTTTTTTATTTTAATAAAAGTGCTGTAACTCATTTCAAACAGAGAAAAAAAAAACAAATAATATAAAATGCATCCTTGTTTTTTCAGAATTGCAGAAATCCAATATGGCATACCGTCATGTGGATATAACAGAAATGTATATTGTTGCACTGCCAGGATGAAACTTTCAGCTTTCTTGCTTAAAATATAGAAGGGACAATTGATGATAAATTATGAGCTACCATGCGTCTCCATTGAGAGGACAAGATAGACTAGCAATACCGTTCGAATAGGAATATGTTTTAAATCTGATATAATCGAAAATGAGCTGAACTTTACAATGTTCTCTTAAAATTTTAACTTGAATTTGCTTTGAATTTTAAGGTCTTCACACTTAGTATTCATTACTCAACATCAACATTGCAGAGTAGATAAATTAGAATCTAAAAAAACACAATTTGTTGTTCCAGGCGCTACGAACGTACTACAAGTTAGCTAGAAATGCTATGTTATTAAGTTTATGCTTTTTTCTCCTGTTTTTCTACATCAGGGGGCTCCAAGCTACGGTCCGCGGGCCGCATGCGGCCTTCAAGAGCCTGTAATGCGGTCCGCGATGGCTTTGTAAAGGATCAAATATATTGTTTTTTTTTTACTAATTCATCATTATTTAAAAAAAAATACGTTTGAAAGACAATAAATAAAACAATACAATAAAAGAAAGCTGTCAAAATTTGATGTATTCAATTTATATTTTCTAATTAAAACGAGATTTGAAATTTCACCTATTGTAAAGGTAGCGTCAAAATGGCCCTAACAACTTTAATTGTGAAGTAATGCAGCCCGCGAACTGAAAAGTTTATATAACATAATGTAACATAATTCAAAGTTTATAATAACTAAAGTAATATTCTTATCCACTTCAATTGTTCGAATTCAAACCAGAGCTTTGCAAAACGATGCTCAACAATTATTGTGTTGCACTCTATTGTCTGAATCCCTTCGCCCGACGTAGTATTACATAATTCTAAAAAAACGTTTCTTAATCAGACTTAGTTATTATATTAGTGACACGCTTAAAATAAATCGCTGGACTTGAAAGAGTTCCTTCGGTCATTCGGGAGGCTTTGAGTGATAAGGAATATTCGGCTGAATCAGTGTCGGGTGCTTGCCACACTACGCGTATGTATTATTATCAGATGCTTAATTCTTATTTGACACTTATTCTTATTTGATACTCGTTTTTTATTCGAAACATACTTTTGTTTATTTTAAATTAACAAAATATTTCCCCCTTGCCATAATTTTGCCATATTCGACAAAAAAAAAATCTCCTAAATAAAAATTATTACAACATTTTTCATGTTACTTTGATTATTCAGCTTTTACTTTTTACACTGTGACGGGAGAACATCCCTAAAACATCAAGCTCCTATGATCGCATGCCTTGATTCAAGCTAGAGCCAAAATTACCTCCCTGCTGTACCTACCTGCTGACTGCAGAAAGTTAACGTTTCAAAAGCCAACAAAATAAATCTTTCGTCAACTGCTCAGCTGCACACTGAAAGGGATTAAACACACGGAAACAGATTTACGTCAACGTTTCCGGCGCCAATTTGATACCACATGGATGCACCGATCATTTTTAGACATAGGTAAGCTTCATCTCAAACAGGATGAAGCAAAGTTGGATAAATCGGGCGCTAACGCAAATGGGACAACTACGTACGTACAGCTTCGAGCGACAAGACCGCGTTCCAGGAACACGGGCGAAATCACGGGAAACTTTTCAATTAATCCATCTTCTTCAACCTGTCTCACATATCTCACGTACACCGTTTCAGGATTCGTCTTATCTCACATGGTTGCTACTTTGCCGTACCGTGCCCACACGATTATAGCTGCTGGAAGGCGCTGCAAGTGTTCGCGGGTTTCTTCATCGCCATTAAAAGTTTCCCGCAACATACCTTCACAGCAGGATTAGTTTACCGAACACGAGTAGTTAGTAGTTAACTGGACGCGACAGGAAAATATAAAGCCTCGCAGCGGATGCTTAACTCCCGTGGAGGAATTCTTTCCTTGGCTGCTACCCCAATATAACGTTGCGGATGAAAGCTAATCAGGGCAGGATATAAACACGTCGCAGAACATTAATGAGTTTCTTCCTCTGGGCAAGAGTTTGAAGGGGATTTACCATGTGAGTATGCAAAATTGAGAAATAATTAGTAGAAACTATCGTGACTTCTTTTTACTACACAGATGCATTTTTTCTATGTTTTTGATGATTTTGGTTCTATGCTATTTGTTATAGAATCGTTATAGCAATGTAGTAGCGTAAAAAGAGATTTGGAAATAATTTAGAAGTGATGAAAATTTTGACCAGTTGCAAGATACATCTTATTGTACTTTTTGTTTGTACATCTAAAAAAGAAATTATTTGAAAGAAGGTTCTGCAAACAAAAAAAGTACTAGGCGTCTCCATTTATTTAACTATACAAATGTATTAACTACAAAAATGTGTATTTGCAAATAGCTTTCATGTTTTACATAGTGAATGGAAGCACATCCTGATTATAATAACGAAGCACATCTTGATTATAATAACCAGCAAAAAAATAATATACAACTTATATCTTTACCACTTGTCTGACGTCTTCATATAAAAAATATTTTCTATGATTATTCAAACAACACGTGACATTTTTTTCAATTTTCCTAAAATATTATCAAAGTTAATTTAACGTTGTTGTAAATAGTAATTTATAGATATAATAAAATAATTTTAGGGACACCTAAATTTTGACCAATAATTACAAGTCATTGAAAAGGATGATGTATTGACATTTCTTGAAAATTTCAAAAAATCCAGAATATAATATAGAACAGAAAAAGAATCTATGTAAAATCTATACTTGATATAATCATTCCTCAGAAATGAAAACTTTTCAAATAAATTGAGATTTTTTTTCCATAAAACAAGTTAATTTGGTATTAGTTTAGTTTGACCAATATATACATATTTTAATTTCCGTTTACCGTAAACGATGTCTATTTTTGATGAAGTGTAACATTAAACAACAATTATATAACAAATGATAAAAAAGATTTTTTATAGTTAAATGTTCAAAATTACTATTTAAAAACATAAGTAATATGACCAGTTAGAGGCGGTCCCGTGATACAGTCTTCAAATCACACGATTCCCGATATGGTCATGAGTTCAAGCCTCACACGGACTGTCCCCACGTAGCAAGGGCTTGACTACTCGTCTGCTTGGTACTGAATAAGTTTCGAAAGCCTTGTATAGGACTCCTGCAGGTCGCCATTCTTTACCAGCTCTTCAGGGGTACCACAGGGTAGTGTTCTTAGTCCTTTCTTGTTTCTCTTTGTACAGGGTTTACGTAGCCAGTCTGGCATCTTCGAAGCGTTATCGGTAGCCGTAAATGCTTATCCGGGCGACTTAACCCCTCAATTGGGCACTATCATTTCTATTCGGGCCTTGTATAGTATGAATCAGGCATAGTCAAGAATGAAAGTGGTTTTGATCCATTAAGTTGTTTAAAAATACGTAGTTTACGTGTTTTTTAACCAAGTATGTATTAATTTAAAAATTTTACTTTAGTTAATCACCAAAAATATTATATTATTTAAACAATATAAAACTATATTGCATTCATTCTGCACTATGCCCGATTCAAATTTCACAAGGCCCCAATAGAAATCACAAGGCTCAATTGAGGGTTAACGTCGCCCGAAAAAATATTTACTGCATAAGGCTTAAACGACGCCCGGTAAACCCTGTATATTGTACTGTGTTCTCCGCAGAAAGCTTATGCAAAATGCCATCGCTAAGGTGCTAGGTTAATGTGCTAGGTTTTATCCTGTCTGAAAAAATAGTCTTCGCCCTAGTGCGCCCAATACTAGAATATGGCTGTATTGTCTGGAACTCTTGTGGCTAAGCCAGGTCAGAAAAACAAGTTCAGCGCTGCTTCACCAAAATCATCTTCAGGCGATTCCTTGGTCGCACTGCCCAGTTACCGTCGTATGTTGGTCCGATGTCGTATGTTAGATTTAAAATCCAAGCAGCAAGCAGACAAAGTCGCGCCCAGGCTATTTTTATTGCATGACTTCTTCTCGATAACATTGATGTGTCTTCCCTCTTATCCCGCATTCCTTCGTATGTCCCTTTCCGTTAACTTGACTCCCGTCTATTCCTAGCTGGTCTTCCGAGGCGCACTCAATATGATTGAAACGATCTCTTTCTTGTCTCTCTTCGTCGCTTCAACAGCCTGTATCACTTATTTGACTTCAATTCTTGATTGGCCTCCTTCCGTTCTCTTTCCTTACATTCTATTTAATTGTTCTTTTCATTCCTCCTTGATAGTATAGGCAATGAGTTAATTTAATTTTGTTTTTTCGTTGGGTTAAGATAAGGTTTAGGTGTAGGATAAGAATATTGTTCAACCGTCAGGCGGATAATAATGATCAATAAACAATAAACAATAGGACAGCATTTCCGTGTAAAAACAATACGCCAAATACAAGAAGAAGTAATATTACCTTGAGTATTTTTTTATTCATATGAGATTGTCTCTTTAAATTTGTTAACAATAGGCTCAATTATTACGAATTATGGAAAACAAAGATTGTGTTTACACGTTATATTGGACACTCGCATGTGCAGATAAGGCGTCATCCTGGATATTGTATCATTATCAAATCATTTATTCTATTTCACATTACATGTGATGTTTAATATGTTACCCATGTCCTACAAATTACAAACAAAATCGGTAATGTTTGCAAAATTTTTGGCTGCATGTTCGATGTATTTATAAAAGATCGTAAGACCAATGATCAACTTTGACGAAAAAACGGCTGACTGCATCAACTCCATCTCCAATTTTTTTGAAACGTATTGGGTTTGTAAGAAGTTGGATTGATATAACACCTGTTTACAGCGTTACAGGCACATTCTCGTCCCATTTGCTTCCAATCACTTGCAAATCGCATGTTACTATCATCAAATGCCTACCTGTACAATCGAGAAACACGCACACTCTGCTCGTCGCAGTAACGGAATACCACGTTACTACGACGATCATGTGTTAAGTTTTTTTCCGTCCGGCCATACGTGGTGACAAAATTTGACGTACCAAATGACGGACTATTCGGCTGCGTAGTACATAAAAAGAATCGAGATCTTTTTTATACCTTCATAACCACGAAAGTTGTGAAGTCACGAAGAAGAATCCTCGTGTTTTTCTCATTTGTTGTGCGAAAAATAAAAAATATTTTATTTTGCGTTACGTAACAAAAGTTAAACTCCCTCTCTCCCCCATGTAACAAATCGTAACGTTTGACGACACCCTGCCCCCCCCCCCTCCCTATCAGTGTTACATAATTGATGGATGACGCCTAATTGTTACATACACATTACACGAAAATACAATGCAACGTGCAAAGCTCTGGAGGTAGTATAAAAGAGGCTCACTGCTCGAGCAACACTGTGAAGGGATTAGGAAGACAGGGGGGACTAGTCTGATCATTAGAGCTAAAATGTAATTATACCCTAATAATGAAATATGCGCGTCAAATGTGTAATTTTCTTGGGGTAGATTGAAGGTGCTTGATCAATTAATAGAGGCGTCTGCTCCTGCTGCCTATCCGTAGCATCCTCCCATACGCAGAGCTGATTGTGAGTTCTATTATGCCCTTTCTATCGTGACAAATGTTAGATTTCCGATCTAGCAGCTTCAATCTAATTTAAACTTACACAATTTAAATTTACAGTTTCACAATAAATGTACATTCATTTTAACACATTTTACAAAAGTTTTTCTTTCCTTTGTTGTTTTAGGAAAATTTATTTAGAAATAATTATCAAGTTATCAAACAAAGAATTCCATTATTCCACTGCAACAACGTTTGAGCACATTGCTGTTGATTGAGCATAACGCATTAATAAGCTCGTGCTTCCAGTGCATTAAAAACCAGCAGCAAACAATTTATCAATTTCTCACAAAAGAAACGAATAGAGCGATAAGACATGGGGGTGGTAGTAGGAAACAGCCAGACAATCCTCATAAACCACACAGTACACAGCGCTCGTATAGTTCCTAGCCCACAAAAGTGCGTGTATTACATGCCAAATTAAATTTGAATATAGCGCAAACCATTAGTGTGGCGGACGGGCTTCCTTCTGGCTGGCACGCTGAAATCACGCCATTAAGTACTAAACATGCACTTTATGGCATTCGGCACACAACAGAGTCAGCCCCTGTCCGTCCGACAGCTCGAACCCCGAGGTTGATGGAATGCCGGCAGCGGTACAATAAATTTGAAATTCAATTACTCTCCCTCGTCCGAATCGGTATCCAAGGCGCCATGATTTATCCTTTATCACGGTGCGTGGCGTACGTTGAGGAGCGGACGGCGGTGTAGACCGATCTCTTTCTCCCTCTCTGCGCCCAAAACGTCGACCGGAAACGAGCGCTTTACAGTTTCTAATAACGAGCACCCATTTATCCGATTTTCACCGTGGCTAGCCCTCGCCCAACGTTCGGTTTTACAACTCTATCACTTCAGACGGCAATGCACGCACTGAAAAGTCACCGCACCCCCCCTTGTAGGGTGAACCGGGTAGGGGGTAGGAAGAGTGCCAATGGTTAGGCGTGGCGAAATTCCGCCACAAAAATGATTTCACCACTCGTAATCAGGCAGCGGAACGAAATAAGCATGCCACGATGATAAAGTACTGCATAAATCTTTAACGCTGCTTTTGTTTGCAGTGTCTCGTTTGGCCAGCCCACCCCGCCGGAAGTCTCTTTCTTTCATGCCACCCCCTTCCCCGCCTCTCACATACATTCTATTTGTGCACGGGGATGTGGTTAGCTCAATTGCCCAAATTGCTCGAGACAAATATTATCGACTGCTTGGGCCATGCGTCCGGTTTTCCGCCAAGCGTGTTGTGTTGTCGCAAGCGCTTTTCTTCCCCGGTACTGTCTCCGCTAATAAATAGAGGCTCCTCCTCCATGGCCACCGTAGTCGTGGTGTGTCAGCTTCCGTCCGCCTCGTTCGGTCTTTTACAGTAGCCGTATAATAATGCGCCACCGTAACACGCGCGCAGAGCGTATCACATTTCTTGAGGCAGAAACACGCGGTATCGACAGGGAGCGTGGCATCCATTACTCAAGCTCCGGCAAAAAGCCCACCACACCAAGGCGCAGCAATCAAAAACCGTCCATCGAGGGGTCGAGAGGGGATTCGGGGGAAGGACTCCCACTGTACCAGAATTAAATACGACAAGCCGGTCAAACTAATGGATCCCTCTGTTGGTGCCCAAGCGTTTTGCGTGCTCCCTGTTCTTTCGCGCAAAGACCGAAACCGCTGGCGCAACCGAGGCGCAAGCAAGCGGCACTGGCAATAAATAATTTAAATCGGAATTTATGCCAATACAACCTAGTAAATTCGAGCTAGTCAGCATTACCCCTTTTCCCATTCCCGATGGTCGAGAACTGCCCATCGCTTTTCGCCCGACAGGGAATCAATTCGCGGATCGCTCCCGGCCTTCGGTTGGTTGCTATTTTTTCTTGCTATCTCTATCTCTCTCCATCTCTCAGTTTCATCTCCGGCCATGAACCTACCGGATGTGGCTGCGTACCGAGATTTATCCGGCCAGATTATGGCACGGAATTAAAAGAGAATTTGTCCCATCGCTGGGACGAAACACCAGTCCAACAGCGCTGGCAGCGCCGTCACGTTAACACGCTAATGCCTGTCACGTGGACGCACGGAGAGAGAGAGCAAGAGCGTGAGGGTGAGGAAGTCCTCCGACGACCGACGGGATTAGCTATGGAGGTAAAAACATTGCCCCACGACATTATTCTCTCCTGTCCTGTGTTGTGCCAGCATGTGCCTGCCTGTGTAACGGCTCGTACCGGCCGGGCACCGTGGATGGATGAAGGTTGAATGAATGAATGAATGGCTGCAAATGAATTGAGTTCCCGTGCGCGCGTACAGACACTGGCCACCCTTGAGTTTGCATACAGCCTCCGGGGGGAGGGGGGGGGATTGCTTTGTCAAAAAAAGGCCAAGCGGCAGCAACGATGTGCAACAATACTGGTTGCTGTTTGTGCGTTGGTTTCGGCCGGTGGAGGTCCTCTCTAGGGGATGGTGATGCGAGGGGGGGGGGGGGCGAAGAGGCACGGTGTTACTGCTAATTTTCCAGCCATCCACTCGGCTCGTTGTGCATTATTGTTGACGACAGGCGCACCGGAAGCGTTCCTGGGATGGCTTCAGCTTCAGCGGGCCCACACAACCCGGACCGGGCAGCCAACAATCTCCCTATCGTCAACGGTGTGGTCATTAATTATTCTTTAGTATTCACGGAGCGTAAAATTTAATCCCTTCGCAACATAAATTCTCCACCACCAAGTCAAACATTCCACCCCTTGCCGAACCACGAGCCAGGAACTACGCGCTCGACCGTCCGAGTGGTAACGGAAGCGGGAGGTTTGGCAAAAGTTTTACGGCTACCTGTTTTGTTGATATTCCCTAGGACCACTACACCTGCCACCTTCGGTTAGTGAGCGGTCTCCGTGTCCGTAACCTAGCCGTCAGTCAGTCCTGCTTTTGCATTCCCCTAACACACATACAAACACACCGTGACATCCCGGTAAAGATGGTGAAATTATATTTTATCTGTTATTAAAATTATTACTACTCCCATCGAGGACGACAATTTCATTGCAATGCGAGGTAATAAATATAATATTCAAAGTACACATTAGACATTGCCAGCTGAGGATCTGGGTGCTGGAAGATGCCATTAGTGGAGGGCGTTTCCACTACAAAGCGTTTCTTCTTGGTTTGCAGTGGCGATGGTCAACGAGCGATGAGCGCCTTTTGTGAGTGATTATTTTCGGGATAGCAGCCGTTGGGATAGCAGCTAACAACGTCTTATGATAATTTGGTTTTATTGACTCTGGTCTGTTGTAACTGAGGCAAAATGGCGATGGCGATCGTCTGCACTGCGAATGCGCGGTTGATGCTGCTTAGATGCGTAACAAACTCGGGTTCAATTATGAGTGTAGTAAAGCATCAAACAGTTGCTAATTTAAAACCTGTTTGAATGGGTATACTCAATGGTAAGCTAAGTTTTACACACACAAAATGCAAAATAGCCATTTTCTCCGTCAATTAAAACCGTGGATGTTTTTAGCTGGTTAATAAGTATTCACATGATTGTTTCTATAACATTTAAACCTGGTAAAGAGAAAATACAAATAAAATCCCTAACGTTTTCATTGGATGTATTATAATTCGTTCAAAAATGTACTGGATATATGAATACTTGCCCTCTCAGATTTGTCTTCTTCTTCTTCTTCTGTATGGCGTACCGTCCTACGCGGACATGCCGGCCTTTACAGGCTTTAAAGACTTAGTTCATTACCACGCAACCGGATAGTCAATCCTTGCTACGGGGACGGTCCATTTTAGGCTTGAACCCATGACAGATTTGTACACTGTTCAAAAAGCATACTGTCAAATAGATCATCACCGTTAGTTGAATTTGAATTTGAGTTGTTTTATGATGATTATTGCAAGAAATATAAGGTGAGGTTATCATTTGGAAATACCCTGTGTTACGTCCGCGGTTATTACTTGCGTGCCGAGTATGACAAGCTTTGTAAATTCGTGAGGTGTGCGATCACCATCATAATTATTGGTGTTTGAAGCAGTAGAGAAGTCTGCTGTTACCCGAGCGGGTTTGATTCACAAGGCTGCATCCTTCGCGTGACCCACAGCTCCGGTGGCAACCGTCGCAACACCCTGCTGTCGAACACGCATGCGGCCCTCGAGAGCCTGTTATGTGGCCCGTGGCAACTTTGGTTTAAATAAATAGTTAATTATTGCGACTATTTTTAAAGAAAATGTAAGTGTTGCTTTTCAGAGACGTAGACCAAGCTTAAATAATAGAAAGCTATAGAGGTTTTCTATATTGTGTTAGATTTTTTTCAGAAAGACGAAATTCATACGTTCGCATTAGATACAGACAACGGAAAAATGGCCCTCAACACCATTCTATGTGAAGCAATACGGCAAGTTTGGAGACCCCTGCTGTAGTGCATTATATTTGTGATATGTAGGACTTTATTTATAACATTTCTTAATATCCCTGAGCTGTTGAAATTCTTTTTTTTTTTTTTGTTTTATTGATTTATAGAGGCTTTGGACTTTTTGGCTGACATTCACCTTTTTGCTTTGCTTTGCAGTTTTATTTACTATTATTTTCGTTTTTTTATTTGGATTCGTATTCATATGTATTTCATAGTTTTGTGTATTATTAATTACAATAAAATGGAGCTGTTATTGTTTTTAGGCCTTTTATACCTTTTACACTAGTGATGAGAATAGTTCCGAAAATCGAGGAACGGAACGAACCTGCCAATCTGGAGAAAAAGAACGGAACGCGGAACGCAGGTTCAAGATGACCTACCATGGTTACGCTTTTTTCAGTTGCTCACTTTATATATGGTTAACTTCAAAGTATTCTTTGAATATTTTGTATTATATTTTTATGCAGTAATCACACAGTTTCAATTAAAACAAAGCTTAATAATAGTTTACTGAATGTGTAAAACTATTCTTCTACTAAAATATACCCGCTTAACTTAAGTAGCCCGCTATACAGTTCCTTTTTCATTAAAAGCTTAAGAAGTTTTGTTTGTTTTTACTAAAATTAATCATTATTCCCTTTTTATACTTCTAAATAAAGAAGTAAATCAGAAATTTGTTGCAACGCGTATGAAATGTTGATGCAAAATCTTAAAGCTTACAAGTTTAATCGGCTTTTTAAATTTAGTATGGATTAAACTACACTGATTGAATTAATATTTCTTAATAGAAGCATCGATAGCATCGAATAACATTGGTTTATTTAAAATACATAGACTGTTAAGTTGCTTCTGTTTCTGTTTCACGGGGCGATAAACGGCGTTAAATAAATTATTGCGGAAGGATAAACATGTCATGCACCCTCAATATTTAGTTGCACAAAGAAGATCTAAGGTAAAAATTCAAACGAGTTCATTGGAGATGCATGCGCAACGAAGCAGCTTAGCACCAGACACATAGCAATTCATTGACTACCACAATCCAGTCAAAATAACGCACCTATACTGATAACATCCATAGGGCAGAAGAAAAACATTTCATTCATTGTGCTTACCGCTAGTGCAGGATTGTCTCTTTAAATTTTAGCTTCCCACCAATCATAAATCTCTATCCTGGCTTCACGGCTCAGGTGTTGTACCGTTATCTCTTTGACTGAAAGAGTATGGCTTGCGCTGTTATCACTCACATAGACAGAATGTGTGTGTGTGTCCATACTAGAAAGAAGCAAAAGAGAAGGCCGTTCTTTACCGGAACGCAAAGAACGCTGAGAGAAACAGGTTCAGATTTTACCTGCTTCCTTTGTACGTACCAAATCGGCCCATCGTACGAAAGAAAGCAGATGATCGTGCGTTCCAGACTGGATCGAAAAGAACGCTGAGAGAAACAGGTTTAAATTGAACCGGCAAACCGGCTCATCAATACAAAGAGAGTAGAATGTCGTGCGTTCTAGGCCGGATCGCAATAAGCACTGAGAGCAACCGGCCCAGCACAGATCGCCGAGAACGCTGAGAGCAGCCGGTTCAGATCGCATCGATAAGATCGTTGATAACAGTCGGTTCAGGTCGGATCGCAAAGAACGGTAGGAGCAACAGGTTCAGTTTGAACCTGCTTGGGTAAAAAATAAGGATCGCGGTCCGGATGCTTGCATGCTGGAACGGATCGCACCTGGCAGGTTCGGAACGCAACGCGCATCACTATTTTACACAATATGTTGGATAGATTACACAGTTTACACGTCATGATAAGTTCATGTTTCTGATAGTCTAAAACAAGATAATAACCAACAGAAAATCTAGCATTACCTTATCCACACCAATCTTTCTAATACTTAATTTTATAATCTAGTCAATTTACATTAATATAACGCATTTACTAATCGCCCCATAGAGTCAGCATATTGTCATATTTGTTCTTAGGTGAATGGCACTAGTACTATGTGAAAGGGGAAAATTCAGAATTAGCGTAAGAAAATTGTTTTGGAACTCTTGAATTTTCTTCAGGTGTATAGACGCATTTTTCCCATTTTGGGTATACATATACAGTGAGAGTTCAATACTTGAACGCTGTTGGAGCAAAAGCTTTTTTTAATCATTTAGATTTACTGCTATTAAAGCAACATAGAGTTAGAGAAGTTTTTGTTGCAGCGGGTATTCTATTTTCAATATTTTTATTATTGAATGTTATTGTGTTTTTTTTTTTTAATTTTAACCTTTTGTCGAGTATTTGATTTATTTTTTTCATTACACATTATTACCATTTATGTTTAATTTTCTTTCTGGAAATTTTCTTCTGTTTGTGCAACGCGAGAAATAAATAGTTTCAGTTTTATATTCATTTACTTTAAGCTTCCATGTTTTGCAGTACCTTGCATACTGAATAAGTCCTTTGTTAAGGCTTTTTATAATTGTTCTTCACGGTGGTGGATGTTTTCAAAATCAAAGTTTCTTTTCTTTTAGTTTCCATCATTCGTTTTGTCAGGTCTGTAAGATTTAGGTGTCTACTGTTCAGCATGTGCTTAAAGATTTTACTGGCTAATTGAGACATTCATCTTGGCTTGTACGCATGCAAGTTGTGAGCTCTTTAAATTAGTAAAATAAATGACGTCCAAGTTTTCCACCAGCATTCTTGAATAATATACAGATATAACTAGACCCATATAATGAGCCAGAGTTCACGATCGTATGGGCCTAAAGCAGTAGAGTCGGCAAAATGCGGCTCGCGAATCGTATCGTCATGCATAACTAAATGAATCTTTAAATCATCATATATTGTAATGCTGGGAATATCAATTAGGTTCTTAATGTAGAAGTTTACGTGTATTTGTATATGTTTTGACGTGTATGAAGTTTCTAAGGAAATTAATGGTAGAAATTACCGAAAATCATTCAACACGTTTGCAACAAGTGAACGCGATTTTTGCACCAACATTAGAAATCGATTTCCCATACTGATGGACGTAAAGGGACAAACCTCATAAAAAACGAATACTTCTTTGGGTGTCAGTGATCGGCAGTTTATTTCGAAAATCAATACGAGCAAAACTAATAACTTATTCAAAGAGAACAAGAACTGAAACACAATTACTCTGGCCTTAAGGTCTGTTTTTTTGTGCAATATGTACAGGTGAATATAACAGGACATAGCTTTATGCCACAGCGTATCTGTCACATATGCAGTGGCGGCCACCCTTAATCTGACATCTATTCTTTATTATGCTGTAGACCAGATATATAGATAGATATAGATATAGATATATAGATAGATAGATAGACAGTTAAATTTGATGCTTTTTGAACAGTATTTTCAGAATGGTAATGTCAGAATACAATCTGCACGTATGGATACGAGTCGTATGATTCGTTGTGTAAAATTTCGATATCTAAAACAATCATAGAATTCTAAGCATAGCTGTTTTGTTAATTTGTGGAATGATCGGAGTTTTGCTAAACTCAGGTTATTTAACACACACATGAAACATAAATTATGCTCCAGGATGCTCAGACTCTGGCGGTAGCCTCCCATCCATGTAGATACCCTATCTCCGACAGGTCTTGTTTCGTCTGTTCCAGCCATCTTGGGGCCCCTGGTGTTAACAGAAGAGGTCCTCGAAAAAAAAATCACTAAAAGAAACGCTTAAATCAATACGCAGAAACACGTATCGTGCAATTAAATTAGATTAATCATCAGATCAATTTAATTCAATTATATTAAATTTTCACAAATTTCAATTTTTTTTTAATTTTACGTTAAAGGTACGTTTAGAATAAGGGTTTAAACATATTTTTGATTAAAACCTTTGAACTAAGTCTTTAAAATCCTCGCAATACTAAAAAGGTTGGAAAGCCCTACTATAGAGGACCACCCTGTGAATCTTCATCAATGCTTCTCTTCACAATGCGCCTTCAGATTTCGCTGCTTATGTCGTTGTCCGAAGTATCCGACCTTCCCAAGATAGTAGAACTCTTCGTGCTATTTCTTCTTCTTCTTCTTTGGCTCAACAACCGATGTCGGTCAAGGCCTACCAACGCACTTGTGGGGTTGGCTTTCAGTGACTTATTGATTTCCCCCCATAGCAGGATAGTCAGTCCTACGTATGGCGGCACGGTCTATTTGGGGCTTGAACCCATGACGGGCATGTTATTAAGTCGTACGAGTTGACGACTGTACCATGAGACCGGCTTCGTGCTATTTACTATTTCTAATAACTAATAACTTTATAAATTCTATTGTAGTCCCATATTGGCCAAACAAATGGAGACCATCAGGCTTTCAGTATACCTTGTAAACCTCATGCTTTGTTTTACGAGCCATTTGTTTTGCTGAATATAGCTGCAGATTGATATTCTATTTGGCATAACGTCCTATGCGGACATGCCGGCCTACACAGGCTTTCGAGAAATGTAATTCATTACCACACAGCCGGATAAATCAATCCTTGCTATGGGAGGACGGTCCGCTCTAGGCTTGAACCCATGATGGGCATGATATTGAGTCGATCGAGTTGACGACTAAATCATGGGATGGCCCCCGGGACCGCTGCAGATTGGTAAAGTGAGTAAATATTCCGATAAGTGGTTGAAGGAACTACCCAGGAAACCTTATATTTTCACCTATCATATGATTTTGCTGAACCCTGGACAGTTCTCTAGATCACTTATCGAAAAACTTTTTTCACCCATCGTTTATGACACTCTTCAGCTATGTTCCTGTAAAAAATCAGAAAAATCAGAAAAATCAGATCATGAAATTTAAATCGAACAAACGTCATTTCATAGCAAAATGACCACATACTATGCCAATATGGCCAATCATTTGATATAATTTATTATAGACCTATCGACTATTTTGGGTGGTCAGATGCGTATTACATAACCTAAGCCAAGTGCTCTACGGTCCGTACCAGGATCATCATGATCAAATATCATTCCGAATTCAAAACCGAAACAGTTCCAGGTACTGTTCTAGGAAATAAATGAAATTGGGAGCTGTTTCTGGATCATTATGGGTTCATGATTGCTTCCAGGACCAGCATGGTTTCATGATTGGCTTACTTTAAAGTGGAAGAAAGATCCTATGGCGAAAATTCAGGATACGCGGGCTTGCGGGCTCCTTTAAAATCAGATGAGATTGGTTCCTATCCGGAACATCACCAAGAAAGCCTGTAGAATAAGCCAAACATGAAGAATCAAGACTGACAATATGTTCGCGAAATTGATCCAAAAATTACACTATAATTACACTATCTAAATAATTAGATGTAATCTTGATACAGTGAAAAACCCCGATCGAAGGCCAGGCGCCACGGATTCTTCTTCTTCTATTTGGCGTAACGACCTAAGTAGTCATATCGGGCTATACACGGGCTTTCGAGAGTTTAATAAGTACCCCGAAGTCGTATACTCAGTCCTAACTACAGGGTAACAGTTCATCTGAGGCTTTAAACTATGATGGACATTTTTTAAAGTGGTACGAGTAACAATTACTTCAGCACCAAATACAAAACACATAAAACATACAAAGCGTGTAAGTTATGCTCAATCCAGCTCAGGAGTGTTTAATTAATAATACTAATGTAACAATTTATTGACTATTTATTCTATTTTTTCTGAGCGGACAATACAGGAGACCCCGTTTAGGCAAAGAAAATTCGTTGCCACGTATTTGTAAAAGACACAACCAATAAAACGAGAAAACAAAATCGATTGTGTATGAATTTTATAAATTTTCAAATAACTAATAATATTAAGAAAAACTATTGATATTCATTTGTACTTCAAGTTCGAATTTTATTCATCTTTTTTTTAAATCCAAATCTGATTGATGTCAAATGCATTCGTGAGCAAATGACATCAAAATGTACGTGCTTCTACGCACCCGTTAATTTAACCCAAACGGTTTCAATCAGCTAGGTTAATCTTAACTTAATGGACGTATGTACATTGTAATCGTAGATTCAGTCATTGCGTTGATTGTGTTATCTTTCCTCGACCGTATGCTTCTAAACAACGAGCGTCGTCAGTATAAAATTTCGTAGTAATTCTTTGTCAAGCTTTTTTTTTTGTCAAGAAGCGATCCTTCTTTTTTAGCTCATTTATTTCAATTAATTCTCGGTGAGTTTAGTGTTGGTCATATTCTGCATGTATTTTTTTAATCAGAAACCATTGGCTGGTATTGAGATATTTGCAACACACTGAATCGCTCGAGTTCCTTTCGATAATTCTAATTCTTTTTCGAAAGTAGATCTAGCCTAGTCTAGTTCTTATAGTTCTAGTCTAGTTACAAACACTGCTTCCTCTGCGTTCATTCCTCGCTCTCTCTCTCTCTCTCTCTCTCTCTCTCTCTACCTATCGTCCATCATCCATTTCGCGCAGATGTTTGTTCATCTTCTGCCGCACTTCCGACAACAGGGACTTCATCTGTTCATATTTTCCCGTCGAGTCGGGAAGATTCTCAAAGTGTATCACGTCGCTAACGCCCTTTGAAAATGCTTCCCCACTTGGCAACGTATCGTACGGCGTGAACGCTTTCAGTATCGGCGTTCCGAGTGACATTCGCTTCAGCCCCATGCTGGCGGGTTCGTCAATGTAGGGCACTTTGTTCATGGCTATTTCGCCGAGATCGAACGTTTCCGGTTCGGGCGGCCGTTCCGATGGCTCACACTCGTTAAGCGTATTCGTTTTCGGTGGAGATGGAGGTCGCGGTGGTTCGATAAAGCAAGGAGCCGTTGAAGTGGATGGTACCTGGAGAGACTGTTCGGCTGCCAGCTTTTCGGCCAGCAGTATGTCGTTCATAAACGAACAATCTTCTGACAAAACCGTACAGTTGGCCAGCTGTTCTGCGGGCTGCGTCGGTACAGTATCGGCCGGTGCTGCCGGAAGGGACGATGAGGAAGGCGATTCTTCCATGGACTGGTCAGCCGCTAGATTCTCGGCAAGCAAAATGTCACTCACAAATGAAGATTCTTCCGTCATCGTAACATTGTTGGCCAACTGATCTTCGAGTTGCTTCTGTTTTGCCTGCAGATCAGCCAACGTGGGGGATGGTGGAGCGGGCTCAGGCACGACCAAAGGCGTATCCTGGAAAAGTAAAACGATAAAATTAATACCAATATTATGTGTGTACTGTTTTGCTCATCCACCAACACTCCGTTTGTTTTGTGAACTTACATCCAATGAGATCACTTCCACGGGAGTCTCGACCAGAATCACACTATCATCAACTGCTGAGGTCGCGTTATTAGATTCAGTATCAGAAGACAGCTCACCATCCTCTAGCTCATTCGACTTGGCTGCTTCCGGCGGCGGAGGACTACACTCCATCGCGTCCATATCCACTACTTCCCTATTTACAGTGGGATCATCGTTAGTTTCTGCGTCTGGTTCGATGGACATCTTAAGCTTCTTGCGTCGATAGCCTCCAACCAACGTGCCCTCCAGCTGCCGGATCATGTTATCCCGCCCCAGCTCCTCCGTATAGGGTGGCACTTTATAGTACTTCCAGTCGTCAAACATTCCCTCCGGCGGTGGCTCGTTAAATCCGGGATACTCTATTATTTTCCGCACATCATACTTCATGCGTGCATTGTCCACCTCGCCGTCACTTTCGTCCGAGTGCTGCACTGCGTCGCCGTTCGATCCGAACAGCTGCAGCCCGGAATGGGTAATCTTTGCGTCCTCGAGCCAACCCGGCGGATAGCCAAACATGCGCATCCGGTACACGTGCAGTGGCAGATCGCGCGAGCCGAGTCCGAGTGCACCGCGCAAACCTTCGCTCAAAGCGCCGGGCCTGAAATGACCGTACTTCTGCTCCAGGTCGGCGTGGTAGCGGTCAGTCTTTCGCTGGAACTCTTCCTTCTTCTGTCGGATACGCGTATAGTTGCGCGGCTGCTTGCAATCCTTCAGCGCATGATCGCCCTCACAGTTCCAGCAGGTTTGTTTACCTTTCGGTCGCTTCGAGAGCGAACCGGAAGCGGGCGGTGGCGTCTGTCCATCGAACACTTTGTTCATCGATTTCTTGTAGCTCGGTATCTGACTATCGTTCTTTTTGTTCTTCATGGGTGTGGAGTCGATAACGAACCAGCGGTCGGTCTCCGAAGCGCCCTTCTCCTGTGCCTCCAGGGAGCAGCCATCCTTTCCTTGCGCAACGTTTATCGACTCGTTAGGTAGATGCTCCTGAAACACTGCTTTTAATGCACTGGAAACGGCTTTTTGTAGCTTTTCAAATAATTCCTTGTTTCTGAAGCGAATCGCTATCAGTGGAGCGTCCACTTGCGAACCATTAACTTCGTCATTGTCGAGATCAATACTAACTACGGGCACGCTCGTTTCCAAAATCTCTATATCGCTATCGTTAGAGTTTGCGGCTTCTAACCGTGGTGTCGTATTATTTTCACTTGTTGAGTTCTCGTCCATTATTAAAGTTGTTTTTGCTTTCCTTTATTTTACCGAACGCCGCCAAAAGTGTTTTCATCGGAAATCACTGTCTGCTGTTGTTTACCTTTTGTTGACGGAAGAGTGACGTTGCCGAACAAAACGGAGCTATCGTTCCCATCCGCCCCAAGTAGGGTGGGCTGTGTGAAATATTTTGAAAAAGAGTCGTTTTACCGTTAGATTTCTTAAGAAAATTATAAAAAAATACATTTAAATTTCTGTTTAAGACATATCTATGTTTTTTTTAAATAAAATTACCATAACAATAGCCTCGTTTGATTTGAACTTAGCCATACTTTATATTTACAGAGTATTTAAATTAAAAAAAACTAATCAAATCTATTTAAAAAATACTTAAATCGCCCGAGTCTGATATGATATTGAAAAGGAAATATAAATATTTAACGTTATATTTAATTAATGGAATTAATAAAAAACAATGTGCATGATGGTAAAATCACTCAAAACAGTGCCGAAATAAGTTTGTCTTCATAGCAAATAGTAATAGGTACGTTTCGGAACAAGTCTGTTGAGAAAATAAAACAAGATTGATGTACAGTAGAGCGCCGTTTATCTGAGTTTCGCGGGACTTGACCTCGCTCGGATATGCGAATTAGGCCGCAAATACACGACGAGCGTTTCCGCGCCCGCGGAAACGCGTATAACAATCCAATCATAGAAATGAAATGTCATTCGAACGCGCTACCGCGGAACGCAGAGATACTCATGCTGGATATCTCTGCGGAACTGTTATACGCTTTTGAACGCGCCCGCGGAAACGCGCGTCGTGTATTTGTGTTCAGAAGCGTATAGCAGTTCTGCAGTTCCTTGACAGATAAATATATCAAACCGATCCGTTTGACAGATAAATATATGCGCAATCTGAGATTGCGCATCGTTTATTGATACGGTTATACGAAAAGGCGTTTGACAGCACGTGCGATAAAATCGCATGCGATGAATCACAGACACGGCCCTGAACTGTCATTTCTCAACAGCACGGATAAACGGAAAGCCGGATAAACGGCGCTCCACTATATATTCTGTTTTATATGTATCTGATTTTGTTATTTTTATGAATATGCTCAATTTCCATGCCAATATCAAAAGAATATTTTTTTAGTTACGCTCAATAGCATATTTGATAGGTTTTCAAATTTTGAATACGTCCCACATACCCGCTAAGCAAACAATTCGCTGTGAAACTGATTCAAAAATGTTGGGGAAACATTTAAAAAATCTTGGGAGTAAGCCTAATATTGAGATATCTCTGCAATACTTACCAGATTTGTTTCAAATTACAACACAATCAATTTGAATAAGGTTTTGATCTTCGATGTTTAAAAATTAAAAACAATCCAACAATACGATTTCATTCACTTTATTTTCTTCATCACGTCGGGAATGTTGATGTGAATACAATCGTCTGTGTTGTCGTTTCAATCAACTACCGCATTTCTTTTCTTCGTTCAATAATGCTTAACTGTATTGAAGCATAACAATTGCTTCAATCGCACGTCCAGTTCGATTATAATTTGTGATTTATTTGCATAAATCTGACCGGCAACGGTTCACATGCTCGTCATACATTTCTCGTTAGCAATTAAATTAGTTGTCTACTCGTGATCGTTAAAGGGTAAGTAACAATAGTTTTTCTCTCTTTCTCTACTCGATGTCTTTTTTGTGTGTGATACAGTTATGTTGGGTGCGAAAGGGAAATAAAATAAATCGATTATTACACTAGACATAGTTTCTCATCACTAGAAGCTATCGCGGATAGGGAGGTATTGTGAGAAAAGGGACCTACTACAAAGGAAACAGTTAAAGGAAAGGAATAGAGAAAAATAAAAAATCAAACAAACAAACCAGATCCTATCCAATCGAGGTTCACAATTAAGGTTTATGTTGAAGCATGAAATCACAGTTGGTGTAATTTGTAAAAATATAAAAGTGGTTATGGAAGTCGATGGCTTTGCATCACACGATCTGCAGCCCGGACGGGTGCAGTATCCCGTGATGGTGCTGCTGCTGATCGAAATGGTCCTGCTCCATCTGCTCCTTGAGTATCTCCAACTCCCGAATGCCGGACACGGTCACCTCGTACTTGTGCATCATGAGCGAGCGGTAAAAGTGGAGCGCGAACGCCACGAAGATCACCAGCACTGGAATGAGCACTATGCAGGCCGACCAGGCGGCCGTCGTGTTGAGATCGTAAAACTTCACCCAACACAGGATGGCGATCTCGAGCAGAAAGAGGATTAGGCCGAGCAGGGTAGAGAAGGCCCACGCCGTCTCGATGTACCAGTGCAGCCGCTCGTGGGGCGATTCATGTACGAGCGAGATACTGTGCAGGTTGCACACCGTCTCGATGTTGGGCAAGATGCAGGTGCTGATCATGAGCGCCAGCATGTGCACCGCCACCAGGAGCGTGGTGCACACGGCGAACGCTATCAGCATTGCCGATGGCACTTTGGTATTTTCATCCAGCTGCACCTCAACCATAGCGACCTGTGAAAAGGGAGCGAGAAGTAATAGTTCGATTAGTGGAAACAGTTTTTCATCGTGTACGAAACAATGTAATTGCAACGATTTCGTGCGATAAAAACCACGATTTCTAAATAAAACCTAACCTACTACAAACGCACGTGGGCGATAATAACAAAATTCATGCCATATGTTTTCACATTAGCATGGACATGTGAAAATTAAGTTTATTTCTCCACGAGGTCACCGCACGCGTCGTGAATGAGATCGGAATTTTTCGGACGACCATCTTTCCAAATGGAATGTTACATACCCGCAAAGAAAAGAAGCTCGTTAATCATAATCATCTTGTGCGGGCATGTGCACGCGATGGTAACGACGATTTGTTATAGTTTCTGAGCAGTGGAATGTTTCCCGCCGTGGTAGTTGGGCCCGTTGGGTGGGATAATGGTCCTCCCCGTGTTCTATGTTGGTAACACACGCCCCGTAACCGTTACACAAAAAAAAGAACAAACAAGAAAAAAAACCGCATCCGAAACCGTTCACACAACCGGTCACAAAGTTTATGATCGCTTGTAAATTGTGTTGGTCACTTGCCGCATTAGATACACACACACACACACACACACACACACACACACACACACACACACACACACACACACACACACACACACACACACACAAACACACACACCCCGCACAGCACAGCACAGAGTGCGTAACACGGAAGCGCAGCAGCGAGTTCGGGGACAGCGGAAAGCAGAAATGCGTTGAGCCGTGTCCGTGTATGTTTTTTGTTGGCAATGCAAATTGGTACCTCACAGCAGCTTCTGCCCCTGTCCGTCCGGCACGAAATATCAAAACAACCTGCCTGCCCGCTGGGAGGTGTGTGTGTGTGTGTGTTCTACGAGGTTGAATAAAAATTCGGATGGCTAGGATTAAACTATTTTTAAAATAAACGGAACCATCCGCAGCAACCTGGCGTGGCGCGCGGCTTTTTTACTGAACACTCAACTGAGGCAGACCGACCAGGCCCGCCGGCCGGTGTCCCTGCTTGCGAGACCTGCCCCCAAGCAACACCGCAACACAGATTGTTTCCCAAATGCCGTTGAACGACACTGACACTGACAATGACCCCCAAGAATGCGTGGATGAAGGATAGAAGAGGCTGACGACTCTAAGCGAACAAGGGGAAGCCAACTCTTGGCGCGGAGTGTCCGTTTCATACCGTCCCTTAACTGTGTTCTTACTTACCATGGCAAATCCAGACAGCAGGGCGGACGTTTTACTGGAAGCTTTTAGTTTCGCACGGCTCAGCTGTAGCTTTCGCCAGGACAGATAGTTGGGTGTGTGCAGATCATCGCCGGTTTGTGACATTGTGCTTAGGTTGGATCGTCGCTATCAAATGAAAAAAGCAATACAAAAAAATACTATTAATTATTCCATTCCAAAAATGGCTTTAAAAAACGGAAAACCAAAGGTGAATATAGAGAGGGAAGAGGATGGGTTACAATTTGCTTTTCGGTCGCTTACAAACGCTTCCTGGGCGAAGAGTGATGACGCAGCGCCCCCGTGAAAGCTGGCGCCCGCTGCACCGAGACCACTGAGCAGTCCCGTGTTGACACTGCAGCTGTTCGGATGCGCACTGCCACCGGTCCAGAAGTCTCCAACGCCGGATGCACCGCCGAGACCACCGCCGCCACCGAGCGCGGACGACGACGAGTGCGACCGACTGGTACGTACCTTCGGTACCGGCTGTGGACTAACCCTGAGCACTGTCGCCGGTGTCGCCGTGGCCGGATGGTTGAAGTTGCGATAGAGTGGCGAGTTCAGGCAGAGGTTCGATTGTGAGCAGCTCGGATGTAAATGCATTGTTGTTTCGCCGGCCGAGGCGGGTGCGCGCGCGATGAGATCGCGCTCTCTCGAGCGCAGGAGCAAAAAGTGTCGGTATTTGAATTTCGCGCGAGAGCGCCCCGCAGCACACTAGATTTTCTCACACCGATTGCGCTTCTCACACACAGACCAAACGCGGCTCGAGCTGCGCTCTACCACAACGCGTCACAATCACCACACGTGCCGTGCTCTGGGGATGCTTGATGCAATCTTGAAAAGTGCATTTAAAATCTTTGCAACCGTTTTCACCTTCAGTTCTTTCGCCTAGTTGATACAAAAAAGGGCCAATTTCAAACTAAAAAGAAACAATCATACCGCACAGTGAAACAATTGAATTGTCATTGCTGTGCGCACTGCAGTTGTCCCTTCGCGCGCTCATTTACGAGCCCCATCGTAGTGCACGTGAGCATGGCGATCTTTCACTCAACAGCACTGAGATCGCGGCAGAGGCGGCGGTGGCAATGCTCTTTCATGCGCGGGGAAGATGTGCAGCAACACACAGCAGCAGATCGAGCTCATCGTCATCGCCATCACCAACACAGCCGCCCCGTGCACAAATTCTGCTCGCGGTGAAATGCGATCAACGTACACGATTCCTCACAACGACGCCTGCGCTTGTGTCCACTCTTAATGAGTTCGATGTGTGAATGATCTGTGTTAGGTGGAGAGCTGTTTGGTTTGTCGCCTTTAAACCACTGCCCACCCACACCATACAAACAACAAAACGGCAGCGGCTAAACGCAAACACTCGCCGTTGACAAAAATATCACCTAAAACATTCCTTTGCAGCGGCGCGAGTGGTGTACTATTACCACTTAATGTTCCACCATCAAACGGTCACCCTAACGGACATCCGTGGCCAAGATGTTCTTTGTGTGTGTGTTTTTTGTGAACATTTTCCCTAGCGCGGTCGTTTCCACAGGAAAAGGAGACAAAAAAGGTAGAAGCAACTCCAGACCGTTTGGTTCACAGTTCAAGCGAGTCGACATTCGCACATTCCTCCATGGCGTACAAGGGAGATGATTGAACGAACAGCTGGTTCGGGGTCACACACGTATGCTGTTTGGTATTTGTTGGCTGCCAAGAGTAAATGATTTGCCACGGTTTGAACAACGATTGGTAACGATTCTGGCTGGTTCATAGTTCGTCGTACTAGAGGCGTTTTACGATAAGAAAAGGGCAACATTACTCATACAAAGAGTCGCTACGCAGCATAGATTAGACCGTTCAAACAGAACTAAATTTGGTTATCGTTTCGAAAGGATTTAATTGGAATTATAACGACCATCGACACTACGGGCTATTAGAGATAGTTTTACTTTCTTATCATTTTACTGGCTAATCGCGACTGGAGATAACAACGAACAGTATTGTTTCCCCTTGATCGTAAGCCTCTCGCCAGGCAAAACTCGTCCTCACAATGCTCATATAGGACAGCGAAAGTGTTTCTCTCCAATCACCATCTTATACAACAGCACAATAATGCACTTTTCACCGCATCTGCCTCACTAACATGAAGCAATCCCTTTGCAAATCGTACACAACATACGTCGTAGTTTTATAATTCTAATCCACTAAGCGCCTGTGTGGTCGTGTATGTTAGATGATATTGATAAGACTGTTCCGAACTAATTCCGAAGCAATAAGTTTCCGCAATCAATATCTAATCAATGCCGCCAAGTCAGGCGTACACCACACAACACAAACAACCCGACGAACACACACTAACACTCTAATATTAATATTCCATCGTCCCTGCGAACGGTTCAAGGTTTCGACCGTCTAATAAAACACCGTACTCTGTTGTTGTTGTCGTCCCTAGTGTGCTTATTTGGCAACGAGCACGCACGGCCCACTGTGTGACTGACGATGTCGCGTCGCTAGAGCAACCCCGAACGAACTACGCCAACTAACCAACTAACATACTGAACCCTCAATCACCCACCGGTAACCGAACCCAAAGAATAGAATATCATGTGTCTGGCTGGCTTTTTGTGCCCGCTTTATGCTATATGAGAAGTCAGTGGACGCGAATCGACCTGATGATGATGGTGATGATGATGACGGAGTACATTCACAGCACACAGCAGCGAAGGAAGCTGACGACCGTTTGCGAGAGTGAATTCGCAAACTCACGTGCTCCTATGATGATAGTTTGTTTCCTAGCTTGATTGCACTATTGCCCCACTACCGCTCGGAAAACTCGGCGCCGAAGTGTTTGCTGCCTCGATATCAAGATGCACGCACACAGCTCTGTGGCTTAAACGCGATCGCGAAAGGGCAATCACGATCAGTGCAACACTGCCGATATGCTGCTCACAACTAATGCACGCGGGGGATTACATTCCTCTATGCAACGAAGTTGGTTTCGCGTGTGAAATGTGAAAAGTGAATCGCTCTTTCCACCGATAAATTGCCGTCTGCTTTCACTCAGAGTGCACGCTTTACTGACCTGCCCTTTAGCTGGCTGGCTGGCTGATGTTGTGTTCCACACGCCCCACAAAAAAAAAAGAATACCTCTGCACTTTGGGGAAATTCCATACCCATTTCCACCCATGCTGAGCCGGGAATGTTATGAAAGACGGGCTGTTTTTTTGTATTCGTTTCTTTTACAGTTTAGAGTGAAACATCCTTCAACACACCCACGGTCACGGACATACGGTCAAGTTGCCACCTGCTATGGATTGGCGGTAGTGATGTGTGTGCGTGTTGGTTTGTGTGGTTAAAAGAGCATAACCGCGGATCAACCACTTCATCACGAAGATTTATTAATGCACATTAGTTGTGCTTTTTTATCACACTCTATTGAGAAAAGTGATAAATGTCGGAAATATATACAATTCTCTTAAAATTATGAATATTGCTCACATGTAGCAATATCACAAAATATTGAAAAAAGCAGCTGTAGACAATTGAAAGTAACATAAAACATCCTACCAGCAGCAAGAATGGTTTAAAAAAAAGCAATTCTACTTTATCAACCAACAAGCAACTCAACCCAGCGTTGCTTAACCATTCCACTCCAAGCCGGGACCGGTCGCGAGCTAGTGAGCACAATCAGCAAACACGAAACTGTTACAACCAGGTAAATATTTACATTTCGATGAATGATCACGATCACGAAGCGACCGTAAAAGTGGCCCATACACGGCCTCAACGGAACCTACCACAGCAAATGCGTCATCCGGTGGCGGTTAGGCGAAAAAAAAAAACAACACAAAATACAAACTACGGGAGAAGCAGAAACAGGTTCAAAGCGGAGGAAAAGCATTTAGCACTGGGCCTTACCTTGTTGTGCGTGCTGCAAATACTGGTTCGGTTGTTCCAACTGGAAGCGCCGCCGTGGCCGCCGTGCGGTGTAAGACTGTGGGTGCTGTTGTTGCCAATGCTTCCACTGTGGCTGTTGCCGTTGCTGCCGATGTGAAGGTGCGCGTGATTCAGTCCCGTCCCGTTGCCGACGTTCGGGTGGTGATGGACGACTCCGTTGCCGTTTCCGGTTCCGTTCGGCTGATGGCTAAGGCCCGTCTGATGCAGCTGGCCAGTGCTGAAGGTTTTTGGCGTTACCGCCGTCCCGAGCGTAGTTGCGAGTACCGTATCGATTCCGGCCGTACTGGTGCTCCACACTGACACCGTACCATTGCTAGGGGACGGGTAGGGAGGGAAAGTTAACAACAGGACTCCATTGCGTTGAGTATCACGAGCTAGTGGAGGAAGAAACACTTTGCTACGCTAAGCGTGTGCGACGGTTTTGGCACGGGAATGTATCGAAGATAGCTAGCAACTAAATCTAAAACACTCTAATTCACAACATTTAAACTGGGAACGCAAACAAAAAACACACACACAAAACAATGAAATTAAGCTAGGTCCAATGTTTATATTTTTCTGACGTGTGTGCTGTACGACTGGAACAACACGCACGTGGAAGAGGTGATATCATTATGCGTTTGCTGGTAGGGATCCACCAACGTGTAATTTTGACAGATGAGAGGCGTCCATCACTATAGCATGAATACATTCCACCATTTTATTTTCACATGATAGTCAAGATTTATTGTGATACAATTTTTGGTTGAAAAAAAAAGGTTACATCATTTTTGTATTCTTCTTGAAATGTTCATTAAAAAATTGAAAACATTATATCTCGAATGAACTTTTCGAGCAGCTATTCAAACTGCTCGAGCTGTTCGAGCTTGTGAATCCAATCTGATCCGGAACCACCAGCACTGCACTGTGGGCTTCGTTGTTGAATGAAAGTGGACATAATACAATATTCTTGTTCATATCTCGGCCGTATTTGACATGAATTTTACATTTTTGACTTTAATATCAACAACATTCATTCCTTAAAAAGTGTGAATTTATGTTTTTTTCAACAAATAACGTATATAAACTTAAATTTTTATTTAGTTGAAGATTTAAAATCCCAATGCAGGGCACCCGCCATTTCAAATTCTAAGCCAACTGCAATAGTCGCATGGTTGACATATTGTTGATGCATCCGATAAATGCATTTTCTACTTGTGTCGTTTTTTTTCTTTTTAAAAAAATCAATTTAGAATGATTAATTCATAAATCAGATGAATTTATAATTTATCATCATCAACTGTAGTACATTTTTCCTGCAAATTGAGCCCAAATCTATAATATCTAACAATATTCCAATAAGAGGCGAATGAGGCCAATTGGCTCAATGTCTCTATAAAAATAAAGAAAAAAAAAACAATATTCTAACGGATATAAATAATAGCAAAGAATCAACCATTTCTAAGGGATCTAATTTTCAATTGGCTAAAAAAAGCGTACGAAACATTCCAAAATGTGTCAAAGCAATGAGAAGTGTAGGTTGGCAGCAACTCCAAACCACATGCCTTTACATGCACCTAAATCTAAGTCATAGTTCCGCTACACCCAGTCATTAAGCCACGATTTTCATTATCTTTTCGTACTGGAACTCGCCCGGTCGGAGGCACCGAAGGGAAGCAGTAGAAAACGAAAGCGCTTCGACCAGCGAACAGGTTTTTACGACCTGGCCTGGTCGTTAAGCCCAGATGTGCATATGGCAGACGGTCGTGCAAATGGCAAGAAAAAGCCCAGTTCAATCGGGCCCGTTGCACCGCTGGGGGAACTTTTCACTCTCATCCTCATTAACGTCCCACAGACGCCGCGAAAGGGCAAGGGGGCGCATGATGTGCAACGAGAAACGATTGGGTCACCAGTAGTGTGGTGAACCGAATGCCTGATGATAATAATCAACGACTATCGGAATCGCACACCCTGGCCCTTTCGGTTAGCGTTAGAGAGATGAATAAAACATGTTCTATTCCGTGGCAGGCACAGCGAGAATGGATTGAAGGAGCAATGTACAACCACCTCCCCTATCTCCACGTTATAGCCAGGTGCAATAAGTTCAAATGGCAACAGGTGTGCTGTAATAGTGGTCTTATCTTTGCTCCCGACTAGAGAGTTGCGAGCTTATGTAAATCGGTACCGGAATTCATCGTACTAATTTGTCTAGCTATCCATCATTGCGTGTCATAGTAGGCAGGATTTGAATCCAGACCTACTAGATGGAAGATAGGCCGTAATGTAGGAATGAAGTAATCCGGTCGAGACATGAGAGCCACTAATCATAAACGGAGCTGTGTGAAATAAAGTTATGACGATATAAACTCCACCCAATCGTCGCCCTAATCAGCTCTACTTAGAAGGAAAAAAACATTCTCGACCGGATATCATGGCAATGCGGGCAACTCTTCCGCTCACAAGCAACGGTCCACAAAGTAAGCTGCCATTAGTGAGCCAACCTCGAAGAAGAACCCCAACGTGCCGTCAAACTGGCCAACCGTGCCCGCTCGTATCGCACCGAAACCCTCGTCCCCCAGTCGGCCATCCCAAAGCAAAGGTGTTTAACGGCGCAATCATTTGTTAAGATTGCTATCTCACGAATCGGAACCTCGAAGGGCTGACTATGCCAAACAACAACAACAACAACAAGAACAGCACACCTCACAAGCCAGCCAACAAACACAACAACAACAAAAGAACCACAAATAAGTCCATTTGTGGTGCGTGATTGAAGAACATAAACCGCGGCTAATTTAAATAGCTCGGCTACATTGGATTATGAAATGATGATGTGTGAGCGAGCACCCTCTTATCGCTCCTACCCTATTGGGTGACCCATTCGCCCCGCGAATAATGTCCCGTGCACACTATTAGGGCCCGGCATTGCAACAATGGAGCGAGGCAAACAAAACATGCACATTAGCCACATTCACACAGCGCACGCTGATGAGTCAAGGTTGATAAGCGATGCATCAGCATGCTCGATGATAAGCGCAGTTACCTTCGTCCAGCTTCTGTATGCTTTGCAAGACAAGGACAACCACAACGGGAGGCTGTCCCAAAAGTAAAGGCTTTTATAATTTTTCCATACCGATTTTAAAACAATTTAAGCGCATACACATGCACACATACACACTGAAACAAAAGCAAAATTCACGTTCGGTCGGATCGAAAAGATGAAAAATGGTTTATTTAGCGGTGGCGCATTTTATCCCGCGCTCCCTTCCCGTTTCCGCCTTAACACAAATTGAACAAAAAAGCATTGATCTCGAAACCGCAACCTCATCCCGGTTGCCCATCCCAGCTCAACGTTTTAAAAGGCAGTCAAATCGCCCTACCGCCTTTCTCCACCACCGCTCGGTTTCGCGGTCACGTGTTAGCATTGCACTCCGTGAAATCTGAGCAGAAAATCCCATCACCTCCCCATGAGACAGGGAGGATTAAAAAAGAACACATCACCCGTGCTCGAGTGGAACAACATTTGTTTACAAATTCCGATCGGCAGAAGCGGCATATTGTTGAAGCTGTTCGATAAATCGCGCCAAAACGTGCGCCCACGTTGCCGAACGAACGGCCGTGTCGCCATGACCACCGGTGCAGCACACCGAGCTGGACCGAGCCTTCTACTGTCAACCAACCGACATCTCAACGGCAACGTCAGAGTGGGGATGTTGCCCGGGAAGCGGCAATTAAATCCAATTGATTGCCCCGTGGTGGCATTAGTTATTCCTCGATATCCGTTATTTATGGTGCCGGTGATTCGAGGAAGCAACAGTGTCAGAAAATACCTGGAACCGTGCCATCAGCATAGCGTGCCATCTGTCACGAGCTCCGGAAGCGGCACCCCCAAACTGCAACGGAACCCCGTCGCTACCCGAGCTAAGGAGGCTGTCGATGACACGAGCAGATGACACACGATCAGGAAGTACCGTATTAGCGCCATGTGAGCATGGAGCTTATGGATTTTCCGAGCTTCCCCAAACGGGTCCCACCTTTCTGCTACTACAACTCCCCCTCCTCGGTCGTGACTGTGAGTGGTGGCAGGAGAAGATGAGAGTAATAGATGAGAGATGTCGTTACTATTATCGCTTTTTTACCTCGGTATCGCACGGTGTGCCCTTTTTTGTGCGCTACAGCTTATGACAAATGGACACGCGCGTTCCCGCGCCTACTAAGCCGACACGTGACACTCTTACAAGACGCCTCTATGTGTTTGTGTATGTTTGTAGTAAACCAAACAGATCTGATACCACTCGGTTCGCACTTCCTTAAGGAACGGATAGTGCACACACGACGGTTGTAGGTCCGCCCACCGTGTCTGCTCTGACGTCTATTCGGTTCAAATTAATTCACCACTACGCAGTACTGGGGCGAACGAAAAAGGCGCCCCAATAATCTTGCACGCGCCAAGTGCAACCTCAAACTCGCACGTCAATCTACGCCAACTATCTTGCTGAGACAGCCTGCGGCGTACTGCACTCGAACGAATCTGCATAACGATTCTACAGGTTGTACTACAGGATGGGTTCTTCCAACCTAGAAGAACTGGACCCGCGTACCCTTGTGCAGTCAGCCATTCATGGATCTTTTTTGGTGCGGGGGTGTCTGGCTACCCCTTGCTAACCTTGAAGTTAGAAGGCTAGTAGACCAGTCCCTGGCAAGACAAACGGCACGTCACAAACGCTCTCGACGGTAGGCAAATAAGGGAGCCGGGGAGCAATCGATCAATAAATAATTCTCCGCAATTGAATGGTTTAGCTCTAAATGACGTAAATAACATGGTACGGTGTGCTGATTTCTTCTTATTTCGTCGTAGTGATGCTGAGGTATGCGTTTTCATTTTCTTCCTGCAGGGTGCAGATATTATCGTATGTCATGTAATTGTTGGCCTCCAAAAATGTTCCAACTACAAGTCAGTGACATTTCGATTTTTTACAGATGTGTAATACAATACTGGGCAAAACAAGCATAAACGTATAAGAACCACGCAACCAGATAGCACCGGGTCCTTGCTACGGTGGCACGATACGAAATCGTTCGTGTTAATTATTGCTTGCTATCTATTCCAATATAAATTGTCAGTTAGCATATTGGTATAAAAGCAACTAGCTGAAAATTTCTTTCCTAGTGACGTATTTGCAGTAAAAAATCTGATGTACACAATAATAATATTTTGTTTATGACAAATAATTATTCAGTGTAAAATATCAATACATGCTTGCATGTATTGAAGGAAGTTTACAGTAAGAGCAGGATATAACGAATGAATAAATAAATAAATAAAACACATCTTAGGGCAGCTTACTTCAATATTTCATTGTAAAGCGATTTTTGATGAAAAATAGGAATGAAGTGAATGTATTTACTTATCGATTTATTTCTATTAAGCGTAAATAAATTAGATACAACTAATTTATTGTTGATAATTTTTCTTTTCTTATTTAATTTACATTGTATTATTCAGTAGTATTAAGCTTTGCTTATTTATTCTGTATGCTTGACGACTTAAGTTCTACATGGAACATGTTATGATCTTATATGCCCAGAGAAGAAGACAATTGTTTATATTATACCAATGTCAACAGTTCAAGTAAACAATTGCTATAAAAAACATAAAAAAGGTTAACTTTTTCGTGAACTATAACATCTTTTTGCCAGTCTTTTGCTACGCTGATTGTCAAAAACTGCATAAGTCTTGGAGTCTCGAACGAACTCAGCACGTGATGCAGTTTGAATTTAATGTATGTCAGAATATGCAAATCACTACTTTCCCATAACATGAAAGAAGTCTTGAATTGTTCCTATGAAATTGGTGGCAGGACGGCTGCCATCAGCTACAGGGGCATTACTTCTTTATTTGCCATATCACAAGGGTTTCGAACTAGTGCTATGTAAGCCCCAATGTAAGCCTAAGCTCGTATCAACATGAATTCGTGCCAAAAAGACGACTACCACATATGATTGAATTTGTGAGCTATAACACTAGTAAAATTGATGTCGAAGAACAAGTCGATGCAATTTATACAGATCTGAAAGTAACATTCGACTGTACCACACGCAATTCGTCTTACTAAACTCCATAAGCTGGAACTTCGCTGCTCGTTCCTGCGGGGGCTCATGTCTTACCTAATGAATAGCTAATACGTCGTCAAACAACACGGGTGGCTGTATCCTCCTACAAGATTGCATCGAAACCTTCTTCCCGTGGTGCAAGCGCAACAGCCTGACTATCTGCATCGAGAAATACTTCTGTGTGTCCTTTTGCCGATGCAGGAGCCCAATTACTGCTACCTACTTCATAGACGGCACCGCAGTTAATCGACAAAATTATGTCAAAGAATTGGGTGTTGTTCTAGACTCCAGTTAAAATTTTAAACAGCATATCGATGACGAGCCAGAGGAGACTAACTATTTTGCCTGTATATCCGGACAACTAATGAATTTCGTAACCGTATATGCATTAAGGCTGTCTACAATAGTATCGTTCACTCGGTCTTGGAATATTCATGTGTAGTCTATAGCCCAACTACTGCTTCCTCAATTGTCCGACTTAAGGCGATTCAACGAAAGCTCTCAGGATATGCCCTAGGTTTGCTTCCCTAGCAGGATCGCAATAATCTTGCGATCTTTCTTATGCCGCACGGTGTCGTCTTCTAGGCCTTGAGCCTCCTTCGGTTAGAAGAAGCAATGCATAGTGCTCTTTTACGCTGGCCTGCTAAATGGCTTTATTGAGTCATCGCCTTTGCTGCATAGCATCGAACCAGAGAAACTCTACGGGTTGTTCAACCCCGCTCCAGCACTGGTCGGTCTGACCCTATGTTTCGCATGTCGGATGTATTCACCAATGTTTCGGATTGCTTTTACTTTAATGTTTCAACCCAGTGCTTTAAACAACGTCTCCAGCTTCTGCTGTGGCCGCAGTGTTCTGTGATAAAAGGATTGATTTTGCTATGTATTTTTTGTACTGTTTCCTATCTTTATTAGGCCATATGGTTCGTTGAAGATCAACTAATAAATAATAATGATAATAATAACACTAATAATAATCATAATAATTAATATACAGAAACAGGGTTTTCAGGCAAAAGATTCCCCATTATTAATGGCAGGCCGGTTGAAGTTTCACAGTGAATTTAATCGTAGTGGACTCCTTCGTCACTCCATTTTGTACGACTACATATATAACTTACACCACGCTTTGGCAGCTATCGAGCAAGACATCAGGCACATGGTAGGATTTTAAGGCCTAGCTCTCATTTGAAGACAGGTTTCTGATCGACTATACTCGGATCTAACGATTTTTGTCTTGTTTTGAACACACTGTAAACTACTCTCGCAGTTTACCTTGACGAGTCATACCATGAATTTATACCTTTTTCATGAGTTTTGTAATTTAATATGATAGAGTCGTTTCATTTCATCAGAAATTATGGACACGTTATAGATCTCAAACATTTGTTTTGTAAGTCTCTGACAGTAGGATGAATTGAAGGAATAAATAAATGAAAAATCCACATAACAATAAGGATAGTTACAATATGGCCTTTGTACAATTAAGATACATACTATCATCTTAAGGGGTGGTCCCGTGGTACAGTCGTCAACTCGTAAGACTCAATATCATGCCCGTCATGGGTTCAATCCTAGAATGGACCGTCTTCCCGTAGCAAGGATTGACTATCCGACTATGTGGTAAATAAGTCTCGAAAGCCTGTATAGGCCGGCATGTCCGCGTAGGACGTTACGCCAAATAGAAGAAGAAGAAATATCATCTTTTAAGTTCGACAATATCATCCGAAAGATGTAATGGTTCTTTATTAAAAGAAAGAAATTTAATTGAGAAAAATACAGTTCCTCCTTTTCGGCCCGGACAATTTATGGGCTAGATTTGACTGAAATTGTGAAAATAGCTGGAAAAATTGGGAACGTTTAAGCTATAGTGCCTTATTGTCTATCAACCGGAAAAGGTTAAAATCATTGGCCCATCTGAGTGGAAATAAAAATTCCATAAAACAAACCACCACCCTGCACGCAATGTTATCGGAAGGCTCTTACCGTAACGCAAAGGTTGCAATATACTTTCAGGTAATAAAATAAATATTAAATTAGGTCCAACACAAATTCCTCGCCCCAACTGTGGCGAATTTAAACCAGCTGAATTTGTAGCAAACATAACGGCCAAACTTTCGCTCTATCACCTGAGGCTTCGGTTGTTCGATGCAGCGTTCCTAACGCCTACACACGCCCGGAAGTTCGGAATCCGAAACAGCAACGACCGAGGCGCAACCGAGGGCCGGTTTGTGGATGAAAGAAACAACACAGCGACAGCCTATAGCATTACCAACCGCATTTGCCAATCATTCTACTCGTCGCACGGTTTGGTCGCATCCGTGGGCCAAAGCCCGTCAGACTGACGACGACGACGGTCCATCGACCATCGCCGTGATAGCATCGACCCATTGTCAGCTGAGCGATGGTAGTGTTCCTTCCGCCATGGCGCGATTATAATGTTTCGTTTACGCACGATCTGCTCCTTAAATGGTATCGGGGCCCGGGTCCACCGCTCGACGATGTATCCCCATCGAGCTTCCCCAGAGACTCATAAACTTTATTAAATTTCACGCCGTTTCGGTGCCTTTGTTCCCGGCCGTTCGGTACCGCTCGATGGTTTGCCCAATGGCTGTGATGGCAGAGTGCTTGGCGAATGACACTAAACCTGAATGCTGATTCAATTGTCACCGTTGCAGGCTGTTGAAAGCCCCAACCCCCTATCGTGTAACTGACCTTGGCGCATTGCGGGTGTTTGGGCCCGATGGCAATGGTGCGTCAATCGCGATGAGCTAGCAGTGGACATCATCCTCGTGCAGAATCGGCAGGCTCCGAACGGAAGGGAGGGAATACAAACATGCACATAGTGGGAAGCTTTTTACACAAACCGGAAACCTTCCTTTGCTGCCAGCGGGATATGCGAACTGAAGCCTTTCTCGGCTGAACCCTGACCTCGAGGTCATTGTGATCTCGTCGGGTGGCATATTCCTCCGAGTCATTTTGTTTGATTGATTTTAACATACGCAATTAAAATAACATATACGATGTTTTGTGTTAACTTGGGAATGCATCACGGTATTCCATGCTGTGCATCCTTGAAACGCAAACGATCACAGTGCAATTATTTGCGTTGGGATGATACCATAACGGTAATTTATGGAAGCAATTATAAATTAGAGCTCAATATTTTGCATTATCACAAACAACTTTGGCATAAAGTGCACTCAAGCTGGTTCGCTTTAGAAAGCTAAACCAATGTTTCTTAACACTCTTTTATGCCCTCTTGTTCTTCTTGACTCCACTTCTATCGGCAAAACTCGACAAAAATAGCCTTCCACGTGTAATTAATTGCCTTCTCTCAGGTGTTGTTCGTCAATGTTTTTGTAGCAACAGAGACTCCCGCCGCGTCCCAATCAAATGATGTTTCGGGCAAGTTCTATTTCGGTAACCAAGATTAAGCGCCAAGTCATTGCGCAAACCGGTTCGGTGGGTGTACTTTCCGTTTCGGGCCGAGTAGTGCGGTTACCCAGCGTACGCTGCCCTCCCTAAACCCGAAAGGGCATGGTGGGAGCCCGGAAGAAAGGAAGGAACGCTACACGCAAAGAAAATAGCAAAAAACAGATCGCTCAACCAAACGGGGCTAATGTAACAAATTTATTACTGGCGTCGAAGGTTTCATCCACCCAACTGTGACTGTGACCGTGTATCAGTAGTCGAGGTGTAGTTGTAGAACTATTAAAACCATGGCTATAGATTTCCATGTTTTACTTTTTTGCTTTCTTTGGCTTCACATCTCTCTCCTAGCTCGAGTGGATTCCTCCGCGGGTCCAAGGTTCAAGCTCAAGTGCGCTAAGCCCCACTATGATTTGCGGTGGCAGCAGAAACGTACACTACGGTAGGGTTTTTTTTATTGATTTGGTGAGCTTTAAACTTGAAGGGCCCTCTGTAGGGTGGAGAGGGTTTTTGTTGTTGCGTGGGTCGCTCTCACGAACATTCGCTTTGCCCAGACAGCTATAAGAATAAAGTTCCATTCCATTCGGACGTTTAGCGGGAGGTGTGGAAAATGATTAAAAATTAACTACACTGCTAGATGAAAGTGCTTATTATGCCGTGTGGTCAACTCGCGGCCTAGGTTCATAATGCAATCATTTGCCCCCTCCCCGGGCAAGGCAGGAACGTAGCAAAGGGTCTGAAATACGGGGACACCCTGCCGCGAATGCCATACCGTCAAAACCGCAAACCGATGCGTTAGAGAAGCAGGGAAAGGTTGTCTGCTCGCGGTTCGACAATGATGACAATGACAATTAATTTGGCCACGTACTGATTGCGGCCACCATTAGCGTGGTAAACAGTATTATGCAAACCGCTTTTATTGCTATCAACGCCAAACGTCACGCGGAATGATGAACGATTAGACGCACACACAGCGATGGGGTCGCGTTGCGTGTCTTTCCGGACCCGTGTATGTTTGATTGTTTCTTATGGTACATGCAAATTATGTGAAAAAAATATTCCATTGGTAGCGTTTATCATGTACCGTGTGCACATTATGCCACAAACCGGCTCTATCAATCAAGTGTTTAGGAAAGTTGTCGATATGGTACGTCGGAAGTAGTACCACAGTGTAGTAACAATATAATTATGAGAGATTGGCCTAGTTTTGTTAATCAGCAACGGTAAACACATGTCTTGCTGTTGGTGTGAAATATTCATATGTAATTAGTACTTGGCTTCAAACATTACTTGAACGATGTTTGAATTTACATGGTTTGATTAAAGCGCTGAAGTATGAACGACCTTACGATAATTATGATATTAAAGTTTAACTGAGCATATCAACGACAAGATAAGTGCAAGGAAGAAATGTATTGGGGAATTTTAATAATCTAAGCGCAATTTTTAATATTGCGCTTAGATTAGAAGTTCGTTTTAAAGAACTAGACTATACAGGGTTTACCTAGCCAATCCGGCATCGTCAAAGCGTTATCGGTCGCCGTAAATACTTTTTCGGGCGACGTAAACCCTCAATTGGGCACTGTCATTTCTATTCGAGCCTTGTGAAGTATGAATCGAGCAAAGTACAGAATGAAAGCGTCCTACTCTTGAAGGTGTTAAATCGGTCGCTCCGTTGTGTTTGATTCATCAAGTTGTTTAAAAATACGTATTTTGCTTGTTATTTAACTTATTATGTATTATTTTAAAATGTTTACCTAATTAAATCATCAAACATATTATATTTTTTTTTAAATATAAAACCAAATTGCATTGTACGGGTTTGAATTAAAAATTAAAAAAAATGAATTTGAATAATTTTTTATGTAATTTAACTTAAAAATAGTGAATTTTCTTACATATCAGTTAAACTACTCGCAAAAAAGTTTTGTTTTATAGCTAGAAAGCAACACAATATAAAGTAGGCCCAATTCATTCTGTACTTTGCCCGATTCATACTTCACAATGCTAGAATAGAAATGACAGTGCCCAATTGAGGGTTTACGTCGCCCGAAAAAGTATTTACGGCGACCGATAACGTTTTGACGACGCCCGATTGGCTAGGTAAACCCTGTATATCAAAATCAATAATACAACATTCAAGATCAATAGTTCAGATTTAAAGAGACAAAACAGGTTAAACAGCTTGTCAGCTCTAAAGTTGTCTACAAAAGCAATAAAAATAAATACAACAAATACTTCCATTTTCAAAAAACTGTTAGGTTTGCTTTAGATATTAAAACAACGTCCACCAACCTGCAACGGCTCTCTTATTAAACTTGACCACGCTTGGACCCATCCATTTGTGATTGATTTACAGGTCATGTCCCCAGAAAAACCCATACTCCACATCCACAAACTTTGCTTCACTTAACAAATTAATACATTTACAAGGGTTTACGCCGCCTCAAGCAGCCGTTGTGTTCCATACATTGTACTTTTTTTCTCCTCCGCTTTCCATTCCCACTCAACAGGCCACGGTGACCCCACAGCACAACAGCACAAACGCATTTTTATGAATCACAAAATGTTCATACCACCACCCATCCTAATGCCGTAAATCCCCTCCCCTAAACTGGGGAACTGTGCGTACAAGCACACACACACAAAAGTGTGTGCTTTTACAAAGCTTTTTTTTTATTAAACTCGGCCGGGTGCCGGGCGCTCTGGTGCAGCCGGGCGAAGCTTTTGGGTTGCGTAGTAAAGGGCGCAATTTAATCCGGTTAAGTGATTTTTGTTTCCACATCTCTCTACTGGGCTCGACTAGCGATCCAATCAATTCTCGGTGCCAATCTCAATGTCCGGATGGTGTTTTGCGTTTCGGCAGAGTGTGGCATCTTGTGCTGGTTGACGTTGATCGAAGAGTTTGGCTTTAAAAGGGGGATGTAATAAAACTTTTGTGCAGCGTCAGCAGTAGAAGGATGTAAAAAGGAATGATTGAACTTTTTTTTTTATTTTTTGCCAATGTTTGTTTGCTCTATTGCTGCAGCTTGCAGGTATAATTTGGCACACATAGCTTACGCGCCACTCGCAAAGCATACGCAACGGGAAAATTTGAAAAATAATCCAACCATTCATATAACCAGATCGACCAGACGCGATAGAAACGTGAGCTAGCCGAGGCATAAAGGAAAACTTCGGCGGATAATTAAAATAAATTTCATTTTCACTCCATAAATCCGTTCCGATTCAGCAGGCAGCAGGTCGTTCGCCGTTTAACTTGAACTGTTTTCCTTTCACTGCCGAAAACTGTTACCATTTTCGTGAATTCACAAAAAAATTGAGACAAATACCCTATGCAGATGAGGGTTTAATCAAAATCCGTACCTATGCAGAACAAGAAACTGAAGGGACAGGGACGGTAAGCTTTCAATCGTGTTCGCATTAAACATTCGCTCCGTTCCAAAAGCGTCCGATCCGCAAAGAGACGTGTGTCTTTTACGCGCCATTTAGACTACGGCTTAAATGTGCCGTCCCCTCCCTTTCTGCTCTCGAGGGTGGATGAAACTGGCCAAAAGTTATCGTCGGGTAAAACAATGGATTAATGATCCCCGCGGACACTGATGGACCCTGGATGGACTCGCACAATCCTGAGCCGGGCAGTCGGTAGAACTAAAAGGGAAAGCGAGAATAAAGTGAACGACCAAAGCAGAAAACCAAAAAAAAGATAATTACTGTTTAATGATTCAGAAGGCGTACACCGGTCAATTTCTTTACGCAACTGACATTCCGAGGGTTGGTGTTTTTTGCCTTCCCTTTTCTTTGTCTTTTTTGTCTGTGACTTGTTCTTCTCGTGCGTCACACTAATCTTGCGGCCGCCACTCTCACTCACCATTCGATTAGGTTATTTTTGCCTATCAGCTCGCAATACCATTTCCTGATATTGCAAGGTACATGCGAAAGTATCCCATCATTTGTCTTGCTGCTTTTTCCAAGAAATTGGTTCTTTATGAAGTAAAGCTGACCAGTAATTAGCATGTTGCAATACTGAAACCCCTTCCAACTTCAGTGACTTCAGACAGATGGTGCTAATTGAAACACTATAACCTCGGAAAAGGTCAAAAGGGCCATCAAGTTGCACAAGCTGTACAATTGCTCTGATGACACTTCATCATTGCTTGAACAATGCTCTTCACACCGCTACTTGCACAGTGAATTACCACAATCAGCAATGAAAGATCTTTTGAAAAGGCCGTCTGTTGAGTTTTGATCATTAACTCCGTGCACGATTCCAGTAAATCCCGGAGATGCGTCCAACGTTTGGAAATCCGGGGATCCTCTCATAAATTACGATGAATCGGGACGTGATTTACCGTATGCACAACCCTCACCATCGCGGCTAGAAGCGACACAACGGCCTGGATAGCGACATGAGTGGCTAAAGTTGGCAACTAATCTGCGGCATACCGACACGCAGCGGTACTCATCTAATTATAAAGCATCTTATACACATACACACATTCGAGCTCGCTGTTGCATTTTGCATCCTCATTCCGCTCACCTAAACTTGAGCACTGATATCACATTAAACGAGACAAAAAGTGGTTGATTTGATTGAAGCAATTATAGCATTACTGGTAGAACCACCACGCACGCGGTACGTCTACCGGGCCCGGGCCACGTGAAACTGTAACAAAGCATGTTTTGGAGTATGGGAATTGGTGGTGCAACCGTTATCAACTGCGTCTCATCTACCCGGGTTCATTGTTGAATAGAGCGTGGGGGTGTCGATGAAAGTTCCAGTTGCAGTTACCGACAGTCGCCCTTTGCCGCATTGCACCCTTGGTAAAGGATTGTGTTGTGTAATGCGCTTCGCCTGAAACGATTATCAAGGGCGAAGTTTTGTCTGGTATACTCGCGTGTGTGATTATTTATTGGATTCTGTGCTATCATGTTATGATACTGCGTTGAGTTCTCGCAATGTGGAATGCAAATTATGCTTGTTGAGGAGATTCATTTTCCGCCCGTCGCCCACCCTCTTATTTTTGTACAATATTTTTATGTTTAATCATTTAAAATCTGCCAAACGCCTATTCACCCAACTATTCTCAATCTTTTTATTTTTTTTTTTATCTTCAACGATGTTATTGATTATATAAACGAACAATATTCTATTCAATAAGCCATAAGTGCCTAGTTTTCCATCGTAACTGTCTTTCAATCGGATGCCGATCGCGTACATAAAAATTTCATGTTCACATTAACAATTCTAATGTCAAATAAAGTTGTTTAACTGGGCTTCTTTATGTAAATAGTGTACATTTACAGAGCCTGTGTAGCATTTCTGCTATATAGAATTTTTAAAATACAGGCTTCAAATTATAGATACATTCCAACACATCTTGGAAAGCCAAATTACACAATTGTAACACATTAAAACAGTGTGTTATAATACTCAGTAAATCAGATCACACCATCGCAACACACCAGGAAGAATTCTGAGCACACCATTTATTCAAAAACATTTGATAAACACATAACGCATAGCAAATTATTGTCAACCTTAACCAGCTTAGTGAAAACAATAACTTTCCAACATACAACCCGGAACCAACTGTACGAAACCCATAACTTCTTTTGAGTATAAATAAAACCAACTCCGACCCTGGGATGTCAGATTCGTTTGGACTGTCAGAATAGGACTATGTCCATCGAACTTCTATCCACATCTCATGTAAAGAGTTTAGTTATGTCCCCCTACCCAAGGTAAGGCCTCTAAACTCCAACGTTTCCAGTAACTCTTAGGGGTCGCCTGGACGATCATGTGTCGAAAATTCTCTTGGAAATAGGATGACCTTCCTTAGCGATGTTTTAACGATTTTTTAGTCAACGCGAGTTCAAAAATATTACATCCAACCGTATCAACAACCGTATCCAAAATCAAACTTACTACACCTTTAATTGTCTCGTCACGCATCCTCTCGCATTTTAAATTGCTTACAAATCAAAACAAATTTCAGAATTCTGCATGGTGTATTTCTTGTCATGTTTACCATCGAAAATAATTACAATAGTTTCAACACCGACAAACTGACGTGACACTTCGAACAAAATTAGCTTCAAAAGTTGTCTCCTTATTTCAAATGAAAATACGTTAAACACTAGCGCTATCACTATAATGATTCGCCTACTACACTGACACAGAGGAGAAACTGCTAAAAACTTTTTGTTTTTCTCCCCAACTTCCAACGAAGAATATTTTCTCCACTTCTCACATCACTTGTATTAATTTGGAAACCCATCAAATTATTTTTCTGGGTATTTCGTCCAATTATTTTCATAAAATCTTGCTTAACACTTCGTCCGTCATTTGTACTTGGAAAAGTTGTTTTCATCTAAGCAGCCGCGAACAGAGCTCATTTTGACAAAAGTGATCGCCTTCATTGCAAATGGCAGTACTTTCGTGTGGGACTGTTTTGTAACGCAAGTGTCACGTCGGTTTATCGGTGCTTTCAATTCACATTTCTCAAAACAATGCATAATTTATCCTTCATGTTATCCAAAACTGAACTTTTACTTATATTACCATCTAACGGTCCAAAAGAGCCTTATTGGCATGCAACCATTTTTAGAAGTATTTAATTTAAAGGGGGGTTATGAATTTAATAAAAAAACTGAAATTAAGACAATTTTTTTAAAAACGTGTTTTTTCTAGCCATGCTAAATATTTTTTTAAATTAACACTACCCTTTTAACAACCTAACAACAAACAAAGATTACAGTTTTAATCTAGACTGAGTCCATTACCTACAGGTCAACCATAACAGCACACGCTTAGCACAGTCTTAAGAGAGTAAAAGTTTGCTTACCCCGGCCGTTTCTTCCTGCTTGGATCCAGCATCTTGATAACACTGAAAACAAATTCAATCTTCCCTGCCCCCGAAACCACTATTCACGACAGCTGAATCGTTTCGTTGCACAATCCTTCTTTCTAGTACGGCGTTTGACACGCACTGACGTATGAACACTTGCTCAACACACTGCTTCTAAACAACAATGCACAATATTTTACCCACCGAAATGCACACATTCATTGGCTGCACTTTTTGTCACTGTTGCTGATAGTGGATAAAGCTTACGCGTAGAATGCACTATTCCTCTACCCCGGCGTGTGTTTTTCACCTTTCGTGTGCTCGTCAAATATGCTTTCGCTTATTTTGTATTCAGATTTGGTTTGCCCCCCCGGCTTACATGGTAGGTTGCTTCATCAATAAGACATTTGCAACGGTATTTACACCACACCAACGCACACGTCAGACTGCCCGAACCGGCACGGACAGGGACCACTGTCAATAGGTAGAGGGCTTATGTATTTCAGCCCTCAGTTACACGGCAAAGCTTCACCGGCTTTTCGTAATATTTCTGGCGACTATCCACCACCAGCAGGTATGCGTTTAAGATAAATCTTGAAAATGCGTCCCTGTTGACAGGCGGTTTAGTGAGCACAAATAAGTTGCTGCTGCTGCTGCATTATCTTTCCGGGCACACACAAGCGCAAACAAACAAAACAACAAAACACTACGACACTGCTGCGTACGGACGTCGTGTTCCACACTCGCACTCGCACAAGTGGCGCTCACGACGGTTGCTTCACGAATGAACAGCGCTGTCTCAAGAGATCGCCCGTTGTCGGACGCCGGAGATTCCAGCGATCGGGCGGCGTGCGCTTACAAAAACCACGCGGCAGCCGGACGTGATCGTGGCTCGTAGACACCTACACGCACGCAAGCAGGTACAAGGTACAGGTACAGGTAGCAGGTGAACCGGCAAGTGATCGTTTGGTTCATTTTGGAGCGATTGCTTGCGATCGTTTGTTATCCAATTTGTTGGTAGATATATTGCTTTTGTAAAACATGAATCTAGCAAATGTGTCATGGATCCATCACTGTCTCATCTGATTACGTTTGCAAAAATTCGATCAGAGTTATTTTCAGTTAACTTCAGCTGTGCAAACAATGGTACTTATTTAAACAGCTTAGCGAAACAGAACCGTATATGAATAATAATTCAAACATATATTTAGTCTAATTTTGATTTGTCTAATTTGGTAGAATAAATGGGACGTTTATAATAATTTTATTTTACTAGGTCATGCATGCCACTAACTGAACGTAAACTAGACAATAATAACAATCTGATTTTACTGTCAGCTACCGTTCCACAGCATGCAAAAACAACGCTGCGTAAAACGGCGGCAGTTGAACCGTGAAAGGTCACAAACCTATCGAAGAAACGGAAGCCTTTCGTCTTTCGAGACAAGATCGTGTTCAATACACCGTGGTCAAGCGCCGCCTGCACTACGCACACCAGTTCAGGTTCATGCAACAGCTGTCCGGTGTTCAGCGCGGTGGAATCAGCGTCAAGCATCCATTATCGGTTCGTTTTGGCTGTTCCGTTGCAATGAATGAATAATCGTGCCCAAGCATGTGTCGTTTGCAAATGTTTACAAATTCCGTAGTATTTTGCTGCAAAAGTGTACTTTTTCATTCGGCCGGGAGGTGCACATTGTTGAGACTTGGGAAGACTTAATTGTTTTCCATCCTGCGGTGCGATTTTACCGGCTGGAATCGTTCTTTCGCTTGGTTGTGTTTATGGTAGGCAATGTTTATTAAATTTGATTCTTGTAGGTGTGGTAGCATTTTATGGAAGCCTCTATATCACTTAAATGTACCTAAAAGCATTTTTTTTTGTAATATTTTGTAGCCTTGAACCAAACTACAAGATCCAAAAGACTAGCAACATTTCCAACGCTCAGCAAAAATTAAATTATCAATAAATTCTAAACCTACTCAAGGTTTTGGGTGATGTACTGGTTCGGATAAAAACCAGTTTGAACTAAACGCAACCAACCGCCACTAAAAAAAAAAGCACAAAAAACGGATTAACCTTCAAATACCATTGCATTCTCTCCAATTACTACGGCAGTGGTAAATGTAGAATTGACCATGAATGGACCGTGCTCGAAGGCATCGGAATAAATGCAGCATTAATTGAGTAGCATGCAGTGAAGCAAAGTGTGCACCAGTTCGCTCTATGCCGGCGATGCATCAATCAATTTGGACAAGTGCTCTAACGTGTAATGTATAGGTGTAAAAGACTTTTTCTAGTTCTATTCAAATCAGAACTTGGCACAGATAACAAAAAAGCAACCCCAATAAGCCCACTATAAACTGCGCCGGAAGGCAAAGTGCACTTTATGGTTAGCTTGTTCTTTCTTTCTAAGCAGTGTTGTTTAGCATCAATATGAAACAAAAGCGCAATACATGAAGCTCAGTTTAAAAGTTCAGCACGTTTCGAGCAACTCATATACTAAAGGGCTTAAAATAAAGCTCAGACAAGGGAGGGGAAACATACATTACAAATGCATATCCAGTGCAGGGGGAAAAGTGCATAGCGTACCGTACCAATGGAACCAATGTGAGAAGGCCACATGCTGAGAGCATGCATACTAATGAGCGTGGCAGAGCGTCTCACTTCGGCGTAGGTTATTAAACACAACACTTTTGAAGGGCACTCTACATAACCTTTTCTCATTTCAACACATGGCAATAGTGTTGCTCACGAGAATAATGATCAAAACAGGGAACATTCAGGGTACACAAGCTGCGGGTATTTATGGGTTTAAAATTACATAATTTTACTTCGAAACGACATGTCTAGGACGGCGACAGTCGAAGGTGGACAAATGTATTAGATCTCAAATTACACTCCATTTTATCAATTTTCTATTTCCATGCTAAACTTTTTTTTTTGCATAACATTGTCGATCCAATCCTTTTTGCATTGTTTGTAACAGATTGGAGCAGATTGCAGGCAAATGTCAAGCGGTTCACATTATAATTTTAACTTGATGGAATGCTACCTTAACCAGCTGCGCAAATTCCTTGTTTTCCGTCAGTAGTTGCTCTCCCATTTATTTTCTACGCAGTTATCTAAGAAACAGCATTTCAGCTGGCAGAAGTATCAAATGTCGTACAGTATGGGGTACAAAATAAACACAAAACCACATCAAGCAGATGATACGTGAGATAAATCAGTTTCATATCGTGCTCGTATCATACTTTTAACACTGCCATCACAGCCAAAAGCAGTAAAATGGTACACTTTGAAGCAATCACAAGCTCACCGGCATGGCCATGTCACACAGGCACACCAACATTACCATGCTCGACCGCAATTGCCTACCACCATCTTGCTGGTGTGGTTTTAATTGAATTAATATAGGTCGCAAAATGCAACACGACTACGTGTCATCAATTGACCCGAGTGACATCTTCAATTGATTCGGAATTGTTTTCTCGGCAGTGGCACGGCACCCTTCCCGTGCTCTGGATGGTTGAGGTGAGTGCATTGGAATCATCATCGCTTACCGTCGTCAGTTTGAGTAATATTCCCGTAGATGTAAATAATTGGTATGTAGTACTTTTGAACCACTTTTAACAGTTGGCATAAAATTTAGTATCATAGTATAAGATCTTTAAAAAGAAAAGGAACATGGCCATCACTAATTTTCAGCTGGCAACCCACTCACAGTATTAGTTGCTGTCAATCAATTTATATTTCCAAATAACTTAAGCGAGGAGAATGCTTGAGATGGAAAGAAAAAAATAAACTTTTATCAACTAATCGAAACAAAAACCGATGAAGAAGCTTATCATCGTTCAGGTTTCGTGGTGGATCAGTTTTTTTAAGTTGTGCCGAAAAGTAGGTCATCATTAAACCTTAAATGGAGTACAGGTCATTGTAATGGATAGTCCAGCGCGCTATGATATTTTTTTAAGAGTGATAATTTTTTTGTAATGAACATCTAGTGGTTTGGAAGTTACAGACGCTTCTGATAAATTTGACTACCATATTATAACGTATTAAAATAAGCTTCAAAAAGCTTTTAATGATTTTGAAAAAACTTGTTATTTTGGACTCATTTGTTCAATACATCGTTATTTAATGATTGGCGATTAATAAATAAATTATAGGCTTTATAGATTTATCGTTATTACTACAGCCCTTTATTTTGTGTCTAATTTTTATACGCAAGAAACGCACAAACAGTGTTAAATCATTTTTGTATTATGTGAACCGAACACTGCATCGTAATTTGCTTCAAGTTGCTTCAAGTGGCTTCAATAGCTTCAAGTTTCAGTAATAAAACAAAACAATTTGTATTTCTATTATACATCAGAAACATACCCAGTCTTATTAATTGCTTTTTAAATTACAAAAGATATTCGAAAAGGTAATATAAGTATAATAAAAGATAAATAGAGCTTATTCCACTGTAAAATATACTAACTGTATTACATTAGCAATATGTTAAGTAATGGCATAACTTGGTATACGCAATGTTTTTATTAGTAAGATAGCACGAAGTTGAAAGCTTTAAGCGTTTTAAACTGCATCTCCCCCCCCCCCCTCCAATGTTTACTGTTACAAGGACATTTTGCTAGATCCGGCACGATAGTATAAAAAACATACTTTTAAAATAAGAATTCCTCTACGAAGCACAAACTTTTCGCAAACAAACAGTAAACTTTTCTTATGCTTCATGCGACAAAATTCATGTTTTATATCAATATTTCTCTTTTTCTGTTGTTTATCCTACACCAAACACCGTAGACAAGCGAAGTAACAAATGCTCAGTTTCCGCATGAGTTGCACTTCCTCCATCCTACCAGGAACGGTCAGTGGAACGGACTTGTTCAAACAGATGAAACGAAGCTTCAACAAGCAAGCATTGGTTCGGCTCGGGTTGGTTGGGCGCCGATGGAAACGAAGCGGACCGACGGTGAGTGACGCTCCTTTGCTTCCCATTATCATCAGCATTAGCGAGTCTCTTTCGCAGTGCTACTATCGGGCGATGCAACTGGTGGGCATACGACGATGCAGTGCACTGTCGTTAAACGACAGTCTTGCAGCCGTGCCACCAGCTTGAAACGCGCCACCCACGGCGGAGTGGCTAGAGATGAGTGGGAAACGAGCAAACTTACTGCTACCGAACATTCCAAGCATACTCTGCGGACGAGGACATGCTGCAAGACGTCGGTCGGGCGCACTGACATTAGCCCGGAAATTGTAAACAGTGGCAGTGCACATAGCGCGGAATGCACTTTCACTACCACCGTGCTGCGCTCCGGTTGGCACGAAAGTCGCAGGATTTATTCGGGGTAAATATGCTGTTCCGGGCGGACGTGACAGAACCGTCCTGGTTCACTCTAATGTCCTTCCGCTCCCGCCACTGTGTGCGGTGTGGGAAGCTCATTTTTCTTCCGTCGGACGAGCTTTGCAGCGACGGCTATTTGCTATTCAGTGGATGTTTTCAGCTTACCAGCCAGCCCCATCAGCAGTAAGATCCGCCTGAAGTCGCTACGTCTCCGTGGGGGAAACACTCCCTTACGAGCTGACCCTGTTGCGTTTTACAGATTTGGTTTCTTTTTTTACTCTGTTCCTTTTTTCCCACTGAACCAGAGGAAAGCAACTGGTGCCTCTTAACGCGTAAAGTCTAGAGGTTTGTGTTTGTTTCATCCTTTAAGACGGGGAGTAAATAGTGAACTGAATAGAGACAACGTTGGTATTCGATTTCAATTAAGCTATGGACTTAATTTGTTGATCCAAACCGTGCTGATATTCAATATTCAGTTACAACTGTTCATATGTAAGAATGAATATGGCTGGTAGGAATGAATATGACGTGCAGTCCAGTGGTTCTTCCCAACATGCCTGTAGCGAGTTCATGCCTAGTATGGGACCGTCCCTCCATAGCAAGGACTGACTACCCGCCTGCTTGGTAGATAATAAAGTCTCGAAAATCGGTATAGGCCGGTATGTACACGTTGGACGATGACGTCAAATAGAAGAGGAAGCTGTATTAACCATAAAGACACTTGCTTTGTATAATCTATCCAGAACCACGGCAGTATGTTTTTTTTTTGTATATTCATTTATTTGACAAGTACTGTTGAAAACGCAACAGTTTGAGCTTTTGGTAACGCACTTTAACAACGGAAAAATAAACCGTTAAAAATTCGAAAATAAAGTACAGTCTTTCCTCAAGTTACGCGACACTCGAGTTATGCGAATTCGAGTTACGCGAATTTATATTTTTGATAGTTCATATTTCAAATCAGTACAATTTCCTACAATTGTCAATTGCAATTTGTCCAAAAAAAAAAAACTAATAAAACAGAAATAACCCAATTTTCTACACGAATTGAATCAAATAAGTAATAAAGTGCATAAAAGCACTAAATTTAATCGAAAATCATGGTTATACAAGCACATTTTGGCTGCAAATATGATATTCTACTTACGCAAAAATTCAAGTTACGCGAATGTCTCCATTATTCGCATTATTCGCGAAACTCGGGGAAAGACTGTATAGGGAACAGAAACAAGATATACAGAAACGAACGATCATCCGAGCATATGATCACGGTGGAATAAGCAGCAGCAGCCTCCAAAAATTCAAATGCAGAATCTAAAACAATAATTGAAAGAATCGTCTTACTCGCAAAACGAGGCGATGTAGAGTTTTGCATACGGCGTGCACCGAAAACGATAAAAGAAAATAGGAAAACGCATGGACAAGAGGTAAAAATACAGTAAGTCCGAGCGAGCCCAAAATTGAGAGAATATAAGAAAAATCTTAAATTTGTAAAGGACACTAGCTATTTAGTTCTTAAACGTGATAGATCACGTGACTTAAATACTTTCTCCTTTTTTGTATAATACTGGAGAAGCCGCGCAGGTGGCAGCAATAATAATAATTTACTAATAATGTTAACGTGATAGGTTAACAAAAAGATACACAACTATTTAATGAGTTAATCACTAATTTATTGTTTGCTAAATCAAACTAATAAACTGAAAAATAGAAAAAGTAACCTTATAGCAAATATGATTAATTTATCAACTTTCGATTTTAATTTATTCTGAACCACAACCAAATCTTTAATTGTTATTTTGCATTCAAATAGAATGAATCAAAATTACGAAAATGATCAAATAAACTAAAACACAAAAGCGTTTCTTTCTTCCGCTGCATAATCTCTCTCCGTTTTATTCTTTTTGGTTCGGACAAAACATGTTTTTTTATTTTGTTTTCATCTGTTGAATCCTGCTCCTGTTGTTTCGCTTCATATAATCCTCCACTAATCCAACAGCTTGCCCGTACCGTGGGCACTGTTCCAATAACTGAAAGTGCAAATTGCATCACACTAACAATCACCCCATTTTGCTCTACTAGCATACAGTCGTAGATGCGCACCTGCACCGCACTGTTGTCTTAATGCGCGTTTTCTTTCAGGAGCTCCGAAATGTTGCCCCAACTTTAATATGCATCTGGTCGCCACTAACCACCGACGCCAAATATGGTCTAACACATACACCCATCGACACGAACACATATACACACTCCGGCGTGCACACAACGAAGGTGCAGAAAATCTAATTTAAATTCATAACGAATTTTCATCCCCACTACTGCCTCATCGGGAAATTTCGACTATTCTACCGCTAGTGTAGTATGCTGAGATGACTGGAAACCATTCTAGGCTGCGAAATGGCAGCGGTTGTGGTAGAATGTTTGGCATGATGTTTGCAACATCTCGAAGCGCCCTGCGGAATATGAACGCAAAGGTGCGCTAAGATAGGAAGCAACAAGCAACAAAGAATGAGTGAAAAAATCGCTGCGAAATGTAGCACAGTAATGCCCCTGCAAACTAGCTAAGTGGGAAAAATACAGACAGGACAACTCAGAGACGAAGTAGATCTTTGACCAGCGCAACAAGCTAGTGAACGGATTTGCATTGCTTGGGAACATGCGAACAGAGAAAGAAAACAAAAAAAGCAATGTTCAACGGTTGTTTGCACAGCGACCCGTACTGTAGCTCACCTTGCTGATTCAAACACCCGCTACGCGATTGCATACTGTTAGGCGTTTAGATGATGAAGAAGGAAGGCGAAAGAAATTTGTTCTGCCAAACAAACGCACAACACATTTCCGCTTCAAATTGTCTTTTCCGGCCGTGTGGTTCCGTTTGCTTGCCTCGGACTTGAAGCTTTCAGTGGTCGGTGATGGTTCTACGTGAATCGTACGTTATGGAACGTTATGCTGCCTGTGTGCTGCTCTCATGTGGAGGAAAACAGCACACCAAAGCAAATGAAACCCAAGTCAAGAACGGGAACGAAATCAACAAAGCGTACGAAATTAGACTACCACAATAATATAGGGTGTGTGGTATGTTTTATGGTTGTATTTTTCGGCTATCGCACTACCCTTTTTGTGAGGATGTGTTGATACTGTGTTTGATTAGCTGGCAAAGAGAAATGGCATAGAATCTTATGTAAATCGTTGTTAACTCATCGTATATATCAAGGGCCTCCAAACTTTCCAGTCTGCGGGCCGCATTACTTCATAAATAACGTTGTTGAGGGACATTTTGACGTTATCTTTAGAATGAGTGATAGCTCAAATCTTGTTTTGATTATAAAATACTTACCGAACATATCAAAAGTCTATAGCCTTCTTTTATTACATCTTAATATTCGTCTATCAAAAGTAAAAAAAAAAGTTTGATTGATTAGTCAACAAAATCAACTATTTCTTTTTTTACTTCTACCAAGTCATCGCGGGCCGCATTACAGGCTTTTGAGGGCCGCATGCGGCCCGCGGGCCGTAGTTTGGAGACCCCTGGTTTATATAATTCTTTTCTGGAAGTGTTAATCGCTGTTGATTTAACGCTTATAAAATATTTTTTTGTTTAAATTAATGTAAAACTACAAAATATTATGATATTTTTATACTATTACTACAAACACATATAATTTTTACTTATTTTTTAATACTGTTAACAAAGACGACCTTCAAGACATTATTTTTACATTTAATCAACCCCGAGTAAAAAGGTAGTGTTTAACGCAAGGTCCTACTAACAGCACCAAATTGCCGCATTGGTGTGGTATTATATTCTAAACTTATGTCGAATGCTGAACTCTCGAATTTAGAGACTGTATTCATCCACATTTTGGTGTGTAATGAGTTAGCGTAATTCAGTGTTGTCAAAATTAAACCAATCATTGGATGATAGTAATTTAAATAATTTAAATATACTATTTTAATTTCATTCATATTGGAAGCATCTTCTGGCATAAGTCAATGAAATTAAATTAAAAATCGATTTCGATTTACGATCGAAATCTGTCTATTTATATTCAAATGTTTAAAATGCATTGTTTGAATTATGAACTCGTTTGATGTTTTTGTTAATCATTCATTTTCATTTTATTATTGTTCTTTTTTTATTTCTTTTATTCTTTTTATTTTATTTCGTTTCTAGTTCAGCTGAATTCTCATTCGTTTCTTTTGATCTCTTAATTGATAATTTTAATTTATGACCCTTTTCGGAGTTCATTATTTTATTGTTTATAATAATAATTATTGTGGCATATCCGCTAATTAGAACTTATTGTAAACCACACTATCAGCTATAGACACATTGTAACACACTTCGGAAAGCCAAATCACACTATTGCAACACATTCATTATATTACATCAGCAAATCAATCCACACCATAGCAACATACCCAGACCATACCGTCCATAAAAAAACCATTGAGACACATTTATCGAAAACAACCGAAACGCGCAACATAAGCAATTCAAGCGTTACTGCAGCAAAGTGGACAAACAGAGAACGCATAGCAACTTATTGCTAAAAGCGCTGTGTAGACAACGATCGACGAACGCACCCGTTCTTTAGCTAGAACAGTTTATACTTTCCAGAACCTTCGTAAAAACACTAAAAACGCAGCATAGGCACATAATGATAGACACCTCACTCCAATATAATGTATAAATTGTACCTCATATCAATAACCTTTAATTAGGACAAAAACACATTCCAAAACCAAATGTACGAAACTTATCGAGTATAAATAAAACCAATTCCGACCGTGGCAAGTCAGATTCCATGCAGTCCGAACTGTCAGGATAGGACTATGCCCATCCAACATCTATCGACTTCTCATTTAAAGAGTTTAGTTATGTCCCCCTACCCAAGGTAAGGCCTCTAAACTCCAACGTTTCCAGTAAGGGAAACCTCCTAAAGGTTTCTATGATCGCCTGGACGATCAAGTGTCGAAAAGTCCGCTTCGAGCAAAGTATTATTCTACTTCGATACATGTCAGCGAAACACTGACCTACCGCGATGGTACGCGTTGATCAGTTGTACCGTATGTCCGCTCATCACATTACATGGCGACCGTAATTAACTTCCGAACTTATTACATTATGTTTTACTCATTTTTCATAATATTCTATCATTGTGTCATCAGCTATTGTTGTTTAAATGTATTAGTTATTTCGCTTATTCTATATGTTCAAGGAGATTATTATTTTTCCTAGAGCACAAGATATCTGACTGTATAATTTCTTAGGTTAAATTTGGAAGCCAGATCATCTTACGTGGTATTTGCTTATAAGTCTGGAAAGCCTGTTTAGGGCAGCACGACCACGTAGGCCGTTACGTCAAGAAACAAAATAAGAAAAATAATAATAAGATATTTGTGCTCAACTCTAGTCTATTTACAAATAAATTCGTTGTAGCCTAGTAAAATTATTTTTTCTCATCACATCAGTAAATGTTTGCCATAAGGTGAAGTGCTCAACCATGGGCTGATCTCACAATAATATTGGTTTATAGCGCACTTCTCTTACCTTAGATATACCTTTAATATTGCGGAGCATATTCCAATGTGCATGTCACTCGATAGTTAACAAGGCAATCGCCTTTATGATAGGGGTACACAGAGAGTTTTGAGATCCTTTACAATTCAAATTCAAATATCATATGTATCATAGGCCGGCATGTCCGCGTAGGACGTTATGCCAAATAAAAGAAGAAGAACTGTGGTATAGTGCGTTCAATTCTTACTTCAATTTTCTGGGAATTTATTGAACGCAGCTTCACATAATTTACGACTCCTTCCTTGATTTAATCGTGCTAAACTTTTAAACAACATTTTGAATGATTTTAACCGTTTGATTATAACCGTTAACCGTTACAGCTAGTAGAACATGCAACAAATATTTTACGTTGCATGTGGATGGCAAGATTGATTCAATTAAAATCCAAGTATGAAGTTAATTATATTTTTATGATACTATTACACATACATCTGTGTCATTTTGTACATGACTCAAGCAAGTTTAGGAGCAAACAATATATTTTTTTGTTATTTATTACATGTTAACTACAATCAACCACTATACAGTCCAATATGCGTTAATTTAAAAAAAATACTAGTGTATATATAGGTAACATATACATGTTGCGAAACACAGGACATGCCACGTGGTTGCAGTGTCAGCGACTTGGTTGATTTATCGGAGCATGGCCCAGCGTAAGAATTGCACGTGTTGTTGTGTAACCAATATTGCCAATTCAACAGCGCATCGTCCAGCTAACCCATTGCGCATGGTTGCAGTGCCAGTTACATCGGTGCAGACGATCGATCAACGAACCGATTGCATAAGTGATATCAATCGCATCTATAGCCACTTCTACTGGCTAAACTGAATCGGACTCTGAACTAAAATCAGATTCCACTCCGCAATTTCGGACGAGTCTGGTCAAGCTTGGACGACCACGATCTGCTCCAGACGACTTCGAACGAGTCCGGTAAGTTTTGTTTAGATTTCGGACAAATTCGAGTGTGTAAAATCGGTTTAGTTGAATAAATTCGTTTTCTATTATGATAATCTTATAATTTACAGCTAAACAGTCTTGGACAATCGACCAAAGTTTCATAGTTTTTGTTCTGGTACACAAAAAATATGTGAAATCCACGATTACGAGCTTTGATGTGGATTATAAATAAGTGGCAATACAAAAATTGGAGGCTTTTTGACCCTGCCAGTCATAACAACTGAATATACGGATACATAAAAAATAAAGCAATAAAAAATTAAAACAAAACCATACTCATGCTTTGCTGTACACTTTTTCGAACAAATTACCATACGTGCACACCGTTTCAGTGGTGTGGCCGCTTGTATCGAACAACACACGGCCATTTGATCGAGACGACTCCAAACGACACGCATGTTCCATTCATAGCAAAACTATTAGGAAGCGTTAACACTTCATTTTCCAAATCCGCACGATTCTGGAACCAACTCACTTTAAAGCCGCACTCCGCTGCATTCCTGACATTGCAAAACACCGTACCCCACCAGGCGTCTCCATCCCACTGTGCCCGGTTTCACAAGCAACAGGATACATCAGAAGCTGGCAAATGCTTTTCTAACGCACTCGAACACAACATGAAAAACGTGTTCAAGCTGTCTCTCACCATCCGTACGAATGAGCATCTCTCGCGTTTGCTGTATTTTCTCTCCACAGTTTTACGTACGTACACGTAAAGAAATACAACTGCTCTCACGCGAACATTTCTCACAATACCAGGTCACCATAGTTTAGATTTTCTGCACCAAGAGCGTTTCTTCCTTTTGTATATGGAACATGCAAAACAGTTAACAAACATATGAGCATTTTGAAACAAACATTTATTGAAAACTTTAAGCTCTCTTTTAATTCTGTTGCTTAAAATGTGTTAGTTTATTAAACAAAATGGTAAAATCGTACGAACAATTTAAAACTGTCAAGATGATCAAAATAATTGATTTGTATTTCTTCTCTTATTGAACAATAATTCAAATCAGTCAGATTTGAAATTCAAGAAAGCCATCGACAGTGAAATTTTCAAAAGTTTTTTAGACATTATATTTGCTTTAACTGTTATAACTGCTCATGATCCCATAGTGCTGCTTTCATCTCAGATTTTTCCTCAATTCACGAGTAGATTTCTGCTTGTTCTGTCTGCTCGTCTCGCTCTCTGTCTCTCTCTTAATGTCATGCTCATACATTTTTATCTAAAGCAAAATGCTCTCCGAGCACGGCACCTAGCAGTCGACCTAGCATGCACAAGTGGGTGCACAGATACAAAACCACACGTGCGCGCACACACAGCGTTCCAGGGGGTTCCGTGGGAGGCCGCCGAGCCAACGCAGGGCCAAAAGCGCGCCCGATCGGCTTTGGCTCAGTGCCGTCGGAAACTGTGGCGCGTACGGACCGCGCGTCCGATTCGGTTATCGCGTGCTCGACCACATTCTGCAAAACTGCAGGACTGCAGCTTTGCTTTGCGCATCATCCCAGACAGGTCGCCTCCTTGTGTCATTTTGGTGGTGGAAGGTAAACGGGTTCGAAGGGAGCTGTGGGAAACGGCTGTTGGGACGGCGACCGGGACACCCTGAATACCCTCGGGCGGGTGACGAAGAAGTAGGGTCGCATAAGGTGAAACAAGGTGTATATATAAGAGTATGTGTGTGTGTGGGTACGTTTGTTTGTGCGTGTATGTGCGTTGGTGATGTTGGAGAGGGGAAACAGGGTCAGTGTCTGGAAATGTGTGGTTTGCAGCGTGTCATTGGATAAGTGTGAGCTGCTTTTTGTGGCCAACAGGAGCACTTGCAAGCTGCAGTAGATACTGTTCGTGGGACATTGCATGTGGCCTAAGGTGCCCTGTTCAACTAATGAGAAGCACCTGTACCTGTACCTCTGTATGTGCGATTGTGCGTGGTTTTGTGCAGGTGTGTATGTGTGTGTGAGCTTACGCCTGGTTGGTTAGTCAGTGGAAGTCAGTGAGGTTTAATGGATATAGCTTTTTAAATTACCCAGTTCATCTCAAATCGCTCCAACCATAAAGGCAACATCCAGTGAAGTAGACATTGTTCAAGCAATCTCAATTCGCTCACATGGCGAGGCATATTTACTAGAAAAACTGAAACATTCTTCTTCACAAATTCGACTGAAGCTGCTAGAAGCATGAAATATCCATTCTGGATAAGATCCATCTTCAAACTTTCAGTTGCAAAGCATACTCTTTCTTCAGCAATAGGCTGGAAGGAAATCTATTCTATCCATGGATCATCGAAATCACAACGTAGGTTGTGAGTGATTTCGGAGGGGAGAGAAAGAAGCTTGAGTTTCATGTTCCGAAAGCTGGGAAAAAATTGAATTACTGATGGATGTAGAACTTGTACAGTAGACTGACTCCACATACAATGGTTTGCCTCCAAAGCTAAAGACTTTCCTTACGCCATGTGCGTGTGTTTGTGCATGCAGGAAGAGGACGGGACCATTAAAGCAATGAAACGAGTAGAAAAAAGCAAAAAAAACAGAAGTCACGGCTAACGAGAAAGAGATAGGAGAAATCTTAAGCAGGAAAGAAAAAGAAGAAAAGGAAAGAGAAACAGAGAGAGATATATATATATATATAGCTAGCGAGAAAGAGAGAAAAAGAGAGAGTGAATAAAAAGAGAGAGAAAGAGAGAGAGAGTGAAAAGAAGCACATGCGTATGATCTCGGAGAAAAACCGGATGCGCTCGGGGAGAGACGAAAAGGTCACGGGAAATGACTAGAAGCGCGTGGGAGGCTGTAAAATCGAGCCCGTCGAATGATTATTGATATTAATTAGCATATGAGATTTGAATCAGTGCGTGCGGAGCACTAATAAGGTGACAGTTCTTCTCTCGATTGTTCCCCAGGTTGCCATAGGCAAGATTTCCCTGTTCGATTAGGCTGTCGAAATTTCTTGCGAAACGACAATTAGATTATTTTTTGCTTTTACTGTAATATAACAGGGAAAAACTAAAACAATAAGACTGCAGGAAGATGGTAATGATTGGTTCTTTTCATTCCATAAAGCTAATGGTGTGCCTTTCGGTAAACAAAAAGAGGCAACCGTACTGAGGTGAAACACTTGAGGAAATACTAATTAGAATCCATTTCTGTCAAAACTTTCCCTTCTTGAGTTGAACCACTCGTATTGATTGAGATGTTTGCAGCTGTAGCAGCAAGTAATCAGCAGGCTCTTCAAACAGAAATCATTCTGCATGAAAAATTTAGCTTGAAGATTCGTGGAACGAATCGAACAGAAAGATCGAAATGTCGTAGCAATTTTGAGCCCGATGCTTGAGATGAAATATAACAGCCAGGTGCAAAATTCATCGAGTTTTATGTTTGCGCTCACGCTCATGTTCAAATTAGTCTTGAAGGGTGTGAGGTGCTTTTCTTTGAAATAAAAAAAAATACTTTACGCAACGTCAGAAGGCACTTTTACAACACATAACCTAGATTCCCTTCGCATAAGTAACCAGTAGCACATGGTCTAGGGAAACACTTTTTTTTGCATTTCTGATTCATATTCACACAGCTTCCAACGGAAATGTAGAATCAAACGCAGTCTGGTTATGTATTTGCCTCGAAACCGGATGTACCTGTAGTGCGAGTTCATGCTCAGCCGTACCGGAAAAGCTTACGCGAAGAACGGAACAGCAGCGTGCCGACAGAAAACTCGTCCCGAGGTATGAACACTTTGCTGTGCGAACAAATCGCAAAACATATGTGTATGGGTGCGTGTACGGGACATTCCAAGGTGGCATGATAGCTTTTGTTTTACTAGTTGGGAGATTCACAAGCAGAAGCACAAAAAGGTACAACAAGACTTATACATCTTGCTTGTACTCCCACTACTAGAAGTAGATAGAGCAATCCGATAGGAGTCCACTGGGAGATGGATCCATCCGCACCAGCCCACAAAGAATATACAAACAGCAAAAAAAAAAACAATAATACCCTGAGGCGAAGAGAGTTGATGATGAGCTCAACCATCCGTCGTTCCTTTTTTCGGTGTATGTTCTATCGCGCCAAGCGGTTGCCTCTCGCTTCCTATGCCTTCACTAGCATTACCTTCGCTCCAGTGCAGACTCTCGCCGACTGACGCAACAGGATTCTACTTTGTTGCGATAATACACGGCAAATACGTGAGTAAAACTTTACCGTGCAAAGCTGTCCACAGAGCGGAATAGTGAGCGGAAGACCCAGTCTGGTGTGTCAGGGTGGGATATCCTACCGAAAAATGGGCTAACATCGTCGGTAAAGCTTTCAGCCGTGTGTAGTGTCTTGTCGATAAGAGCGGAGAGCAAGAAAAGGAGAGCAGACGCATTGGGAAGGATTGAGAGCGTCGAGTGAACAGAACACATCGGCCCCAGGAATGGTAGATTGTGACTGTGAGGGAAAACATGCGGATTACTGCTGTATGTGTATACCCGGCTGTGTGAGCTTCCATCATTTGGTGTAAAAGTTTTCTGTCACGCTGATAACATGCACAGGAACAAGAACAATCCTTTTCCTCTGAAACAACTGATAACATGCTTCGTATGGCAGGATCGCAAAACGTAACGAAAAACCGAGAAAGGTTGAAGTGTGAGGCAACCGAATCGATAATAAAATCGATCTGTGGTCTAAACCCTTAACCATTTCAGAAGTGAAATAAAAATCCTGTGTTTCATGTTTTTTAAACAATCTGAAGCTGATGGAATACAACGAAAGAAAACAATTTAAGTTTTCTTAATCCCATGTTCTATCTAATATTTTAATTGCTTGAATAGGCTTAGACAAATCATTTTGTGTGAATGCATAATTACAAAAAGTCCATTAGAAAGAATAATATGCTTTCTCTTTATAAGAGGTTTCGATACAAAGCACACAGTTTTACGGTATTGAAAGACTTGAAGAGATTGATTGCTCCCAGCACACTGTAGTCCAATCGATCTGGACCAAAGCATAGTTAGTAATACAACACACAGCGCTTCATTTGCATCTATTAAGACTAGGACAAATCTCCAAACGTCATTCTCCCACAACGATAATTCTCATAAGCTTAGGCAACGACTGCCGTTAGTAGAATAATTTAGTTGCTATCGATTTGATGAACATTGTGTTGAGTAAGAACATTTCCCCCTTTTCGCTAGAATTACTGTCGTGGGGTAAATGATCCATCGATAGCCGCCAGATGCGCTAGTGAAAATCAAAATTACACTACGGAGTACGATCAATGTAGCCCGGCCTTTAGGTTGCTGCTGATGTTTTGAATATTTATGTTATGCATAAACACAGGGACAGGCCATTCAGACGAGACATACCCTTGAGAGAGTTCGTACAATCTGTTTAATGCGAGGAAAGGGACTGAGCTTTCGGAGCAAAAAAAAACAAACCTGAGTGGAATTTATTTAAAGGGCTTGACATACATATGTTGATATTGAGATAAGAATTGTTCTATACAACCTATACTATAACCTATTATGCCTATAACCTATAACCTACCTATTACTATAACAACTACCACCACACACATCAGCATAGAATCGGTGTATCAAACCTTCCTCTTAAAACTCTTAACAATCCAATAACAATAGCCAGCTAATGGGAATAGAATAAAACCAAACTTAAAAATCAATCGTCTCGAACACATGGTATTGTCGATACTCCAGAAAGACTGAAAACAATTTTCAATCACAGTCCCGCCAACCCTTCCCGTGATCGCAAAGTGTACAGCAAACGAGCAAAATCGTAATAATGAACAGCTGAATGGCAAAAAGTGGAACGCTCTGCAACGTGCCAGTGACAATCAATGCATTGATAGGAAGCAAAATGGCACACGCCAACAGAAACGCTGTCGTGATATCGGGAAACGGGAGTACGGTCCTATCGGTGTGGAATGAACGGTGGCAAAGCAGAATGTGTGTTCATAATAGTGCGTGACTGTTCGATGCTTCGATCTTGCCGCCAGCTAAAATGGGTCTTGCTGTCTTGATTGCCAGAGGAAGCGGCGAGGATCGAGAGCGACTATAGATGTTTCGTAAACGTGAAGATGATAGTAGGTCCATTTATCACCGTTGATATTCTGCTGACAGAGCACGAAGCACGAGGCTGTTAGCAGTGTTGGATAAACAGAAGTGGTATAAAAGTATGCACGAAGTTGTTAGTGGTGTAGGATAAACAGAAGTGGCATAGTGGTATATTGCACAGATGATTTTGTGCGTCTATGTGCCTGTGTATCTCGTCACTAAAACATAGCTACAATATGTATATAATAGCTTCCAAGATTATAGATAATACGTCCCATTCTCTTAACAATACGGTAATGAATTTTGGTGAAACACTGTAAAAGGCGTAGGTTTAATATTTTTGATATAATACTAATTTATTAGCCACCGATAATACGTAAATAGTTCATGCTTAAATCAATGCCAAACTTTAAAGATATCCAGAAAGGTTATGGTTTATCGCTCTAATTTTTTGGTTATATTTAGTATAAGCTGGAACTGTTATTGAGGTACTAATCGTGTTTCAAAACACTCCATCTTTCAAAATGATAAATTTACTTTGAGCAATACGGCCTTTTCGGACCATTCCTCCTGAATAAAAAAAAATCTTTGTTCAAATAACTATACTGAATTCTTTAAAGCATCGCTAATTTTAAATTCGACAAGGATGGATGCTATCTTCCTATTTGTAATTTAATGTTCCAATCTACGTTAACGATATGTAATCGTTTTAAATGATAGTACAAAATACCCGCACTATCTTACCGGTGTTACCATCGTAAAGGTAGTAATTCTTCAAATTTTCTCCATGTTAGTATTCTTTCAAATAAAATATTCTCCAAACCCCAGAGCTATCATCGATCCGTTTTGATTTGAAATAACAAGCAACGAAGAAGCATTTTTGCCCAAAGATATTTCGTCACCAACTCCATCAACCATAAACTACCATCTATCATGGCCATTGTGGTACGATTGCACTGTCCTATTCGACAGGGTCACACAATGGAAGATTCTCATACATTTGTCCATCTACTAGGTAGGTGCTGTCGAAAATTCTTTTACATACCAATACCATCCATTTGAACGGCAAACAAGAAAACGCCTCTAAGGCACTATTTTCGATCGTTGGTTTTGGCCCAGCATCTATTCTACTGTAAAAACAGCATTGGAGAGAAAGAGAGAGAAAGAGAAATAGGGAGCGAGGTAAAAAGAGATAAAAAGAGAAAGAGGCTGAAAAAAATAGAAACATCTAGTCCCCAGAACCGAACATGAAAAATACAACGGTTTGCACGGTTATAAAAAAGAACGAAAAAAACGGGACTTGTGAAACGCTAGTACAGTACCAAACTTCCGTGAAAAGCGGAAACACATTTGCAGAAAATCGAATTCATCTCTGGAACGGAATTCCTTTACCCATGTTTGCGTGTGACAGTGTGTACCGGTGAGTGGCAGTGCTTGTTCCGGTGATTTATTTTTATTTAAACAGCAATCACTTCCGCCCGATGTGGTGCGGTATTTTGTTGCATATTATTTGCGAGTGATGTTTTCTACTTCTACGTTTCGGTTCTTTTTTTGCAGTGCGTGAAAAACTCATCGGTATGTGATGTACACAGTGTGGCGTCGAGTGCTAGCGATGATCATTCTGCTAAAGTGCAATGTGATGGCCATCGATAATAAGCCAATTGTGGAATGTCTTTGCGGATGTGCTGGTGTATTGCTAGTGGAAAGCATTTGAAAGTATGAATGTAGGTGTTTGGGAGTACTGGAACATGCCAATTTAATTTAGGTAGTTGTTTGTCACATCGTACGACACGCTCCACAGCTTCGAAAGAGCTCCACACTGTGAAACTTGTGAATTGGATATCTTGATAACTGCTGGAATTGGACAAAATTGCTATAGTTGTAACATCATTTCGAAGAAGCAATTAAGTAAAAGGTAAGCTTATTGCGTAATCAGAACTTTTTTCACAATTTTAATAAAAACACTATTTAAACTGAGGTGAACCTTCACATTCTTTTCATAGCATTATTATTCATTTTATATTTATTTACTCATCCATCAAATCAATGACAAGTCAGATCTCGCATTTCGAAATTGATTAACCAAAACATCACACAATTCAACACACAAAAAAAAAACATAGAGCGAAACAGAGTAAACTTCCCAGACCTTGAGCAGATAAACAATGCTAAAAGTAATTTTATAGTCCCACATTTTTATTCCTCCCTGTCCCATTTACTATCGATGGCGAGGGCACGAACTGCACACCACGCCGAACAGGGATGGTAATCGCAATCTGCAACTGCCCATAAATAATCATGGATTTACGAGGTTCCATTAGCTGCGACAGAACGAAAGTAAATCATTCTTCAGCGAGGGATTTTTACTGCCCGTTAGTTGGTCGAAACAATGCAAACAGTATTGATTTCGGTACCGGTACGCGGTTGTTCTGGGAGGGGTTAAGCTTTTCTTAGATATTTGTTTAGCTTTATTTCACTATTATCGTTCTCGGCATTCGATACGATAATTGTTTGATTAATTTCTCAACTCCTGCTGGGAGGTTTGTCGATGGTTAACTGGGGATATTATAAGGACGTTTATATTGGCGGCAACTGAACTATTGTAATATGAGTTTCATTGGTGAACGACTACTTTAATGTGAGGTAAATGTTCTCGAAGAGTTTAAGGCAGTTTTTTGATAAAATAATACTAATTGTAAGTCTTTTTCGATAGTTTGCAATAATCTTTTCAATTCTCCTGAGTAATAATCCTGTGAGTAATTTAAGCAAAATGTTAACCTGAATACTTTAATTCATTTCTTGTTTATAAATTGCACACCAAAAGAAAAAAATCCCAATGTTTATCATTTGTCATCGGCGGTGTAAACAAAAAACCCAGCTATCTCTGCACTTTATTACAGTTTATTAAAACATTTACCCTCATTCTCCGCCTTCATCACACATACTCTCTCATATTAAATTATACTCTTCCTTCGTCACTTCCTACTGCGCCCCCATCGGAGCGTCCAAAGAGCTACGGTAATAATTCAATTTCGCTTGGGTGGTCTATAACAATAAACAGATTTAAAATCGAGTTTCGAGTTTATCTCCCACTCCCGCCGAGGTGGCGAAAATTGCTAACCAGCACTAGCTCAGCACACTCAGCTTTTGCACCTTCGGCACCTCGCGTCGTTTAGCCCGATACCCTCTTCCTACCCCGGGTGTGGCTAGTGGTGAACCTGCACCCCAACAACCACAAGATCACACGCCAGCAAATTCACTTACAGCGTAACTCGGTGTAAGAGCAGCATCAGCAATCTCCTAGCCGGGACGAAACTGTAAAGAAGCAAAACATTTCGCACAAGACGCTCCATTTCTACCCGAAACGGTGGGTTCGATGCGAGCCAATGTGCCGCTGACATGACGCTCATGAAATAGCATAAACGACCATAAAAAAGCCAATGCTCCCTGAAGCATTAAAAAGGGCACAAGCCCTTGAAAGGTTTTTTTTATTCTTCTCGCTTTTCGCTTGCCTACTTTTTACGTCATCGGGCACAGGAACATTTTATAGAGCGTAACATTCAACACGTTGGTAAATCCCATTTTAGTTTAGCCTTACTAGCTTTTAAACTTTACGATGCTAGGACGTCTTATGGGAGATATTTTTCCCACGAAGCAATGTATTAGAACGTGAGAACATCCACGTAAATTAAACAAAAATACGTTATATGTATGTACAAAAGAGTTTTTTCAAGTTTCAAGATTTTCTTAACATATTTCTATGGAATGACATGAGTAAATAATTGTTTATTTGTTTCGCTGGTCTATTGTTGTTCAAATTTCGTGCACCGCGAACATAAATGTTTTCAGCCCGTAAAATGAATAAAGGCATTTTACATAAACGTCACAATTGAAACTAAAAGTCTCCGTTGCTATGCGTTTTTGCTCCAAATGCTCCAGCCACAATCAAGCATAAGTTTCCACAAAGAAATGAAAAGATGACAAGTTTTCCCTTTCAACCGAAGCTTTAACTATTTGTGTCTGCGCTTACCCTACCCTTTTCCACTTGCAACGCAAGCTGTTACCATCATTCGGCCTAAAATAATGACTCGTTTTTGTCGTTATTCAACTTTCTCTCTTTCTTCATCAAAAATTGCGCCGTTCCTGTCATTACCGAAAGCACCGACCAACTCATATCATCTATCAACCGGGACGTATATGTTGTCCTCATTCCGTCCATCGGCATCCAGCTGCCGAACCACACACAGCAGGCCAGCGCTAAGCAGCACTTGAACGAAGTGCGCGAGAAAATAAAACTTCCAAAAATGCTCCTAACATAACAGATGGGAGAAAACTAAAGAATGAACGGATATCATCTCTAATTGAATGGAAAAGCCTCCGGAGAACATTACTGGCTCTGCCCGGCACGACCAGCCCTTGCTTTGTACCATTCTCATTTGCATATCTTCCACTTTCATCCCTTAGGATGGTTATTTGCATCGAATTGGATGGATTGAAATTGTTGTTCTTTTATGTAATCATTTCCCCCTCTATACCTCCTTTTCCCCCACACTGTGGCGAAGGTTGCGATACGGAGATTGTTACTGTAATGGACCAACTTGGGTGATGTTTACATCGAAACATTGTAAAAGACAAGTGCTCATTGTTTTTCCACTATTATTTTTTTATGGGTGTGGGTTTGTGTTTGGAAAAATGGTCATAACTCCACTTAAAGTAACACGCAAGAAAAGTTATGTAAAGTTCACATACAAATATTACTCCTCAGAAGTAATGAGACATTTAAATAAGGCAAGCTAATTATATTCAATTCAACGTTACGATCAATGACACCATTTAACGATAAAAGGGAAAAGATTGAAAGATGGAATGGTTAGCTGTTAATCTAACGTTTCCCAGACGTAATCCCGAATGTCTTTTTTCGCCAAGCACAGTAATTAACAAACGTATAATATTTAGTAACACAAACAACATGGCGATACAGCTTCAATATCGTGTTTGTGAAAGCATTCCTTTCAGCTCAGAAATTCTTTCATCAGCCGTGATTTCAAATGCTGAACATTCCGTAGCACGTTTAAACCTTCAGACCATTTAATTACGGCCCTCGAGGGAACACTTTTTTGCAACAGCCGAAGCACCAGTGGAAAATGCAAAACGAATGCATTGGACTAGTTACCAAATAGTCCCGTATGCTGTGTGCGGTACTATCCGCTGTAAAGCGACCACGATCCAAAATGCCCACCCATTATGTAGGCTTTTTGCTGTAACGGAATGAGCCGCTGCCAATTTGGGACAGGCTCAATAAAGGCTTCCCATAAAGGCCGATCTCGTGAAATGAGAAAACTTAACAAAGGCTCTCACTGCGATGGTATCGTCCTTCACGCGCTGAGAATACGTGTGCAGTAGCGATGGCCACGAAATGTGCAAAACCCGCAGCAAACATTGAAGTAATGGTCCCAGAAAGGCTGGGCCAGAATGAATCAGTTCTGTTTTAGCTTGGGAAATACAGCTCGCCGCTTTTTTTTCTCTATTTCTCTATATACTCCCATATGAGGCTCTTCGGGTGAGTGTGCCTTTATTGGGCCGATTACAAACCTTGGGCAGAACAAACGGCACCGGCTCGTACCACGGCCACGGATAGTTGGGTACATCAAAAGCACAGTGCAGTGCCGTTGTACGTTGAACACCCTCTCTCGGGGAACAAAAGGCAGCAGTGGGAATGATAAATTAACACCATTAAAAATGCCATTTTATGCTTAATGCATAGGTAATGAGCTGGAGATGCTGGAGGTGCTCCAGTGGGTAACAACAGTGTTGTCTTTTTTTACTTGTGTTTCTATATAACAATCGTACATCCTGGCAGTTACGGCTTCTTTACTCATCTTTATCCTCTATTACACAATTTTCTACTTAAAACTTATTCTAGCACGTGTCTTAACTGTGCAGTAGCACAGGTCTAAACGTAATACTCTTTAAGATGCTTGCACCGATGTACTTGTAATGAATATTTTTTTCTCTTTACAACAGTTGCTACTCTCAATGGTATTGATTTAATAAATGTAATAAATAGGCAAATTAGAGATAGGCACACAACAAAACTATTCTAAACGTGTGAAAGTAAATTCATCTTCCTTTAAAATATTTATTTTTCACCATAGGTAATAATAAGTTACTAAGTTTGATATAAGTTTACTTACGTGACACATCACTTTTCACTTTACCACACTCCATTATTTTTGGTATTTCTAGGTTAGAAAAGACAATCTAGATGTGAACGTATCGTTGGCTGGACTAATGTCTATGCGATTATTAATATGATTCTCTCTATCGTTATCGAAGTACTTTCTTTATTTTGCATGTACCTTTAAAAATCGTATGTTTTTACAACATGCTCGTCATGGGACTGACTATTCGGTACTGAATAAATCTCGAAAGCCTGTATTGATCGGTATGTCCGCATATGACGTTACGCCAAATAGAAGAAACACATATGGCGATTAACAAGCATGATAAATGGACAGGACAAAATACAATGTTTATGTTCCAATCTTTATTAATTATCAACAAATAACACACAAACAGTAGCACATCAACAATGGTTTCTAATTGGGATATATATCCGAAACGTTTTGTCAACAATACATTTTTGCATGACATCTAAACAGATATCAATAGGTGCTCTCATGATACGATTCTTTAACGGAAAATCATTTCCCCCATATAACCCAAAGGTTAAGCTTTTTTTCACGTTAAAAGGGGCAAGTTTTCCATCAAACAATCGTTTCATGGAGAGCAACGTAATAGTTGAATGTTTTTAGTTGGACGGCTTGATAGTTGGCTGACAGTTCAATTAAAAGCATGCGTTTGCCCGGCATGGATAAATCGGCTTTTGAAAATTTGGAATTTTTTTTATGAATTTTGTTTTGTATGGAGAATCGCTCCACCTAAACAATACAAATTTAATAGTTGGCAGGGAATTGAAATTCAACCAGTGAATTCAGAAAATTGGCCATTTTCAAATTTATAAAATAATCGTGGCGTGGAAACGCTATAAGGTTGAGAAATCTTTTTTGATGGTGGAAGGGGAAAGATTCGACAGAATTGCCATGGCTGTCATGGAGCTATAAAACATAGCCCTTGTGATGAATTTCAATTTGGATCATAAAGTTATCTGTAAAATTTTATTTCTGTGTCATTTTTATTCACCACATTCGCCGTCTATCAAACAATTCAACTATGCCAATGCCAATCCACTAGACAGCACGCAATCACGTCCCAAACAGTGAGATCATAATTTATTTTGGTATTTAAACTTTCTTTCGGGATCACAGCACATGAGAGAACATTCGTTTAAAGTTTTTAGTGATTTCCATACGGTAACAACATGTGTTTAGTTAAAAACACGTTCATAAAATTGCCATTTTCGAACCCAAAAAATAATCGTGTCATGAGCACGTTCTTCAATGTATTAAAAATGCACCGCAGTATCAGTATAGGCATAACGACAGTTAGTACTACTAACTACTAGTAATTAATACTACTTTAAAAAAATATGTTTCTTGGTTACATAGTTTTCTCGTTTCGAAGACTTCGACCCCAACTCAAATTTTCGCATACAACATACTCTGTATTCCACAAATATTTCCCTAAGTATTATATTTCCTTCTGAACTCAATCGTGCATACGAATTATTACAAAAAATAATAAACAGCTTAATAAACTTCAAAACAATATTTTGTCACAAGATACGTTCACACAGCTCTTATTCTACTCAAAAATATCTGTCAAACTCGTTTTTACAGCGGTAGACAAAGTTGAACAGCTTTTGGCGAATCTGTTTTCGATCAATTCAAGCTACCGTCCCAACTGATGCTTGTTAAGAATCTTTGTTTGTAATATTTTAACAGGTTGATCCTAAGACCAAAGGGTATATTGTGCATTTCTCCCAACTAAACCCACGTTACTACTATTGCTGATCTACAAGACAGTATTAATATCGGACGAAGATTTGCGGTGTATGAACGCAAAAAGGCGAAACTTTTGATGGAATTTGTTTCTGGTAAAACGGAATAGATTCACAAGCAAAGATATGGGCTGTAAACGTACAAATTGAAAAAAGATCGATTTATGAATTTTTATAATAAAAATAGGCCGGCTCGTGGTGCAGTAGTCAACTTGTACGTCTTAACAACATGTTCGTCATAGGTTCAAGCCTAGAATGGACAGTAAACCAATAAGCAACTGAAAGCCAAGTCCATTAGTGGTACAGGCAGACTTTGACCGACAGCGGAGTTTGTGCCATAGAAGAAGAAGAATAATACAAAAAATATATTTATGTTCGTTTGATTCTTAGCCATCAAATACGAATTATATTTTCCAAAACAATGTTATTGTCACTCCCTGCCATATTATAGCTATTTTTCATGCCATACGAGAAAAATATTAACCACATGTTATGTACTGAGTGTACCTCACTGCTTCTAAATGTCTTTACATATACTACCACTCTGTTGACGGTGTGCGTATCAATCATTTCGAAAGACATTATGCATCAAACTTTCGAAGGCTCAGTAGCTCTGGCAAATATTTTTGAAGAAGCGCCACTTACAAACCAACAATGTTTAAGAGAGAGCAGTGAAGAGTTATAAATACAAGTGGTCCCCAAAATACACTGCTAACGGGGACCGAAACGGCGGCAAAATACCGCGCAACTCGAATCTCGTGATTTACAGCTAAAATATCACTAATTTTCGTATAAATTGGCAAGTAAGGGTTGGTTTTAGCCACTGTGTAAATTATTTGATATGATACTGACAGAATATAACAGTTTTAAACCTTTTGGAATAGTTTTTTAATATTTGATCAAAATTTATTAGTTTATTTATAATATGTAATTTGGCACTTTACAATTGATGAGTCAAATCAGTACAGTTTGCAGTTTTAATACTCAAATTTAGAACTCCGTGTATCTCCGAATCCATGTATAAGAGGTACCGTGTATCTCGGGAGCTACTGAAATCATTTCATTGGTCATGATGATTAACAAGAAACTAATATGCTCCTGGCATCTTGAACTGCGTTTATTTTTTTTGTGATAAATTTCTTAAATTACGATACTGATTACGATTAAATTACGAATTACGATGCTGTGATAAATTTCAGCACTATGATGTGAGAATTAACAACAACAGATAATAAGAAACTAATAGAAAATAAAACACCATTCTTGTTGCTGCTTACTTTATTGGTTTGAAATTTATCATGGCGTATATTTATAATGTTAACTAAAATGAGGTAGTGGCAATGACTATATAATCGTTTGTATGTATGTGTGTGGGTGTGTCCATGAGTGTAGGTGCCCAATATTCTGTCCACACCTAAATGAATCACGACCAAATGTGTGACCAGCTGCAGGGAAATGAATGAGATGCGGTTTGCTATGCGGTTTTTCTCCATTGCCCATGGATGAAACCGAACCGCGTGCTAGACTCGTAGTGCAAACGCTGCATTGCAATCAGACCCAGAATGGGAATTTAATTACTTTGAAATGGAAATGACGGCAAATACCACTGCGCCCTTCAGCTATGGTAACGTTGCCTTTGGCTCCTTTAGGTCCTGGCAGCTGCGTACATTTGCAGACTCGACCATATCGTCCACCAGATCCACCGGAAGTCCGGAAAGTTTGAACTGCAGGCGTGCATGTAAGTGGTTTTCCAAAATTCCAAAATGAAAAGAAATAAAACAGAGCATGAAAAAGAGAGAAAGTGAGAGAGAGTGAGTGAGAGAAAAGAAAGAACATAATGATTAAGTTGAAATGAAGTGCTGTTGAAAGTTTAAGTGCCCATAAAGTGGCAGTTTTTGGATACGGACGGGAAGAAGAGCTTTATGCTAAAGAGCAGAAAGCCAGAAACAAGGGATCTTTTGCGGTCAGATATACTTTTCCCCTGTTCGATGGTACCGGCTGGGCTGAGTGTGGGTGAGTTTGGCTGTGATTTTAAGCGCATAAAAATATTGTGGTTACGATCAATTGATTTCTTCGCCAAGCTATCCGCTGGTGTTGGTGAGGTTGGGTTGCCATGTTTACGAGCAGTTAAAGCGGTGTTATTCATCATTGAAAGGGTTGTTGAAGGTTGTTTTGATAGTCGGTTTAAAAGCAAAAACGAAAGAGGGTCATCGAAAGCGAAAAGACCAGACTGTGCAATGAAACACCCTTTTCGAATAAATAAATATCAAGTTTGCTTGGGCGTGAATAAGCTTTCTGATGTTGAATTTTTACAATAGTTGTGCTTTAGTTATTCCGGTTATACAGGTGGTTCTTATTTGGTGGTAAAATATATATGCATGAGCAGTGTTCATTTCCAACGTAGAGGTACATTGAAATTGCACACTGCTGTAATTGCTTCTTCTTTTTATTTGTTGTAAAACACATGATATAATTAAAATAAAAGCATTCTATTGGCATAATCACTACAAGGTCATCCCATATTGTATGTAAATACGCACAGAATACTGCGACCTTTAAAGGGGTTAGCGCATTTACTATACGACCCTGAGCTGATCCGTTGGAAAAGTATTCTAGAGTCTAATAACACTTCTGATGTGCCACAATGAACCTATGACAATATTCACATAATTACAGAACCGGTTGAAGATTTGTATTGCACCATACTCACCTCTTTGACGCACCCATCCAGCCCCTGTTTCACATCCTTGTGTCGGTTTATGAAACCCTGCCAACGTACTCCACCGAGGAACACAATCAGCTGCCGGTCGGTAGGGAACACCGTCCCGAGCACGCTCCGCGCTACCTCCAGCTCATCGTCCACCTGCAGATAGACGTAGCCGTCCCGGTATCCGGCTTGCAATCGATACCATCTGCCCGTCGTCAGTTTGACGCTGGACTCGAGATAGATCGTATGCAGATGTGCATCGGTCGTAAATCGCAACTCGAGCCGTCCTGCTTTCGCCACTATCGTAATAAATTTGCCAAAACCCCGCCGGTGCTCGGCGGCGTGAAGTACGATGCCATCGTTCGTGCTGCGAAGCAGAAACTGCAAATCTACTGTCAGTGCCACCAGCAGAAAACTCCTACAATGAGATGGATTTTATGTTGATGAAAAATGAGAAAAAGCAAAAAATATCACCACCATTATTTGTTGATAAACTGTTGCATAACGCACACGATTATTCCACTAGTCTTACCGATAAGAAGCGTAACTATTGTGCTGGAACCGCAGTCCCTGGTTGTGCGCTACTGAGTCCAAATCACAGTCGCCCTCGGGCTTCAAAACATCCGAACCGTCACATCGTCCCTCGCTGCAGACGTAATTTATGCAGGATTGCTGTTCCTGTGCCCCAGGACACAGATCCGCGGTGCATTCTTCGGCACTGCACGTGCTGCACTGCCCTACATTGACCCGCTCGATAAAGTCCCGCTCGAGGTATAGCACCTTATCGTTTATCATCAATCGGCTCACACACCCACTGAATCCAACCGTTCGTAATTCGGGAACGTTGGCGATGAAGAAACGATCGGAGCGATGCTGCAATAGATGACCCTCGAATCCCAGCAGATATTGGCCGTCCAGTGCCATCAGTCCCTTGCCATCGTAGCTGCTTACCAGCACCGTATGCCACCGGGTAGGTTGTAGGTTCAGCTTGACGCTTCGGAAAACCTTTTCCAACTGACCAGGCGGAACAACTCGCAGCGTTAGCCGGCTCCGTTCGAGCAGCAATGAGAAGCTCCAGCTCTCCACGCCAGCTATTAAAGGCTTGTGGAACAGTATCCCATCCGAGTCGTTCGTTCGAAAGGTCATCTCGAAGCTGAACTGGCTGGACCTTCGGTTGTCCACGACCGCGTCATAAACGGCGTACGATACATTCGCGCCCTGTTGGAAGTGGATCGGAACTCGCGTCACGGTAAGCTGCAGTCCCGTTTCATGCATTACACCGTTGTCGCCCGTCACCTGACACCAATATTCGCCGGTATGCTGATAGCGCACATCACGATAGACAAGCGTTTCCTGGAACGGGGAGCAATAGGGAAGCAAATGTAAACACTTCAGCAGTCTGACATCCACTCTGCACCAACCCTTGCCTACATTCTCAATCAAAAATGTCCGTTCTCCGTTCTCCACCCTGTACCACCGGATCGTCTTGTGCGCCAGTCTAGCCGATCTTTTGCAGGAGAGTGTCACACTTTGTCCACAGCGCACGGTACGCATGCTTTGTTTTGTTCGTCCATTTCCAGCCATCCGTGAAGCTACGGCAAAATGTTCACCTTCCAATTCCATCCGAAGCGAATAGATGTCTTCCTCCTCATAGTCATCCACGCCTAGATCGGAATCTAAAACAAACAATAATGACAACATTGGACACCATACCGAGGCAAGTGGGCAGTATCCTTCTTACCCCATCTGTTGGAAACGAGAGGTGCAGCGGTGGTAGTGGTAGCTTGCAACAGCTCCTGCCGTGCAGCATCCACCTCAATGCCAATCCATTTGGCGTAGTATGGCACGTTCATAAACACAACGTAGCTAAACGAGTCGCAGTAGTTTGTACCTTCACGGATGCCCGAAAACGAAACCACTCCCCGGAGAAACCACCGATTCTCGCGGAAGATGTACATTCCACCACCACTGTCACCGTTGCATGGGCTTGTACCTGTAGGGTGAGCAACAAACAAAAAGGCAAACGGACACTCTTTTACTGTCTCTTGGGCCGAGCAGAGCCACAGGCAGTTTCCGCTAGATTAGATGAAGTGAAAATGGCAAGTAGCAAGTTGGTATTTATGTCAAGGTCGTGGTGGATTATATGAATCCCGAGATTAAGCGAGCACTACATTGCCGACGTAAGAAATTGGAATGCAAACGTTACCAGTTATCAGTGGGCTTTAGTTTGTGTGAGCGGAAGGTGATGAAAAGTATGAAGGAAAGGTTTAATGCCAAAAAGGCTATTTGAGCATATAAAATAAAATTTCTATGACATTTTGTCGTTTTAAATTACATTAAGAAAAGAGTTGATCAGAATAAGATTTTTATAAGTAAATTTGTGTCCTGTCTCTTTTTTAATATTTAGCACAGCCTTACTCCGTATTCGGTATAGACTTGCCTTAAAAACAATTCACTTAAGTATCAGTGATATAATTGTTAATCAAGTCCATGTGAGACTTGAACTCATGATGGGCATGTTGTTACGTCTTGAGGCTTGATGTCTACCACAATTTTAATCATACCCTGTTAATTATTGAGACTGTATATACTTATATGTTGAGCAGTAGAAAACACGGGAAACACCTTTGCTAGGTGAATAAATCGACATTAATAACCTCAATATAAATTTAAAAAAAATTAAATGGATTCTGACCAATATGATTAACATATGTTCATTCTTCAAAACATAAATAAATGCAGGGATTTTCCTGTTGTTGACCTCTGATCATGACCCATTTAAAAACGTGGAGCATCAAAAACAGCACAATCACACAAACTTAATCCAGTTCCTCTCTCCCCGCCAATTGTTTATGGCCGTTCCTACCGTTCAAAATTCCCGCGCAGTACATTCCGCTATAGATGAGCCGGCCGTAGAGGTCAGGGTTGCTTTCGACACAGTCCGTATAGCGTACTATCGGTAGCTCGGCCTTTAGCAGCTGGTCGGAGATGCGATTTTTCTCCGTGAGACCCCAGCCTACGACCGTTCCGTACACGTCCGCGAGATACTCAACCCATATCGATTCGGTCAGATCGAGGCAAACTGGTTGAATATAATTCGTAAACTGCACCGTACCGTTGAGCCGCAACAATGCCACGTCATGCTTGTGGGTGTTCGGCACAAATTTGGAGTGTGGTATGATCTTCTGCACCGTATACGTTTGCACCGCATTGCTGCCGTTCGCCGACAAACGGTGCATGCCCAGCCTGACACGCACCAGTTTTTCACTAATCTTATACCCCGTGTCACTATTGTACACGCAATGGCTTGCCGTAAGCACAAACAGCTCATTGATCAATGTGCATCCGCACTGGTAGTCGTTAAGATGAAACAATCCACCATGCCATGGCCAGTGACCCTCGTCGGCGACCCCGCCATCCGTGATTCGACTGCGCAAGGCTATTTTCGGTACGCCACACTTTTGCAAATCCAACCCTTCGCGTTGAATGGTACCGTCTGATTGGGGAACGCTTGCTGTTGGATACAGCAGAACACATAACAACAGTACCAATTGCCACAAAATATTCCACACTATGTTGTACATTATCATAGAACTAAGATCACAAAACACACGCAGGACTGATTTTACACAGCATTTGTCAGAAGCTTGCGCTCGAGTGCACGGAATACGGAGGACTGATGATAACCCATAGTCGATCGGCTCGGACCGGCTTATCATGGGCTAAACCAAATTTGCTCGATTTGGTCGAGCACGTTCAGCCCGAGTCGAGTCGAGTATTTGGGCACTTACAAGAACATCAAAAGATTGTCGAACAAGCTTGTACTAAAACGGTACGTCAATTAATTTTTTTTTAAATCTTTTCCTGAACTTCTTTTCAACGGAATATATATCACTATTTCTATGTTTAATTCTGCTATTTTTAAGATTATAAACCAATAACAATTTCACATTTAGGTTGAAAACAGTTTGCTATTGCATTCACACTAAAAACTTTATGTACATGCTAATTACAACTTTAAATTATTATTTTAAATAAATACTTTTGAAAAATTGAGTATCCCAACGATATGAAAAAAGTGTAAAAGTGTACCCAATGATGTGACAGTTAACGTTTAATGTAAAACTAAGATAGGCCCCTTTTATAATTTAAGCCAGAAAACTGAAATTTGAGCCTGTCAGTAGAGCAATGTTCATCATCCTGGTTGTATATATTTGACAGTTTCATTCTGCCACATTGGATTTCACATTCATTTCAGTGTATAAACAGAAATTAAGCCAGTCTCGTAGTACAGTCGTCAACTTGTACGACTTAACAACATGCCCGCCATGGGTTCAAGCTCCAAATGGACCGTGCCGCTATACGTAGGACTGACTATCCTGCTATGGAGGGGGATCAATAAGTCACTGAAAGCCAAGCCCACAAGTAAAGGTACAGACAGGCCTTGACCGACAACGGTTGTTGAGCCAAAAGAAGAAGAAGAAGAACCGAAATGCATTTTAAAATCGTTGTGTTTTGTTTTTTTTTCTGTTTGAAATGGATTATGGTACTTTCAATAAATTAAAATATAACGAATCAAATTGTTTTTAACACATTTTAACAATGTTTGAACTAAATATTAATGCTTCAGCAACACAATTTTTCATTCATCAACTTTCTTCATTGAGCCTGCGACAAACCGGCGTTTGTTTAGAGAAAGCAGGGCAAAATGGGCACGTTAAGCAGTTTAATGAATAGCTCTTAGGTAACTGTCTATGTTTTTGCGCATACATTGTGTAAGGCTGCAAATACACGAACCGAGATCGTCGCGGTACCGCGAAATTTGCGCCTTGTTTATAACAATTGTAGAGTAGTTGAGTTGTCAAATCATCCGCGTCTTCAATCGCGCCTGCTGATTCGCATATGTACCAACTTCGGTATTGCTAAGATTGTCGCGGTAGCGCGAACCTATTATTTTTACTTTTTCTGGGGCATTAGTTAAAGAAATCGAAAAGTGAGTTTTTTTTTATATTTTGCATAAACTACGTGACGTAAGTAATTTGATTAGCAAATTGATATTTCATCTTAGCACATTCAATCGTCCACCAGACCAGACCTCGTATGAGTTCATACACGAACCACGATTATCTCGCCTGTTCTGTCATATTTTATAACAAAATAGACAGTACAAGTCATATGCGTTTTTCTCGGTACCTTGAAAATCTCGGTTCGTCAATTTCCAGCTTAATGTTTTATCCCTATCTTTTGATTAGCTGTTCAGAGAGCCCTTCAAAATTCTCCAACGATGTATTCTTAAAATTAAAACACTTTTTTATATGTCTCAATCGACGAAATTGAATCTTTTTAGACTCTGTCTGTTAGCATAATTGTGTGGACAAATAATACACAATAGCCTCACCTAGCGCTATATGTCAAAATTATCTGCCCATTTTATTTTTCAATATTTTTATTTTTTTTTATGAAACATTATTTTATTTTTTTGTTCAATTAATAAAAATACATTCAATTGCCTTGATTTGTAAAGCCAAATTGTAAAGAAATATCATATTTTATCATTTATCATATAATCGTCCTCTTCTTCTTCTTCTTCTTCTTCTTATTCTTCTTCTTCTTCTTCTTCTTCTTCTTCTTCTTCTTATTCTTCTTCTTCTTCTTTGGCACAACAACCGCTGTGGGTCAAGGCCTGCCTGTACCCACTAATGAAGTGAGCTTGGCTTTCTGTGACTTTTTGTTACCATAGCAGGATAGTCAGTCCTACGTATGGGAGCACGGTCTATTCAGGACTTAAATCCATGATGACTATACCACCAGACCGGCCTCATTTTTTATAATAGATCTTATAAAACTTCCACACATCCATGTGACATTACTTAACGCTTAATTTCAAAGTGGTAAAAATTACATCAATATACTACGAAATCTTATTTTGTATTTTTCTTAGTTATTTTTCAACTACGGATTATAAATCTTACATTTTGTTAATACAACACTCCAATAAAACAATGCTTAAATAAACATTGCTTATTTTGCTCCGCATGCTTATTTTGCTCCGTTTAGCCTTACATATTTTTCACGCTGAAATAATCTAGGCTGAATATCTGAGCCTAATTTGGCGTGTGGTTTTGTATGGAATGTTGACATGATTTCAGTCGCCAAGTGCCAAACTCCATATAATAAGCTACCTAGGGTCGTGGAACCTCCCATTGTCTATAAGACCATTCATCCAACAATCAGCCACAGAGGTACTTACTTATACATTTTGTATCTTTTAATATATTATAATATTGTACGATTCCCCTGAACAAACATGAACTTTTACCTTTCGAAATAAAAGGGTCGGTGAGGCTATAAAATTGTAACTTTATTTAATCTTCCGTTCCACTTACTAGACTAATTAAGCTTTTTATTATTTACATATTGTTGTGTTACTAAGCAATGCGGCCTTTTTGGATCGTTCCTCATGAACAATAAAAAAAAAGTTGTGTTATGTTAAATGTGACATGATCATTACGACTCTGACAGGATCTGTAAGTACAGGGTTAGACAGGGAGTAGTTTTAAATTGATTGTAAGCATATATTTTAATATATGCTCCTGATGCAAGCAATTTTGAGTGATAATACGATAAAATGACTGTTTCTGTTATATCTTCAAAAAGGTACAAAAGCATTAACATGTTTAATGGAAAGGACGCACGTTTCTCTCTTGCATTTAAACTGTATATTAAAAATTAAATACGTAAAATCCATTTTACTATTACATTGAATTGAAAGGCAACCATGAGCCGCAGCAGTTCACAATATTTACGTTAAATAACAAAATTCCACCCAACTGACAAAACAGTTCATTCAATGCTAAGTTTGTTCACCACCACCACCACAGATTCAGTAAACGGTATTGCATGCAGATGAATATAAATCTTTGCTTTGTCTGCAGTGATCTCTTCTTTTCTTTTTCACTCGATATGTACGATGCTACGATGGGTGTTGCTTCTGCTAACTGTATGCAGATGATCCTCTTCCTTGCCAGCCACGAGACCAGAGCATGAACCGAGCAAAAACTTCAGCGTGGCATAATATTTACACTGAAAACATCTGATACCCTCGCCGCCACCGACTACTATACTCGTGGACTCGTGTGAGTTCTCGTGCCATTTTGCAACCACAGAACGGGAACTGCGAACGAGACGTAAAAGCAAAACGCTGTTTGCTTCCTCCCGGCAATACTGAATTCATGTGTGTGCGTGAGTGTGTGTGTATGCATGTACGGGGAAGAAAATAAATTTTTCACTCACCGGTAAATATAATCGATCTCTTCATCTACTGCCGATCTGTGCCCCCGCGGCCAAACCCAGAGCAGATGTGCTCGGCACACAAAACCGCCGTGCAGTGCACCCACGAATAGCATTCGTGCCTAAAATTAGATTAACGATGTGTTTTGCTTGCCCGTACTGGAGATCAATTTTTTACGACGACTTTACCTCACCGGATGCGCTACACCCGAGTGCCGAACTATTTTGCTGCGCTGGTTTTTAAGGCGGCGGAAGGAGCCGCTCTCTGAATATAGTTGAAATAAAACAACCCAGGGAGACGGGCACCTATCCCGCCGCATGGTGTATTATTTTATAGTCTTCCTGATGCACTAACCTGCTTGTTTTCGTATGACAAACATAAAATAGCTTACCATTTTCTTGTGTTGGATCCGCTGAGGACGAGAGCGTAAACGAAGCTGGAGAAAGCTTTGACAGCTTTAGACAAATTGACCTTTTGCCGGGAAAAGCTGTATCTTGGGATGCTAACCAATGTTTTGCCAAGATGTGTTTACTAGCGCTGTTGATTTCTGACCGTGGCATGGGTAGCACAAAGTAAACAAAGTTTGAGAGGTGTTGCTGGATGAAACCATATGGCATCATAATGTTTTGAAACTAGTATGTCTTCTGCAGGTGTTTGAAAACTTTGTACTTCAAATTTAGTTTACAGTTTGTGTTTTCCATATCGCGTTTAGGGTAAACGTACCTATAGTGGTGCTAGTACCAATAGTGATGGTATTGCACTAAAATTCGTCTCATACGATAAATTAACAGTAGTTAAATTATCTACGATAGTATGAAATGTTCTCTTGCCTTTTGCAAAGGATTTAAAAATGAAATGGGGCCATTCCGTTTCATAGTGGTCAAAAAATCCATTATTTTGTAAAAGGTATCAACATTTTTCCCAAATCCTTGGGCTTTCATAACGATACTCGATAACGTTCTAAATGACCACTTCTTCTTCTTCTTCTTCTTCTTTTGGCTCAACAACCGTTGCCGTTCAAGGCCTGCCTGTACCACACTACTTGTGGGTTTGGCTTTCAGTGACTTATTGATCCCCCCATAGCAGGATAGTCAGTCCTACGTATGGCGGCACGGTCCATTTGGGGCTTGAACCCATAACGGGCATGTTGTTAAGTCGTACGAGTTGACGACTGTACTATGAGACCGGCTATCTAAATGACCACAGAACTACGCAATTATCAGTTTTTTTTTTAATAATTGTTATCAAATGATATTGTTTTATTCTAATTCATTGGCTTTTGACCATATATACGTATTTTTAAGTGTTTTTTACGATAGTGCCATTATATATACATCAAACAGGCATGTTCCTATAGTGGTCGTAGTTCTAAAATCAATAAAAACAGGTAATTTTAGATTTTTTTCGACGACATTTTTGACATGTCGTACTGTTTTCATTAAAATAAGCAACAAAAACGAGTTTTCTGTAAGTAATTTACCAAAAAAAGGCCGAAATTCGCTTATTTCGCTGAGTGAAAAATCGACTTCAAATCAAGCAAACTCTTCTGGGTATGGGTTGACGACAGGTGTTATTCAGTACTTTAGTCAATATTTTCATCAACCAAATTCATACATTTTTACGATCAAATTACGAAAGAAATCATTATTATCGCTGTAATCCTTACTATTCATACGAAAACAGCTTCAAAACTAAGTTCCATTGATATTATACACTGTTTTTAAGGCATCTTTGTTTACCATTACTTAATACGACGACTATAGGAACCATACCACCATTATAGGTACAACGAAGCAGTTTCAAAAATATGTATTTTTTGTAAAATTTATGTGTTTTATGGTAAAAATGGTTGTGATTGCGAAGATAAAACATATTCCAACTGTTATGTGTTAATATATTCAGAAATTGTCCTTCCTGACACTTTAAATCCATTAAAATACATCTGTACCACCACAAATTGCACCACTATTGGTACAGTTACCCTAATTAGTACGCAGTACGATAAGTTATATATGTTATATATTTCAACTTATAAAAAATATCTATCCATCATCTTCTTCATAAACAATTCAAAGAAAACCATGTATTTTGTGACAACATATCGTTGAATTTTCTAGCCTTTATTTAATCGCGGTTACTAAAACAATGCTACACACCGCACCAGTCAAGCACCGTACTTTACATGCAAAAAAGAACTTGATTGCAGTGCCTCGTGCAGCTATATTTTCACTCATAGTTCCATTCTCCATATCAACTATCACCATGTCAACATAACAACACAGCGCAGATAATCATGATTTAGATACTGCCATGAACACCCATGATTGCCCCGAGCTACTGAATCAACAAAACAGGCAGCCATTGCCATTCGCCGGCAATATCACCCGTCAATAAGCATCAAGCTCACGAAGCATTAAAAGACTTCCGTGCTTCAGTGCGAATCTTGTGCTACGTTGGCAGTTTGCGCTCGGATGGCTAAGAGAGTCGGGTAATTTTGCTTCCACTAGTCGACTCTGTCGCCCGATAGAAGAAGGCTATTGCATTGTTTATTCTCATCATAAAACCATCTTCCCATAAATCCCTATTATGTCTCCCTGTAAGCTTCTGCCAGTGCTTAGTGACGATTCCGCAAACACGTTAAAAGAGCGAATGAGTATGACACTCAATAGCTTTTGTTCTAACGAGATGATAAAGTTGGGGTTTTGGTTTTCTGTCTATCTTTTTGCTACATCAGATAAATATTGTGTAGGTTGTATTCGCGTCTGAAGCGTACTATATCACTTGCTTGACATTTTTTTGTGACGAAGTAGAAAATTCGCAGCTCATATCCAAGAGAAAAGGAATCTACTACAAGGAGTTTATTAATACTAAGCAAAGCCGATCGTTCCATTGTAATCAGAACAAAAAACTCATTTCAGAATGGTTTTTTCTATAGAGACTTTGAGCCTATTGACTTCATTCGTCTCTTAATTCAGTATGGATTAGTTGGTAGTTGTTATATCACATTCCTCTATTGTCATCACTTCGTCATTAGAATGTACGTCCTTAATTTTCATTGCGTATGATTTCTTAAGATTGTTAATCAAATTTATGAAATATTCTATAATTATACCGTTAACAAGGATCTCGTAATACACGAGTTTAAAACATTATGAAAAGTATAAAAAATCGATTATCCATTCAGTTTATCATTAATTTAATAACAGTTTAGTTAATTCTGCTATTTGGCGATACGTCCAATGTGGACATGCCGGCCCATACATGTTTTGACATTCAACATTTTCAAACTATAAATGTTAAAAAAAAACATATTCAGTTTCTTGAATGAACTATGTTACAGCAATCGAACGCAATATGGAGATATTGTGTTTGCTTATATTACTATGCCACAAATATGAAATGACATCAAAACTATTGTGCATTTATAAATACATTAGAAAGACTATTTGAGTTGTTTATAGTATTTGAAACATAAACAAGAAAAAATATTTAAAAAACCCTTTTTCAAACAATATTTAAAGCAAAATAATACCAATGCGTGTGTTATACCAGATGGATAAATTCGTTACTTTTGGGCATATCCAAAAACCGTTAAACATTGAAGCTCCTTCACACTGCTCGAAGCGCAAACCCACCTTCCTACAGAACCTTGGGCAATCAACTATGTGGGATAAAGATTAATTTAAACATGATCCACTGGCGTCATCACGCTCGCAAGTCATGCGTTAAGGTACCGTAAACAAACGGTGGGATTAATGTAAATTCCTACGAAATTACGATCAAACTGTGCGTGATCAATACCATTAGCTACCAACTACTTCATTTGCAGACGCACCGAATACGCGTCAATCATTCCGCGAGCCCGTCGTTCCAGCTAACCGGGCCTGGGTCGACATTACCAACCGCTGGTGTATCTGCCTCACACATGTTACACACATTTCCTCGCCCTACTTGATTGATTTTCCCGGGAGACGGCTTGACAGAAACCTCCCGGGCCGGCACCGTAATAATATTGGGGCAATTTAATCATTTCCAGCTGCTGCCGCGCTACACACATGGTGCACGCGAAGGGGTCGTCTCCATTCGTGCATACATTCGATATCGTAAATGTTCCACAGGGATTCAGCAGTCCTGCATAAATCAAGTTTTATTCTAACCCGTTGCACGGTCACGACTAGCACTCGATAGCAGAACAAACACGCACACTCCACAACATACACAAAAATCAATCCTTACCACGGCATCGTGTCGAGTCAGAGACAATCAGGCAATCGTTTGCTCGGGGAATCCGCCAAGCTAATACGGGGAGCCGTTAAGCGATCGTTGCCATTATCATCACTGCCAATCATCATCATTTCCTGGCCGGGCTATATCCCATCACGGTACACCGTTGGTTATGGCACGGTAGAGAAAAGTACTCTGTGCGACGTGGTACCCCGGGCCGGAGCCATAATGTTATTACGAAAATGGCAATCCACACCCAAACCGAAGGAGGAAAGGATTATCGAATACATAAAAACTGCCAATAAGCTTCGTTTCACTTTCGCACAGCCAGTATCCTTTACCGGATAAAGACTTTGCGCCTTGCTTGGTCGCTGTTGCTTGAGTGTACTTGCTATAGGAAAAGCTGGAAAAGAAGCATAAGATATTTACTCCGTGTCTTTGCCATATGTGGCTTGGATTATGTTAAACAAGTTCAGATTCTCATGTTCCCTTTGGTTGGTATCGACGGAACAGACAAGCACCGATAGTGTGTAGATTAAGTACGGAGATAAAACGAAATTTTGATTGAAACACACATCACACAATATGCTTCGTTGCGAGTCTATGAAGCCATGAACATAAATCAGCGGATGTAGAGGATAGGGACTACTTCTCCTGCTCAATTTATGTAACAAATACATAAAAAATAGTAGTAATCGTGATAATTTGTTGCGCAATGTAATAAACAAGTCGTGTTCTAAATTTTTAATTATTATGCCATCTAAAAAGAGAATCTGAAATCATCTCAATGTTGTTTTTTTTCTGTACCTTTGCTAGTTTTAAATGAAATCTAAAAACAAAAACATTTGACATGTATATTTGAAAAGGTACATTTTTGTTGCACCTTTATACATTTCCACTATGGTACTTCACTTGTCTACTGCCCAACGATGGAGATTTGAAATGTACCGTTACATCCATGCCGCTGACCTCTTGCACATGGTTGGCATCCAATACTGTTTTCTAATTTTTCCAAGATCCGGCATAACTCCCCCGACTGTTTATGTAAACAATTCCTCCAATATCTATGGCACAGTGCCAAATTTTCCCATACCGACCTAAACGACCGTGAGATTGCGCTAGTATAAATTTATATAGGTCAGTCGTGTATGTAAGCTACTGCTCGCACACTATAATACTACACTGAGAGGCGATGAGTTTGGTTTCTTTCTTCTTTCTTTCAATGCAATTGCTGCCGTGGAGAGAAGAGAAAATTTCCATGGGATTTTTTTATTTACACCGAACCCAGGTGTAACTTCCATTAACAGTCTGGTTCAATATCAGAGCATTTTGCAGAGAAGATAAAAAACAAAGCAAACACATGTAAAGACATGCTGCAAGTGGTTGTGATATGGTCGGCTTCTGGAAAAGTTGAAAAAAGACGGCACAAACAAACGAACTCGGGAACAAATACGAAAAGTTCTATCAATTACCACCTGTTTGCTGCTAAATCCAAACATAGGACGGTTGAAGTGTTTCAACTTAATGGACAACACTGTTGCTTCCATTATCATCGGTTGATAATTTCCCGGTAAAACTTTTGAAAAGTTTCATTAGCAGTAACATGCTTGCTGTAATTGATTAATTTTTCGGTTTTAAGTGGACTTTACTCAAATTTTGAGTTTATTTTCAGTGGTGAGGGCGAGGGGGTGGAGTGTTTGAAATATAAATATAAATAATAGCAAAATATATGTATAAATAAATAAATAATTAAATTAAGTAATAAATTATCGGGGCCGGTCTCGTAGTACAGTCGTCAACTTGTACGACTTAACAACATGCCCGTCATGGGTTCAAGCCCCAAATGGACCGTGCCGCCATACGTAGGACTGACTATCCTGCTATGGGGGGATCAATAAGTCACTGAAAGCCAAACCCACAAGTTATGTGGTACAGGCAGGCCTTGACCGGCAACGGTTGTTGAGCCAAAAGAAAAAAAAAAATTATCATGCTCATTTTCAAGACTGTCATCTGGACGATGAACCATTCAACAAAGCAAAGGAATTTATAAACGTGTTGTAGGACTTATGGATCTATCGTTATGTCTTGCTAACAGATCTTGGAAATGAATGAAATATGTTGTACATATTTTCTATTATATGCATAAAGAACACCCGGCCTGTTTGATTGTATTTGTATCACAAAAACTGGAATGATTGAAGTTTCATTTAATTAAATTAATAGTCTAGTCTAGTTGTCCGGTCTTAAGTACAGTCGTCAACTCGTACTACTTAACAACATGCCCGTCATGGGTTCAAGTCCCAAATAGACCGTGCCATAAGTCCATAAGCAGAACTAGCTATCCTGCTATGGAGGGAATCAATAAGTCACCGAATGTCAAAGCCCACCAGTGATACAGGAGGTTGTTGACTGATAACGGTTTTTGTGCCAAATAATAAAAAAAGAAGAAAGTTGTGTCTATTATCCGGGGCTTTCGAGTCTAAACTTTTAATTTTAAAGCAGTGCGATGCCAAACGCATAATAATGGGTGTCTACCCATTTTAATAAAGTATATAACAGTGGTCAGTAAATTAAGTACTTTATGCTTCCAATTGCCTAAAATTCCTAATTCCTAATTCGTTAGGTTTCTCATTCAAACGTAAGATGGTAAAAGCCTCTTCCTTTTGGCAACAATGAAACGCTCGCGAAGTGACCGCTCGTTTATAATAAATATGTACAAAAAATGTATGCCATATATGAGTTTTAATTTGTAATTTTATTATATGTACCAATACTAATTATATGTACATACATTGTTTCAATACGGATCGTCGTTCTGTTAGAAAAATAATCAGTAATTCTGCTAAGTCTGTTTAAGCCGATATCATCCCGATTGAAACCTAAGGTATACTATTTTTTTACTAAAGAACTACTGTAGTATTTACAAAACTTTATAACTTCAAATTTTAACATTTTAATTAACATATTTTAAAATCAATCAAAGTCAAAAGCTATGACAACACATTTTTTTTATCGCTGTTCATTGAAATGCTCACACTTAACGTCACTGCTGCATTCATTTATCAAAAAGCATAATGAAACCCTTCTACCGCATTTTGCATCCTCTCTAACATTCAACGTCCCGTTATTTACACACCGTTTTAACTGTGATGAAAAATCCGCAATGCGCACAATTTAACCCTTCCAGTGAACCCCTAAATATGTAGTAATCCAGGAGCAAAATCATATTTTAAGCGTAACCAAATGACTCGGCGCGAAAAGGGAACGATCAAAGGAGGGCTAAAAACAACCCCACATAATACGTTTAAGCTCGACCTGTCACCAAAGCCACCCGAAAAGATGTATGGATAGTCCAATGCATAACGTTTATCCCTCCCATGCCAGCCGCAAATCTGACGTACAGTTTGTGCTTGGATTTTTTTAGCCCTTGGTTGTGCCGTCTTTAAATCATACTTTACTCTTTAACCTCACCATTCATCATTCTAGCACTATTTCTTTATCACTGCTACATTTTGTTTTCCTTCTCTCACAGTTTATATCGTACTTCCATTGCATGTGTGCGTGTGTAGTGTGAAAAAAATCTTTTTATTCATTACTTTTGCTTGTTGGCGTTCCAATAGCACATGCACCGCCATATCGACCGACTTGTATGCTCGTACAGAATCGATTACAGCACCGTACCTACTTGCTGAGTAAAAAAGCTTCCACTCGAGCAGTGTGATATAGTGCCATCGGGCACGTTTGTGCTATTTCCCGCAAGTCGGAATCATTTGCCTGTCAAATTTATTTGTTCATAACAAATTTATGAGCACATGTTTATTCCCCAAGTTGCGGCTTCAGAAAAGGGGTGGCATCAGATTTCCCAGCTTTGTCCATACGTGCTGCCATGGCGGATGAAAAAGGACGTAACACAAAAAAGGATGGAAAGTAACACACGATCCAACACAATCACAACTTAATTGCACGGTGCAAACACACGCGCTCGCAGAAGCTTCAAACTTCTTATGCTGCGTTGCAGAAACAAACAGCCGCAGGATGGGAATGAAAGGATGTAAAAAAGGGGAATTGATCGTAAAAGATGCCGGCACCGCGCCCCAGAGGCACTCGTGAACGAGTGATAAGCACTCGCAAAGAAGTGGCAAGCGCGAGGACGACGAAACGTATTCAATTCCCGCCGAACAGACACATCATCAGCCAAAAACCGAAAGCAGAGAATGAATTTTTAACGGCTGCTGTTTTCACACTCTACTCACCAACAGGGCTGATAGCAAAGGTTTTACTTCACTTACTTATAAACCGTCTCCGTTCTCTCCGATGAAGTTCTATCGCGATATGTTTGGGGTTGAACAGTTCAGCTGCAAAAACTACACGTTGCTTCTACTCAAATTTGGTGTGTTTACAGACTCTTTAAAATATAATCGTATATTCTTTGTGAAACAATAATGAAATATAACCAACTTCTATCGTTATTTTAACTATAAATTAAATTATGAATTGTAAAAATCATCAATTTTCAAGAACAGCACGGTAATTTATAATTATTATTTACGATTTAAATATTTTAAATTAAAACTTTATACTCTTCATATTTTAGATATTTTAGAACATAATGTACAATATGACTGCAGCAGCCATGGTAGCGTATCATCTGAGTGTACTCTTAACGTTAATCTGCAAAACGTTAATTAGTCAAACGTGTGAACAACCCTACACTTGATCACACTTTGAAATGCAAACTCAATGTCTTTGTGCTATGCACATCACACACACTCTCACACATTGATGGTTGATGCAATGCACACAAAGTGCATAATTGATGACTCGATTTCGGTACTGTTGAAGGTGAAGGCATCTTGTTACTCGAAGTCTCATGATGCTGAGCTGTTTGAAGGGCTTCTTAAGCTTCCTTTAAAAGTTGTTTTGCGATGATATTTTCTTTACTACAAGAAACCATGTTTATGTTAAGAAACCATATATTGTTTTTTTGGAAAAGGGTTTTCAACACATTTAGTACCATTTTCTAATAAAATGCTAAAATACTTTTTGTATAAATTTAATCTAACACAAATTGATCAAAAGATAGAAATAAATTATATAAATCCAATTAATATTTTAAGCCGTGTTTTTTTGTTTAAGCAGTGTTTTTTAAATTTATTTTCAAACGTGATGTCAACCGTTATTAACTTTGGACATAATTAGTATAAATTAATGTCCGTTAAATTTGTACATTAATCATCGAAATAGTAGTACAGTTCAAACCATTACCCTTTACCAGATGCCATAAATCGCGATCACAGCGATACGAAAGGAGGTGACCGGAAGGGATATGATTATAAATCACCCTAAATCAATCACATTGAAGCGTTGCTGGTACAACTATTTGTATTTATTTTGGCACCTCATTCATTTTCATTAAAATAAACACACCATACGGTCGGCGGAATTGAGGTGGCAAATGATTGAATGACTCGATGCGAATGCCATTATGTGACATTGGGAAAATGTTAGTATTTTATGATAGAATTTAGTTGCTTAAAATTACTTCATATTGTGAAAATGAACTCAAGCTAACATAACACTTTGCAGGATTAAAGATGAAAATGTACTTATTTAATATCGTAATGTTTAGTGTATTTAGAGCAATCAAGGAAATCTAATACGCTAACATGATCTATACAATTATGATATTTTTTCAAAGTCTTGATTGATAATTAAAACAAACAAATCGTGAACAATAGTCTTTTAATTTGGTTTAAATTTGATTAGTTATTGATCTAAACATTGACTTTCTCTTCTGTTTGGCGTAACGTCCTACGCAGACATGCGGGGCCTACACAGGCTTTCAAAACTTTTTCAGTACCACAAGTAGCCGGATATTACATCCTTGAAACGGGACGAGCCGTCAAATCTAGGCTTGAACCCACGACGGGCATGATGTTAAATCGTGTGAGTTGACGACTGCCCCACCGAACGAGCCCCTTATATTGGTTGACACTATAGTTTTTACAAAATGGATCGATGTTCTCTTTTACTTGTTTACAATCGACTTAACGCATCTGTTTTTGAATCGTACTCGTAACGTATTGAAATAAATTGAAATTCTCCATAACTGTAATAATTAAATAAAAAATATATAATATCTAAAAAAAGATCCGAAAAATTTAGAAATTATTATATTTTTAATTTAAGATTCTAATTTAATATTTGTGTTACGATTGTTCGAACGAACTAGGTTTTCAATTGTAAACGCGTGAAGTGGCAGGTCGTTAGCGGAAGATTAGTACAGGAAACACACATATAAGGGTGGACTTGACCGTTCTCTTGATCGTTGAACGCTAAACTATTCAGACGTGATTTTAAATCCTACGATACGTAATAAAGTTGAAGGCTTAATAAAATCAAAAAGTTTAAAGGGAGCCGCAACAATTTGCTTAAAACTGTAACAATCAATTGTATGAACAGTATGGTTTGTCTAACAACGTAAACTAAACTACTGTTTTTCAATATTTTTATCGCAATTATGTGTATCCTCATAGTAATAACATTCTTATTTTCATCCTTATCTTTGCAGGATGATGCAATCTTACAGTGTACAGACCGTAGAATAGCTTCCAACCGTCATCATTCTAAATCCGTTGATTTCCAACTAAAGTTAGTCAATGCTATAATGTAATGCAACGCTACCCAACTTTATCGATTTGCTTAAAGGTTTCAAACGTGAAAAAGATAAACGAAATGAATAAAACAACTGCGCTGAGCAAAATGAAGCACTGAAATTATTCGGTCATTAAGAGCTTCCGATGTGGCGCAACGAACTGTGGACAAAATACAAAAGAAAATTCACTCAGTCCAGCAGATAACCATTCTTAAGCCTCGTAAAATTATTGCACACCACTCGGTACAGCGGTCGGTACATTGGTAACAAATCTGGCAAGGTCAATCGTTTGTTTGTGACCTTCATCCGCCCTCGGCGAGGTAGCGGGCGGACGGCCCCTGTCCTGCAACGATGAAGGTGGACAAGGGCGTGTGTACCAACGGCACACTGGAGGATCTGAACAGGGCCATTCAGTTCGAGGCCGTCTTTTCGACGCTGGTCGAGAACAAGATACTGGCCATCAAGCGCGAGTGCGAGCTAAAGAAACGCCACAAAAAGTCGCGCCTCCTGCGGCGTATCCTTTTCGGGCGGAAGATATCAACGGGTGGAGCGGGCGGAAGCGGCTGTTGCCATCGGGAGGTTTCTGCTAGCAATAGCAATAGTAGCGATGGTGCAAACGCAGCCATCGAACCGTTATGTCCGGGTCATAATGGAACGGCAGGAAGCGTGGACCGTCAGCAGCGGGAAGGTCTCGATGCCGGTTGCTACACCTATGGGAGTGCGGTGCCGGAAGCGAGCCTTGGGGTGGAAAACTCCACGATTAGCGACGGAGTTGATGAGGTTATCGTCGAGATCGGCGACCTTTCGTCGCTGGTCGATGCCGATGGGAATGTGGTCGTGGCAACAACGAGTGTGGAACCGGCCGTGCTTGTCGAGGAGGGTAGTTCGCCGAAGGTGAGTGCGCCAAATCGAGCTTCTGGTGCGTCCCGGATATCCGCTGCCGAGTCGAGCTCAACGAAAAGTCCCGAATCGCTTGAAAATCGTAAAGGCAGTGGTCGTACGTCGGCTAACGCACCACGGAAGTCCTCCCTGCTGGAACCGGTTTCCATCGAGATCGAGCCCGAATCGGACCCACTCAGCGCTCACTACGATTTGGAAGATAGTGCTACAAATGTGTCGATCGAGCTGGATGGTGTTAGCGATGTGTCGGATATGCGGCGCAGCATTGCCTCGGAACCTATATCCATCATCAAGAACTCGACCCGATCGCGGTACGGATTGGGATCGTATCTGTCCGCCGGCAATGCCGTTGCCAACCGACTGCGCGTACTCGAAGCGAAATCGATCAGCGCCCAGAACAGCCCAATACTGCCACGCCAGAAGCCAACGGCCGAAGGACGCCACCTGACATTCAGTACGGCCACCTATCAGCAGCCAAAGTCATCGACCAAAGCGAGCGCCATCGACTGTGATACCTCGTTCGTGGTGGATCTCAGCCAGTCGGCTCGGGATCAGGAACAGCAACAGCAGCCACAGCAGCAGCAGCATCAGCACAACAACTCCACTGTGATAGGGAAGGACAAGCCGACCAGCCAGGTGGCTAGCGGCGGCAAAAAGTCAGCACTATTTCTAGGCGATAATAGCAGTAGTAGTAGCGCTAGTAAGAGAAACAAATTAACGCAACCCCATAACAGTAACCATTCTGCTGGTGCAGTGTCCATCGGTCGGGCCGCCCATTCCGCACAGCAACAGCAGCAGCAGCCGCAGCAGCAAGAGGCGCCGTCTTCGCCTCCACTCGGACTCATCGAAAGCTTTAACCAGCTGACGGCATCCAACCTACCTGTGATAGCATCTACCGCACGACATTCGCCACCGGTTAGTGATCTGGTGAAGCTGCAACAGCACCACCTTACCAATAATCGCCAGCAGCACCATCGGCCCTCATCACCATCGATCCTGCTCGACTCCCTCTGTCGGGGTGAAGCGCATCCGCCAGCCGATGGTCACTCACCCATCCCTTCCAGACGGGCTAGCAAAGGATCGGCTGCAGCTCCCATAGCTGGCGAAGGCGTCTCGGATGCAGTTTTGGGCATCTCCGCAGGTGTCATGCAACCCTTAACCGCAAACTTAGCTCAACCGAACCAGCAACAAACCCAGCGCAAGCAGCGTAGCTTTCTCAAACAATCCAGCTGCGACGTTGAGCTGCACTATCGGCCGAACGTTACTGGCACCAGGCGATCGAGCGCCAAGGAGCATCACAGCCATCGCAAGAGCAGTGCGTACGGTCACGGCGACGACTACTCTTCCTACATCATGGGCTATGACATCAACGAGAGTGACGAGGAGAAGCTCAACAAACGGAAGTACAGTAAGTATGACAGTAAAGTGTACTTGATGGCAGTAACGTGTGTAGTGTTCCAGACATGCTCACCATTTTGTGTAAAGTTACAAGCCCCCTTACCTCACTTGCAGTAGCTCCAAGTATCAATCCGATCAATCACCATTGCAGCTCTCGGCGCCACCGTACTCTCCTCTGCGTTGGTTTTCCTCTGTAGTAGCAGCACAATGCTCTGTAGAAGCACCCCTCCTTCACGTTTGCACGAACGTGTGTGTTCGCCTCCTTCATCCACCAACCACCAACCACCAGCAAAGTTGATGTCACTGGAACGGTCGATGTTCTCAAAGTAACTTTTCTACTCATCCTCCTGTTCTAGAATATCTGAAGCGATGCTCGGACCCGGTCATAGTGTTCCCGTCAACGAGCAGCGGAGCCGGAGCGGTCGGGAGCGGGGCCATCGGTGGCAGTGGCCTCCAACATTGCATCCTAAGCCGTCCTCCGAATCAACCACTGTAAGTATGATGCTAGTATTCGGATCCACCCCCGCTCGCAAAGTGGCCCTCGAAATCGACAGATGAATGTCAGTAGCTGGCAACACTTTAAGCAAACAAGACACTTATAAGGCATGTTTGTGTATCAATGTACGTAGCTTTAAACGGAATAACACTCTGGATTGTACCATCTAATGGCAAATTCATATTTTTTCTAGTAAATCTAAACAGATGTGGAATCACTTAGTAAAGTAGATATGTGTCACACCGTTTATGGATGCAAATATTATTTTTTTATAACTTGTATGCTAAATAGAAATGTACAATGCGATACAACGAAAACACTCCGATTGTATTTTTCTTGATGCTTTTTTCTGGTGAACTTTTAGCAACATCCTACGATGGCTAAAACTTTTAAAAGTTGACATTGAGAAACATGAAAATCGCTTTAAGCGCTCTTGTTTTGGCATATTTAATTAAATTTTAATCGATTCTCTGGATACAGCTTTCCTTGAATCAATTATTCAATGTTTTGGTTTTTCGTTAACAAATGGTTCTCGTTTTCTTATTTTAATATTTACCAAGTTATTGTTTGAGAACACTGTTTTCGCACATTATTGCACATTGTTATCGCACACTGTTATTGCACATTACAGCTCACAGTAGATGTCATTGGCGGGTGCTACTTACTGTTTTCGAAATGACAAAATTATTCAATGACTTTCATGAAATAAACATACTTTTATATTAAATAGTTTATTATATTAAATGCCTTATTTTTGTTACTCAAACACAGTTTTCAACTGTGAACTACACTTTTATACGTATGTATCATGTATTTTGAATCATATGAGCAGCATGTTAAATCTATAGTATACGTAAGGCAATTTCATTTAATCTAGAACTATAGATCAGGGGTCTCCAAACTACGGCAGCCGTATGCAGCCTTAAAAACCCTTTAAACCCGCCCGCGATGACTTCGTAAGAGCAATCCCGTGGTATAGCCGTACGGCTTAACATCATACCCGTGGTGGGTTCAATTGTCCGGCCTCCGTAGCAAGGACTGACTATTCAAGTGCGTGTGATAGTGAATAAGTCTCGAAATCCTTTACAGGCTTGCATGTCCACGTAGAAGATGACTTTGTAAAGTTAAAAAAGCAGATTGATTCAATATCCAGATTTATTTTTTACTTTTTTTAATAATATACTTGAGCTTCAATACAAGAAAGCTGTTGAAATTTAATATGGTTAGTTAGTACTTTCTTATCTAAAACAAGATTTAAACGTTCGCCAATCAGCTCATGGTAACGTAAAATGGCCCTCAATAACGATAGTTTTGAAGCACTGCGACCCGCAAACTGAAATGTTTCGAGAACCCTGGTCCCTATGAGGCAAGAAACTGCATAATCTATCAATTGATTAATTATTTTACAATTCTAATTCGCTCGCATCAGCAAAAAAATGCCTTTTCAATGTCAATTTCGTCTAAGAAAAACTTAAGATCCTTATTATAGGTAGAAGTATTCAGTATACAAGTTTTTATTGATTTGAATATGTTTGTTGAATGTACTCTGAATTATTATGTGGTGATTTGCAATGGGTTCAAATCATTCTCCTTCATCATTGTTTGAATAATTTAGCTAGCCCCACCATGTTTTTTTCTTAATGTTTAGAACTACCGTAGTTGAAAATATAGGAAAAAACCTCCGATCAAAGAACTATCTATTGATTATTGAACCAGATTATTGAAGAAAAAATTGTTATTTTTTATAGAACAGCAGGGCATGATAAAAGAAAACATTACTAAATTATTATACAAAACCATTTCAATTTTTTTTATTATTTTATTTAATACTAGCTGGCCCGGTAAACCTAGTTTTATCCCACATTTTATTAGTTGCCGATTAAGTATTTGAAGTTGCAAATATAGGTGTTTAAATTAACATTCAATTTTTTATTCATTTTGTTTGTTTTCATTGGTGTCATTGACGTTAATTACTCAAATAATATGTTTAAGAACATAATTTGGAACAGTAAAACAGTGTAGAATTACGTATATTGATTTATTTACATGCAAATAATTACATACTTGTCACACACATATAACTACTATGAATCTCTAATGCAAATCTCGAAGCGCTAATGAATGGACGATATTTTTGGTCAATCTGTCTTTAGCTAGTATGTATAGATTGGAAAGTTTACCCACGCGAGAACATGCCACATATAATTGTCCATGCGAAAAACACGATGTTCGTAAGTCTAAACCGCAAATAGACATCGTTTGACCTTGGGATTTATTAATTGTCATTGCAAAAGCCAGCTTGATTGGAAATTGCACGCGCTTAAACTCAGTTGTTGAATCAGTTGAGAACATTGGAATGCGTGGTAGTAGCACATTTTCATTAACAAATTTGCCATTTATAACTGTTGCTTCTATAATATTTTTCTTTAATTTTTTAATTACCAGTCGCGTGCCATTACACAAACGTGGTGGATTCAAGTTTCTTAGCAGTATAACTGGTGATCCAACTTTTAATCTGAGTACATGTGGAGCCATGCCTGGTAAATTTAAAGAGTTCAATAACTCTGTTGGATAATTAGCAGCTTCGTGGGAATCACAAACTGTATCAAATGATTTGTAGGAAACCAAATCACCAGGCAATGTTTCTTGTATTTGGAAGTTTAATTCTTCAACGTCGACATTTTTTACTGCAAGAATAGCTCTTTCTGCAAGCCACGATTGATGTACATATTGAGTTTGTAAATCGGGAAATATGCAATCTATGAGTGTCTGCTGGGAATCGACGACTGTACAAAAATTTGATGGCAATGTAATGCAACCAGTATCGCCATGGAAAGGAACTTTTCCGTTGCCAATATCTAACAATTGATCAGAGAAAGTCATAGCTGATGAATCCTGAAGTATTTCAACGCGCATGTTTTTGCTAAGCTGTAGCTTTTGAAAATTATGCCATAATGGCGTCAACTTCAAGCAAGCGTTGATCTCATCAGCATATGTTGATCGTGGAATCACTGGAAGTGTTTGCCTGAAATCACCCGATAGGAGTAGTAAAATACCTCCAAAGAGTTGATTGTTATTTCTTAAATCTTTGAGTGTTCTATTAAGTGCTTCCAATGAATTTTTGTGAGCCATAGTACATTCATCCCATATGATAATTTTACAGTTTTGCAGATCTTTGGCCATAGACGATTGTTTTTTTATATTGCACACTGCAGCTGGGTTATTATGAAAGTTCAACGGTAATTTAAATGCTGAATGCGCTGTTCTTCCTCCTTCTAAAAATGTTGCTGCAATTCCAGATGATGCAACGGCTAACGCGATATCATTATTAGATCATATTTTGGTAAGAATTAACGAAATTAGAAAAGTTTTTCCAGTGCCACCTGGGGCATCCAAGAAAAAGAGACCACCCTCTCCCTGTGATACTGCCAGCATGATTTGTTCGTAAATCATTGATTGTTCATCATTCAACAGTGGAACGTTGCGAGCAACAATGTCTTCCATTGCTGTAATATTGTATTGCAGTTCACGATTAACTTCAGTGTCCACTACATCAGATGCAGCTCGATTTGGTGAATTTAACCCAAAATGATGAAGGGATAAATTAGCAATGATAATACATAGATCTTGAATAGCGATCAATGCCTCATTATACATAGAATCGCTGTATGGCATCGTTAGGTCATTGTGGGACATCCTTATTCTATGCAGTATATCGTCAGTCATATAATCCTTGTAAGTTTCCCACAATGTGCTTGCTTGTACCGGAAAAGATGTAGTCAATACTATAGCAAAAAGAAGTCGTATCTGGGTTGCTGTACAATCAAGAGTAGCTTCAGCCATCATATCGTGCCAATGGTTTTCATTTTCCAGCAAGCCCAATGCAAGACATGCATCTTTATATGTTGAATGTTGTTGCCCATTTACTTTACGTATATTTTCAAACGATAAGGGGCCAATAACATTTATCAACAAAAGTCGTAAGTAGAAGCACTCTATCTGCTTTGGATTTATGGTATAAACACGGCCTAAGGTATTTAATTTAAACAGGCCAGGACATGCATCTACTGGTATGCCTTGTTTACGGGGCATCCATTGTTTTGTTTGATGCCATGTAAAAAACCGCGGTACTTCGGAATAGTGGAGAGTCCGAGCAAAGGCACCTAATACATCCGTACGGTTACATAGTTGAAAAAATGCAGTTAGTGTTGTTCTCGGTGGATTTGTAGCACGATCAATTGCATTTTCCTCAGAAAAAAAAACGCGTTGACCGTTTTCGAGATGGACGGCTAAGTGAACAACAGCCGGATACCGTTCATGAATTTGAAAACCAAATATACGCCAGACGGCTTCATTGGAACTAATGTATCGACCAATTTGATAGCCCGTTATTTCGTCGTTGGTAATTGATCCAGCAGTATTTACTTCAGTATTTTGAATATTGAATACGGTCACATCGGAACCTTTGTTGATGTATTTACAGATGTATTTGATGCTCTTCACCGAACTGCAGAATTCAACATTGATATGAGCGTTAAATGTTTTTGTTAAAAGTGGCGAATATGGCACAACCCATCGATTGTCAATATCAATGAATGAGTCTTGGTTGATTTTATGTGTGTAGGAAACGTTTTGTACATTTTCCTTCTGCCAAGCAAGGCGATAAAGAATTAAGAGCGCCGCATGGACCATGAATCATGTTAGTCGTAACAATATCAAAGAGTAGCTGATCTCTTGACGGATCGGGAATTTCCGCCGATATCAAGCTATCAATGTCTTCAGGACGTATTGTATCGACTAACCAAATTAAAATATGAGCATGAGGTAATCCTCGCTTTTGCCATTCAACTGAGTACATCCAGCAACGTGTAGGTCCAAATACATCCATTTTTGTTATTAGGTTCATTAAAGATTTCAATTTTTGCTTGAACACTCGTGCTGTTATATCATGACGGTGTGTTGCATTTTGTCCGGGCAATAGCAAACATGTAATCTCTTCCCACTTTGGATTACATGTAAAAGTGATCAATAAACATGGTCTTCCGTATTCCCGTACGAATGTCATTGCATCCTGTATATACTCTTGCATATGACGTGGACTAGCCACATACGATGATGGTAGAATAACATTATTACCAATATCGGCACTGTTTACATTGCTCATAATAGCGTCTCGCAAATGGATATATTCTTCTGCTCGCAGTTTCTTTTGATTGTGACGTAGATATCGTAGACTTTCGTTCTCTACCTTTGCATACATGTCAACAATAAATTGTTGGAATAGTTCACGACATCGAAGAATTAAGTTATCCTCGTTGCGTCTAACCATCAAACGATATGAATAAAAATCCATAGAGCTAACTTTTTTGTTTGTTTCGTTTCCTATAACAAAATGTATATAAAAAGAAACATACAGTTTGTAGAATAAAAATATGTTGCTGTTTTAGTAAGACATTACCTGTAATTGGATCCCGTTGTTTAATATTAATACAGTATCCGTTTTGCCCTTTCCAGAAGATGAGCCGATATTGGAGAGCATCATAGGAGCGATGTGTATCCGAAATGAACTCCAGATTGTTGTTCCTTCTTCGGATAACGATTGCTCGCGTAGACGTGCGGTCGCCGACAACGATTCCAGCAACGTCATTCATGACAGGTGCATTGAATCTACGCACACGTTCTCCGGATGGGGTTTTATCCGGATTAATGACAATAGCATAATTATCACTTGTTAATTCGTGCATATGTGATTTAAAAGAATTCAATAACACATTATGCTCATTCAAAAGGGCGTCCAATTCATAGACAATGCGTCTGGCACTGATCGAACTGAGGTTAGTGAAACTACAACGCGTATCTACACGATTGTTATCGTCACCACCCATGAAATAAAAATTTAGGGGTAGTATTTGGCATTGGTAATAACGACCCTACTTTGTGGTAAACTTGGCCTTTAATTTTAAATGTAAAATTGAATATTTAACCATTTGAAGAAGCGTTGGAAACTATTTCGGTCGCTCCAAAAGAGGTCATTTGGAAACACGATTTGAATTTTCGGATGGATTTCAGAAACATGGCAGAATCAGAATCTGTATCTGTAAGTAAACCTTTCAACGGTTCCGGTGGTGTCTCAAGTGATGGCAAATAAACTTTTCCAGAAGCGCAACACATTCCAGCTGGTTCATGTTTGAATTTAAGTGCATGGCAGAAGAGACATTCCTGATCCATGGAGCCTATTACAACTTTTGAATGGTTATAATATGCAATGTCAGGCTCGTATTGAAATGCAATTCGATGGAAGGAAGAATATGAAAAAGCTCGATGCTCTTGTTGTCGTTGTTGGTCATATGTTCTGCGGATGTTAGTTACGAACCGGCGCGTTTGTGCTCTTTCTAATCGTCGTTGTTGATTTCGCCCTATTTGATTGTGTTGTGACTGAAATGCGCGTAACTGTGACATTCCTTCACGCACACTTAAATTGTCACGATCTATTCGATCAGATGTTCTTTCAGCTCTGCTCCTTCTCATACTTGCTGCTGTATTCGTTATTCGTCCTATATTCCGCCTTGCTGGCATTGTTTACTATAAATCGCCAATTAATGAAAAACAGAATTGTAAAGAATAATGATATCAATAAAGGGATAGCAATGTTTTTTTGAAGGAACTTTATATTACCTACGTGTTTTTTCCGATATATCGATTAAAATTTTTATGTTGTTACAAAGTTATGATACTCAAATTGCACAAACAAAAGTATTAACGTGAGTTTGCTTCTAAGCTCTCAAATGTCACTTGTATGCATAGATAACTGCTACTCATTCAATAGCCCCATGTACACATACAGTGGCGCTCTGGCACCAATCAAACACGACATCGAACATGAAAAATGTATGGAATTTGACATGTTCGATTTGTTTGATATCAAATCGAACATATCAAATCCCATACATTTTGTATGTTCGATTGGTGCCAGAGCGCCGGGTAAGACCGCAGCCAGGCAGACCCAAAAAATACACCATAACGAAAAATGTTGTTTACACTTGCGAGTTCAACATCAGCAACCAAACATGTTTATGTTACAATTATTAAAGCAAGCATATTAGTTCGTTTTGGAACATCAAACATCAAATAGGACAAAGCAAAATAGCATGTATTTTTTAATTCATTATTCTCAAACTAAAGTACTACATCTCTATTTTGTCATTATGGATATTTGTGACAGCATCGTAAACCGCTAGGCATTTCACAGCGAGTGTAAACCACACCTTACACCGAGTGTAAACCGCGCTTCACACCGACTGTCAAAGTGCTGTATACAACAACAACAATCATGTCCTTTGTATGGGAGTTAGAAAATTGCTAATAAATTAAGTTTAGTGCAACTTCTGAAAATGATGTGAGTCTTAAAGCCGATTCTCATACCACCATAAGGTGTGTGCAAAGTTTCGTTGAAAATGATCCAGCCGTTTCGGAGGTTGCTCGCAACAAACACCGTGACACGAAATTTATATATATATATATATAGATAGATAGCATTTACTTTTTCCAAATACCATGCGTTGAATTACACAAAAAAAGATAACAACAATTATTTGTATGTTTTGGAAATTCTATCAGAGTAGATAATGTCATCTATGTTATAGGACTTGATAATTCAAAAGTGTCATATATGTTATAGGAATTGTTTAAAAGAAAGTTTAGTTTATGTATAAATATAAATTGATAAAATCGTTAAAACAATATTATTGAAAGCTACCGAGTACACATATCTTTAATATCCAACTGTTTTTTTAACTACATGATTTTCCTTTTTATGCTAGTACTGATGTGTTTAGTTTAAGTTTTTGATGCCAAAACTAGTATTTTTCAATATATTAACTCACAGTCAAGCACAAAACAACCCTGCCATAATCATTTTTTCAAATAACGACGATTTTGAAACCATAAGCATGAAATCTTGATATTAACATATCTGAAGAAAACATTACTAAATTAAAGCCACTCATGATCTTCGTCAAAAGGCTCTACACAAGGTACAAAAGTTCACTTTAATGTATGAAATGTATCCATTCTTAGGGTTCCGTTTCCATCAGGTAATATTAATCACAAGCACAAGGCAATAAATTACTTAAAATCACGTCCTCATTACAAGGCTAAGCGCTGTTACCACGTTAACACTATTTCCAACGAATGTGCTGATTCACGCACTTGCTCGCTAATTACAATCAGAACCAGATTAATTTGTGTGCTTCCTCTCATTGGGATAGATTGCGTTTAAGAGTAGCACCCAGTCCTGGCCCAGGACCTGTCATTAAAATCTCGAGCATTACTTGATACTAACAGTCTGTACCGACCTCGCACCATGTACCACTACTTCCGGTTATGTCAGTTTGTGATGATTCTTAATAAGTAAACTCCTTCAATTACCTGTTTGGTGGAAAGGTCGATGAGTTCAAAGGACTGTCAGATTTTATTCGCTCTCGCTCGATCATGGAACTACCGCGTGCATGCCTATATACCTAAGTGGGTCCATACGCATGAGATAGTATTATTGTGTCAGTTTTGAAGAAGGTCATGTACGAAGGCTACCGCCCGAACGTAAGCTTCGTTCTCTAGGTCCTTGCCCACCCGCTCACAAGCAGCCTTCAATAGTTGCCTGATTGTCTCTCACCGTTCACTCTTGTTATCTGTTTCTCTCAATGTTCCTCGCATGTACGCACCTGCCCGTTTGCCCGTCTGCCTTCCCGCTTGCTGCACCGATTACGGCACCGAACGTGGTTCCACACCAACCCAACCCATCACATCTGCGAGTAGTCAATTCCCCTACGACGAAGACTTCATGTACGATGTTTCACTGCAAATTGAATCCGAACGTCACGGGGAGCTGGATTCAATAGTGCCTGAGCATAGGAGAAAGCATAAACACAGGTAAGAATCGCGTCGAAATAACGACCCACATAAAGGGATCCCCGAAGTGTGGAGTGTGTGTTAGATGTGGTGGGCTGGTCCGGTCCTATTACGGCAAACCTACCGTGCCTTAAGAGAGCCACTGTACGTAGGCAATTCCACACCAAAGATCGATACAAGACGCAGAAACAGTAGCGAGTATGTTGCGTCTCCTTACAATACCTACTCTGGCGGGTACTTCACTCAAGAGACCGAATCTTGGGTCATGTTAGCAAACAAGGACTCCCTGGCGACTCTGACGTCAAGGTGGACCCTGTGGCGCTGTTGCTTCGTCCCCGGAGGGCTGCCACCGGTCCAACCGTAACCATTGTATTGTAAGCCGCTAGCATACTTTTACCCCGATTTACCATGTGCCACCGGTCCTCTTGGTGGCGAAACCCGATCGCTCGAGATGCTCTAATAAAAATGGCATAAGAATATCCCACCGCACCTTACCTGATGCTCTGCACCGACAGACGGGGGAAAAAAGAAACAAGCAAAATCAATTAACTTTTATCTCACGGTTCATTCTTTTCTTTTCACCTCTCCGGTATCCTTACTGTTTCATGCGTCGGCTCCTTTTTTGCGCTGCTGGGTCGATGGAAAAAATCCCGGAAGCAGACATCATCATCATCACCATCGACACTGTAAGAAGAAAAGACACAAGAAGCGCAAAATTCTGGTGCACGACCTCGACGACCAAAGCGTTAAGGTAAGCCATGCGGGATGGGTTATTGCTTTGTTTGCTACTTTTTCCACCATCGACCCAATGCCCAAGTCCTTAGAACGGGTTGCCTTGCACGGAAACGATGCTCAACCTTCGGCTGCTGACCGTGCGGAAGCGGATTTTACACCTTTTCTTGTGCAAACCTGTCACAGCCTGTCGGTACCTGTAGCACGAGCCTAATCCTTATGGCCTGTCATCAGCCGCGTCACGCGCACGTTAAGTTAACGCACAGGGACGTGCTATTTCCAGTGTGCTTAGGACGCGGGTGCTAACGGTAGCATTTGTTTCTCATTTCCCTCGCCCCCTCCACAGGTGATAGATCCGGACGATCTGCCGCAACGTGCCAGATGGACAATCATTGCGACCGCATGCCTATTACTGATTATGTGCCTACTATTAGTTGGAATCACACTGCGGATGGCTCCCATCATTGACGACATGGGTAAGTAGACGCGAACCGGGCCAGACGGGCAAACAAACGTGATAATTGCAGAGCATCATTTTCGTGATCCCGAGCGATGCAGAGAGCTGCCTGTTCACCATGGTGGCTTTCCTCCAACTGATGACGGAGCTTTTGCTGACGAAGGGAGAATTCACAGAAATCTCACAAGTGATTTTTCCCTCAATTGCAATATTGCTTCTCTTTGAGAGTGAATTCGAAACATATGAGAGTGGCAACAAAGCTCGACGTGGTTTGAGCATTGGTGCGCATGCGTAGAGAAATATTTCTCAAATCCTCTCACTGTATTTCAGATTCAGAGATAAACTCTTTCAACTATCTCTATCAAGAGCAGTTACGAAGGGGAAGTTGTCATTCATATGAGCAATCTTCCGTACAATTATGTTCAGATCAAAATGTGAGATTGCAGAGCGCAGACTATAGGAAATTACTTCAGTTAGGAGAAAATGGGAGTAGTTCTCTCGCAATAGAACATCACAATTTTTTTTCTAATTACACCAATTTCGATACAGTGTAATAAAAGTTTTTTCAAGTTTTATGTTTAGTGTCGTCAATGCGACGAACGGACACAGACGTGTATGCGATTATTATGCACAGTAATGGAGACGCATGGTCGTATAATGCCCTATAGTGGAGCAGCCTGGTCATTTATAGTTCAACAACATTTTTAGCGTTTTCATCCTATTTTTCCTTTTCATACATTTCAGTAAAGTACAAAAGATCTTTTAAGAAAATTAGGAGAAATGCAAAACAAAATTAATACCAAGAGTTTTATTAGTAACAAAAGAGGCTGAAGACGTTTAAGATGTTGAATGGAATTAAACCCAAAGTGGGGCAACTTAAGGTTCCATCTGCATCGGATCGTTTGGCACTTATTTCCCTAGTCAATTTTGGATGATTTTACATTTTTAAATAATTTCTAAACCGGCGTGTATTTTTTTGTGACTAAATATATCTATATTTTGATTAAAAAATTTAATGTAAATTATGTCATTGATTGAATGCTAGGAGTCAAAAACGAAATAGTAACTCCTTTGTATGGTTTGCTACAATAAACAAAGCAGTCGTCGAAATTATTATTTTAAGTAAATATAGCCTGCCATATTTGAGGACGGCCCCGTGATACAATCGTCAATTCATACTACTCAATAACATCCCCGTTATGGGTTCAAGTCTAGATTGGACCATCCCCCGTAGCAAGGACTGACTATCCGGCTGCGTATATGTCTCGAAAGCCTGTATATGCCGGCTTGTAGAACTTTACGCCAGATAGAAGAATGAGACGTTTGCCTTGCTTTGCTTTGATATATTTAATATGATCATAATAAATCACAAGTAAGCAGTTCAATAAAACATCAGTGAACAGCTAAATAGATAATAGATAAAAGATCTTTGCATAATATTTAAATTTGTACCACATTTAACTAATAAGTCTGTATCTTTATGATATAGTCATAAAAAAGAGCTATAAGTCTCGTTGAAGCGATATTGAATGATATTCAAAATGATGGCTCGTTATTTAACTGAACAATTTTATTCTAAATAAATCGTGTTCAATAACCTAAACTAAAGTTTCAATGAATCCCATAAAAACAAAAAAATACAATCAGAAACATAAGATTCCATTTCTTATCATTCAACCAAAATATTTCGATCATGCATCAAAGTTTGCGACAGCCGTATCTCTTCCGTCGACAGCATCGTCGGTTTAAATCGACACCCCACATATTATCATCTAAAGCTATCAAAATACCTTAGCAATGTCTACACCTCGTTTTCATTGGTTGCACACCGTCTCCCCTGGTTACGTTCTGTAGCGCTGCTGACTGTTAAGGTAATTTGCAATACGGTAGCAACATAAAATACGACCCGGCGTCATCGCAATAATCGAAAGCGCACGAGCAGCAACGGAATTTCGGTATCGTTTAATCTTCGAATTCTATCCCCAGGAGGCAAATAGCTAAAGTAAATATTAATAACAAAAAACCAGCGACGCAAGCAGCAACGTACACCCGAGAAACCACTTTTCCAATTTCCTGTTGACCTGGAACGTCTTGCCATACCATCTGCCAGTAACGGGAAACCTTAACCGACACCGCATCATGTGGAGCACTCTCTCGCTTTCTCTGCACTCAAGCAATGTTACCTTCCAAACAAACACACATACACATATCGCTAGCAATAGTGGTAGAAAGACGATAACACGTCAAGCGCCCGTCACATTATTTGGGAAAGCCGGCGATACGCGCTTCGCGAGGAAATCCAACGACACGTCCATTTTTGGTGCGACGGTCAGTCAAACCCCTCGGTGAATAATGCTTTCATCTTTCCTACATTAATTCATCGGATGTAGACGTAAGCAAATAAAAGCAATTTAATGGCACTTTGTTCTCCGTGTTGGCGCTAAAGTCTCCCCAGTGCTTGCACGCCGCAGGAAAGCGGCTCAGCATGGGGCGCCTCCCTGAAGGGCGCTTCCCCGATTCACAGAGGGATGGAAAGTTTCGCAGCGCATCCGTTGTAGTGGTGCTATGAAAGCTGGGATGGGCTGTGTGTATGCACGCTTTGTTGACCAGCCCAACCGAGACAGTCACCGTCATCCCAGATCTATCTTCATTAAGCAATACGCACATGCTTTTTGTGTGCGCGCACAATCATATTACGTTTTGTATGCCCACCCGCATAACGCCCGGTAAACGGACTTCCCCGACACCCACGCACCAGATTGGACGCTCATCCATCTTTAAATGGAGAAACAGTGAGCTTCGTCCGCACGATGAAAGCACCGAAATGAAGAGAAATGCTCCAAACTGCTCTGCAAATCAGTAAAACCTTTTACATTGGCCCATTTTGGCGGAAGTTTGCTGAGCATGTGTCAACTGTTGATGGTAAGAGTGGTACAACACTACACCAAACTGCCACCACACTAAAAGATGCTACTTCATTTCAACTAACAAACCACTTCATATTCCACTGCCTACGTACTAGTGGTGAGGCAGTAGAAAACCAGAATAAATATTCACAAGCAACAGTTTGCTACGGTTCAATCGGACCCTGCTTGAAGAGGAGTGTCCCATCTCCACTCCCAGTACAAGGAAAGGTAAGAGGCAGTGCAAAAACCACTGGAAGTGGTATTTGCTTCACCGCGTGAACTGCGTTACACCCACCGGCTGCCCATTTTCTTGAGTTTGTTGCGTTGTTTTCTTTCGCAAATGGTTTATCGCGAAAGGAAACAACAGGACACAGCCAAGCTACACCCAGCCAGTGGGTTGGAAACGAGTGTGTGTGTGTGAGAGAGAGAGAGACAGTGTGGACTAAAAAAACAAAACCATGCGAGGTATCAGCTCCATATCGGACCACCTCCCTGCCTAGTCCAAGCCAGCTCTCCAGCAGAGACCATCAAATCCAGCGAATCCCTTAGCAACCCCTTGGCAGAGCGCAGTACCTCGGAGCCAACCGTGATTTCACGTCCTACACTCCCCCAAGGATTTCAACCAGGAACAGCTTAGAAGTTAAGAAAAATAAAACAAACCTCCTGCGGTACTACCGACGGTGGTCCTACCCTTGATCGACCACCTGTTTGAGCTTAGTGGATTCTTTCTCTTTCGCCTTCGATTTCTTTGCATCACTCTTCTTCGCTCATTTTTTACCATCATTTGAAATGGTCTGAAACCCTGAAGTAAGGGAGGAAAATACTTGGTAAAAAAAATCACCACTGCGTCGGAAGAGTTCGAGTGGCAGATCGTTACCAGGAGTGCGAATAAAGTGCTGCCCATTTGTGCACGGCCAAAGAGAAGCTTGTTGGCTCTTCGCACTTTGCTAGCGGCTAATAATCTTCTGCAATTTATGCGATAGAATTGAGTTTTATCTTCCTTTGTGGCAGTGTCCCATTGCCGACAGACGGGAATTTATGCATCAAAATGGCAATGTAAACCAGATTTCTTGTGGGTAATTGAATTGTGTGCAGTGGGTTTTAGAGTTGGCACTATAAAATGAAAAAAAGTTTAATCGTTTATTAATTATTGTCTTCAATTATGTTGACTTAATACGACTGTCAATAGACTTAATAGACTGTCACACTAATAAAATACTATTAAAGGGCAATTTCAAATTAATTCTACCGATACATGTAATCCCGTGGTAGGAGTCACAAATTATCCTTTGAGTTTAGTAATAAATATAATATAACAATTAATAACTTACTATTTATGTTAACAACTGCCCGCAATAAATGTTATTTTATACAGATGCGCGGGTTACTGTACGACCAGACAAAGTTCCATTCCTTTCCCGACCGATCCCGAAAGCACAGAACTAAAAATCTTTACCAAAATAAACATGTCAACCTTTTCGTCACATATTGCAGCAAGATTCCCTTTCCTAAGTTCACATTCTACCAGACATTGGGCGGTAAAGTTTGCGTGCAGTGTAAAATCAAATAGAAAGAAAATATTCTTTAAAAACTCAACAAAGAAGAACCATCCATTCTGAATACCACCGAAAAGAGGAAGGCACTGCAAACGTTTTGAAAAATTTCTGCTTTACCAGCATTCAAGCAGCATCAAGAATTTTTGCATACCTGGCGAAGAAAGAATGACGGAGAAATTCTCTCAGATCCCGAACGGAATAACGAAGCACAAGCACACGAAGCCTGCGATACACTTTTTTACAAAATTTCCATTCAAATGCAGAGCTTTTTTGAGCCAATGAAACCATCTTCGAATGGCGAAATAATTAAAGTCTGCCTCTATGTCTAATATTTTTCCTACACGGGTCTACTATCTGGGGATGTGTATTAGTACAAAAAAAAGCTGTAGATACATTGGATAAATTCAGTACATTCTAGGTGTCACGTGCTGGTAGGACAGTTTTCTAAAATTAAACAAGATTTCAATTAGTATACTATGCTTTTATCGTATTTCATAACAGTAACAGAGTTGCACCATGGGCCAAAATCCTACTGTAGTCTTAAAAAACATAGTGAGAACTTAATTTTACATTTTCGTGACGAAATGCAAGATAAAGTCACGGTTGCTTATGGTGCAACTTAAAATGTATTGTGAAAAATTCTATCCTAACTAGATTTTAATTAGATATCCTCCTCTGTCTTTGGTGTTAGCTTTAGTGTTAACGGTTTATTCTTCTCCTCAATATTATGCCATACTTATCCTAAAGTTAAGTTATGTAAAACTACAAACTTATGATGATTTATTTTGGTTATAGGAGTGCTATTTTTATATTAGTAAAATTCTACAATTTCTACATTATTACATTAAGGAAACATTGACTAGAAACGCTGAACCCATCAGTTTGTTGAATGAAAATGTCCATTACTCGCCTATCCTGTTTTGTTCATTTATCCGATATAGGATTTTTTTAGATGGGATATGAAACTTTTTGTTGGTATCCTAAATTATTATATCACTTCTCATTTTAAAGTACTCAAAATTATTACAAACCGAAGCATACTAATACGATTTGAATACCTTATCAAGTCTACTTATTTGTAGTCCAATTAAAAAAAGTAATTGACCAAATATTCATTAAATTAATAAAGTATTCATACCAGCGACCGTTTTTACATTGAGCGGATCAATGTACAATTCCACAGAGAAAACTCCACTCCACTGGAACAAAAAAATAGCTGTCACTAGCTAGACCAAACAAATTTCAAATTGAACCTTCAGACCTATAGCAGAATTGTTCGACCTTTTCTATATTTCATCAATTTTGCATTAAAAGCTCCATTGAATTTGCCTTTTGCCCCGGGCTCAGCTCTACAACGGTATCGCATCAATCGCATCAATCACAATGCTCCTCCACCACCATCTTCCAGGGTGTTGCGGAAACTCATCGAAAACAGAAAAACCTAATAAACCTAATAATGCTATCATTGTGTAACGGAGCGAGCATGTCATGAGGTTCCGCTTTTGCATGGTAGGGATAAACTGGTGGCTCCGTATGAATACGCTTGCTTGTTTTACCCCAAAAGAAGTAGGAAGGCGAAAGGAAGTAAACTGATCGCAGTCAGTTTTGACCGTTTTCGGAGACAAGTTCAAAAAATTCCCAACAACTGAACGCGTATACGCATTTGTAAATTCCATTCGTCAAAGAAATCCATATCTACCGGTGGCGGATGTAACTTAATTATCTCTACCGGTTTTTACTTCCTGCCACCCGCTTTTTATCCGTATTTAATTGCATTTTATGTCCAATCATTCTTACTATCGTTTTGTTTTCTCTCCTTTACAGGTAAGTGAGCACATTGTTTGACTTAACTGTGATGGTATAGTGTAGTGCAATAATTTGGTAAGTTTTATGCTGTGCGTAATTGTAAAAGTATTATATTACTTTAAAATATTCCTTGCTCTAGAATCAAAATTTGAAGCTATTTGCGGCAAACTTGTTGTGATTTTTTGTTTGTCCTAGAAGTATCCCAACTCCTCATCATTCAAATGAAATGATTTGAAGCAACCGGAAATCTTTATATAGAAAGCACATATTATTTTCCTCGTTTCCTCGATGACTCCGGATCTGTGTGACCTTCAAACACTAGTCGATTTAAGGCAAGCCATGGAGAAATACATCCATCGTTAAATGAACCAACCATCAGATAGATGCTATAGTATCAAACATCAAACATTTCCGTTCACATGGCTGGCTTTCTGATTTTACGTCCAACCGTTCTCCACCAGCACACCTTCACATGTTTCGTGATGATTAAAACATAATGAAGCAACAAGTTGCACCTGCTCGCCCATACACGCACGCTCAAATCTCACCAAGCAAAAGCTAAATTTTGTATCCTTTACACGTGATGCCTGCCGGCGGTACACTGTGCTTGGGCTCATATTACCTGGGGCGTGGGTAGGATCACGCGATGGGAAGAAACTGTCTGTTCCAAAAAGGTCTGAGCCAAAGCTTATGCATGACCGAAACCATCGAACAAAAACAGAACCATAGAAACCTACTTTCAGCTGTTCGATGCTGCTAGACTCGAACACCTGGGCAGTACTCACCTGGGCAGCTCAACTCGTATAACCCGTGTCGGTGATGGGGAAGATTCAAGTGGCCTCTTCTAAAAATATACAAACCTTCCCCTTAAACACAGCACAGTGGCTTATGTGCGTTGGTGTGATCGTGTTTTCCTGCGTTGTGATTGTGTACATTCTCCGAAGGTATTATGTATGATGTGGAAAGAATCATAAAGAATCAGAATAGTGTAAATAGTGGCACTATCAGAAAAGATGTTTGAGATAGTTGTGTAATTTAATTTGGTAAATTTCACCTTGAATATCATTTCTTCACGCTGTAGCAAGTGTTTATAAGGAATCGTAAAGATTTTGTCAAATAATTTCATGATTTTTTTTAATTATCTAAGTCATGAATACTTTGAAGCGAAGTCTTTTGAAATGCGGTTGCCGTTAGTTACAAAGGAAAAGAAGTATTTTTTTAATAAATAGCTACGCTCAGTATTGACTGGCTAGAAAGCCAAAGGTGTCATTCCACACAGAATGAAGCAAGGGGGTTCAAATGGGTAACCCATTTGAAACATAACATCAATTATTAATATCATTTTTACTATTATCTTAACACTAGTATAAAAAGTGTACTTAACTTGTTTATTTTTGTGTGCAGTTATTTCATAATGTAGGAAAACAAAGTAGTAAATCTAAGACAATTTTAATTACAATTACAATTACAATTTTAACGTACTCTGTTCATGATAATTGTGACATTTTTTTTTAATTCATACATAAGTTGTGCAAGATGTTCGAATTATTTTTAAATCTGAGTGGAACACAATAAAAAAAATGCAAGTCATTCATCATTAGACAAGTTTTACCATTTCAACTTTGACATCCCACGCAGTAAGTAGGCAACAAACCTATTAAGCATTCTTTCCATTTGCTGCTTGCCATGTTAAGACATTCAATTTTTGTCAATCCCGACAACATACGTCAGCAGTCAACATCTACCGTACCTTTCGTCCGTTTCACACCAGCCAAGAATTTCCCTAAGAGAATGATAGTCAATCAAGAACAAAAACATTCCGCACACAGCGGCTATGTTGCGTAAGTTTCACGATCTCTAGCACAGGGAAAGGTTCGGCCAGGTTGACACGAATTTGCATTATCCGGGTATTGGGTCGTTATGGAGCACAAGAAGCGCGCCACAAAGCACATTCATGCATGCTGATGAGGCGTTAGGCAAACAACCTCGATGTTATTGTGATCGCTAACGCATACATGATGAGACCGATGATCGTGCAAGCATTCGACAACCGTTCTGTGCGCATATGGCACATTATTAACACTTACAAGTGAAACCGGTTTCTTTATCCGTAGTATTTCTCATTTTCATTTCGTTCTCACTTTCATGTTCTATCATTATGAAACAATTGTGGATTATTGAAAACTAATACTCTTATTATCTTGACAATAACATTTTGAAGGTCAATTTCTGAAGCCAAATATCTCGATTTACAATAAATCATCGTTTACGTGAAAAAATTCTACATTGTCAAAACAATTAATGAGTAAAAATACATCACCTTTCAAAAAATGACAATATTTTGCAAACAAATGCTTGGCTTTTATTAAGAAAATGGACTTAACCTTGCTGGTAATATTTAATTATTATAATATATCTTACGGATGTTACGTATGGAAGGACAGTCCAGGAGCGAGTCAATTCACGTCCGATCTAGAGAAAGCTAGTGCAACCAAAAAAAAGCTGAAGCTAATTTAAACAGTCATGTCCCTCACATCGAATGAACATTGTGGACCTCTGACTCGACAAAAGCCACGGCTTTTTGCCATTAGCATTTCGCACCAAACTCGCCAGAATCTGTTCAGAATACAAGAATGACTTGAAAGTCCAAACGCCATGAACAGCACCGAACAGAGAAATGATGCTGGCAGGCAGCATAAAATAGTTGACAAATTTAATTTAGCACTAAACTAACTTTTGAGTTTACCACTGCACAGAAAGTCGCTTACTTGGTTCGCTCGCGATAGATAGTCGTCGGTACCAGCTGTTACCACTGTAGTATAAGAAATGTGTGACGACCACCAGACAAGCACACGGTTTTTGCCACCGATGGCGGTAGGAACAATGCTACTACCAATACCCTTCCCGTCATTGCAAGCTGTGCTCAATTGCCCAAGCAATTTCGAGTAAAGTAACTCTGACTGAACCGAAAGAAGAAAGCGCCCAAACACCTAATGAAGATGAAAGTACAGTTTAATGAATTTAATTCTATTTATTCGCTCAAGGTGTTTCTCCCAGCGGAGAAGGATTAACCTTTTCGACTCTCGGTCTAGTTTTTTTTCTTCCGAGTTTGTAAGCTAGGGTTTGGGAATGGGAGGACGTGTAAGAAACTGGATCAGCTGTACCCAGCACTTCCTTTGCCGCGCTAGAGATTTGATTTGAAATATGAGCGTCTTGTGAAAAAAATCCGTTTTCTTTCTAGTTGATGCAGGAAAAACTTTTCTCGACAAAAGATGCTAAGGCATTCATTCAGGTTTCTTGCGGATCTGGCACGAAAACGCAACACGAATTCGAGGCAGTTAACGCATGCAAACGAAACTTGAACCAAGATCACATTTTCTAAAAATCGATATTGCTACAGATATCAACAAGAATGTGCAGATCGACAAAAACTTGCTAAGCGAAATAGTTCCCAGGCAGATGATAGTACGCGATCAGCTACCGGAAGTGGTGTTGTGAAATATGAAATGCTAAGCACACTTCCGCCCACCGGCAAACAGCAGCATCGGAATAGTATCTCTCGAAGCCAGCGTAGTACTCGACGAAGGAAAACTTAAACCGACGTATGGTAAGTGTTGCGGCGCTTCCTACCTTTTCACGGATTGAGAAGCTGCTGCATCCATCCGGCCGATCTTACAACCCAAGTCCTGCCGCTAAGTCCTCGCGGTTCCGCTGGCCTTACAATACCTCCGCACCATTTCAGATGGACGAAAAGTTTCCGAAAAACCCAACCAGGTGAATTTGCAACACGAACCAAAATCCGGAATGGCATGCAGACAAGCGTATTGCCCTTCGCTTTTGTGTGTATGCCACTCTACCTCACTCTGAGTTATCTAACCAACCGCCGTGCCTGCTGCTGCTGCCTTCCCAGGCCTTGCAAACTACCCCAAGTCTCCACCGACCTGGGAAGGACGGAAATGAAGCGGAAAGAAAATGGTACTGGAAGCGGTCGTGCACAAAGAAAACCCATCCCAGAAACCGGGACACCGGAGGAAATCGTGACTTTTGTAAGGTTGCCCCAAAATCTCCCCGCTCCCCTCTCTATCTCTCGCTCTGTTTCCCTGTGAACGGATCCTCCAAACGCTTCTTCCCTGGGCACCCAAGCGCCAGCCAGGGCTCGAGAAACGCGCGCGTTTTTCGCACCACGTGGGAATTGTTAAGTTTTGATATGGCGGGCTCGAGCCAGGGCAGGGCGGACGGGCGAGCGGACGATTGAGTTTCTGGGCGTACCAGAACTCGTGTGGAAAGAATGCAAGACGGAAATCTTCGTGGAAGATTATCGTAACATGGCATTTCGGACGTTTTCTGTTCAGAAGTTAAGTCAACCCAAAACCATGGGAAAAAGGCACTAACACTAAAAGTGCAATATCATCGCTAGGAAATCGCCTTTCAAGAATCGTATTTCGGGCTCTCTTTTATTTCGATATTTATTTTCTGTTCGAATAACTTTGGTAAAGAGTGTTTGTCGGACGCGTTATTCGTGCAAAATAAATATGTTTGTTTTTTTTCGTATGTATGCATTCAAGGTCAACTACTGATGTTTTGCTATTCACGTATATATTATTTGCAAGATGAATGTATTGTGCTTCTCATTTTGTAAATCACTGCAAAACGAATCCGACCAATCTGGTTGTACCGACGATCACGAACCACAAACCATAATTACTGCTCCGTGTGCGAAGAAAGCTCGTGTCCCACAGGACCACTCGCTCTGCTCTAATCACGCAACGGCCCCGGCTGCTCGCTCAAGCAGTCACAGGTGCCATGGGACCATTAATCATCGAGAAGGAATCAAATTTACATAATTTGCTTCCCGCACACAGTCTCGCACACCGAATCTTTTCGGCAAATATTTGCGACTGTCGTTTGCCGGCAATTTCTTCCAACAAGTTTCTCTGACCAATCCCGCCCGGAATTGTCTGCGTAAGTAGAAACTGATACGAACGATTCACCGCCCAGCCAGCCAGCTAGCACACCCAGCTTCGTTGTGCTGAGCGAATAGAACAGAGTTGAGCAGTTTCGCCGATAAGCGTTACCTAAGTACCTCGGTGAGGTGCAAATCGCTATCCTGGGAAAATTAAAACAAGACAAAAAAATCAAACTCACAGACCCACAAGCAATGAAGACGGGGAGTCTTGTTTGTTCCCATTTGAGCTTCCGACACGAATGAAGAAGGTAACGATTCGGGCGTGGAGCGGTAAAATGCACTGATTTTCAACTGATTGACCCACGTGTCAAGTTCATCGGCGAAAAACAGCACGCAGTCGGCTGCTGTTCGGCTGAAACCGTCCCGACCTGGCTCCCAGCTTGGGCCTCAAAATCCGAACCAAAACGTCCGCCCATCCCACCGGAACCTCACCGCTCACTCCACACCAAGAAGTGCCGTTGGAAGTCAGGTCGGGCGCGCACAGTTTATGTAATCACAATTCGCCACTCACGCCGCCGGTGTGGGCACTCGCGACTTTCAACCGGTTTCATATCCTCCTTCTCCACTCCACTCACGTCTTCCAGTGAAATCGTTCAGGCCAGGCCAGGCTAGATAGATTTGCACCGGCTGTGTTTGGCAGAAAGCCAGTCACGTGAGAAGCCACTCAGGGAAAGGGCCACAACGAACTGGGTGTGTGTTTGAGTTCCACATTGGAGCACACCGTTTGGATCAGTTGGGGCAGTGCACGAACTCCGGAACCTTCTACCTTACCCGTCGGCTTGTGAGCAAATGGCAAATTGTTGCATTCGCCATTGTACCCCCGCTGTCGCCACCACGCCATTGCACACACCTGTTACGCCCGTGCTTTAAGTCTTTGGCCCGATCCGGGCCAGGCGGGCCAAAAACAAACGTGCCTAGCGACTCTCACTGTGAGCAGCGATTCTCGCAGCTTTCTTGTGCCTGTTGGCCCATCCATCAATATGGACGGAGGAAGTGGCAAGGCTGCGAAGCATGCCCACGTTCGATGGGAGATGGCAGATGAAGCCACTTTATAACGACTGCTAATACCATTTAAACGGTGGAACTTCAAAATTGTGTTCAATTCAAACATAGTTGCTAGCATTCCTTTGCGGTACAAGCATTGTGGAGGTTTTACCTTTTTGCATTTTGCCTCTGGTGATGGTGCTACTGCTAAATACGACAGATGCGAAGAGAGGAGAGACACAACAAAAAGCATCACCCTCAACATAGCTTCATTTCCCAAGAACTGTCTAAAACAATGAAGGTCATTGAAATTCCTCAGCATTGTGCTCAATTGTTATTTTAAGAAGCATTGCTGTCTCATTTAGTTGTAATTCTAAATGCAAAGCACATTCCAACAGGGCAAAACAGACAACGCCCTCCGAAATGAACTGGAATTTGAAATGATGAATATTTCAAACTCAAAAAACAACCTCATTTAGAACATTTCTATTTCTTCTTACGCCAAATACCGTTATGAAAAATTACTATTTTTATAACACTTTTAAAGATACTTAATAATACGTACTGTATATATTATTCATTATATAAGATAAAATTATGACCCTATCAATTTCATTTCTGTTTATATTCGTTCAATTATTACTAGTATTATTTTACTTAGTTTAAAATCATTACGGTTTCGACCATAGTGATTATTTTGATTACTCTCAATATAATTATAACTATTAATATTATTATTATTATTAGTATTATTATTATTATGATTGTTATTATTATTATTAATTTTATTTTTATTATTGATGTTATTATTATTTTTGTTATAATGATTAATTTTATTATTATTTAAATTTATTATTATTATGATGATGATGATTATAATAATAATAATAATAATAATTATTATTATTATTATTATTATTATTATTATTATTATTATTATTATTATTATTATTATTATTATTATTATTATTATTATTATTATTATTATTATTATTATTATTATTATTATTATTATTATTATTATTATTATTATATTATTATTATTATTATTATTATTATTATTATTATTATTATTATTATTATTATTATTATTATTATTATTATTATTATTATTATTATTATATTATTATATTAATATTATATATTATTATTATTATTATTATTATATTATTATTATTTTAAATTATTATTTTAATTATTATTATTATTATTACTATTAATATTATTATTATTATTATTATTATTATTATTATTATTATTATTATTATTATTATTATTATTATTATTATTATTATTATTATTATTATTATTATTATTATTTTCATAACTATTATTAAGACTCTTTTTTCTTTTATCAATTCCTTTTTATTTAATTGCCACGAATATTCTTTTTTTCTCTAAAAGTTTATGCCTGTCCAAACAATCCCATAATTTTTATTTATGAATTCAGTTCAATTTATTAAACACGTCTGCGTGTACATTTCCTCGAATTACACATCCTTTTCGCGTTCGCATTACGCATTACGCATTGCAACCGTATTACATGGATCCCATTAAAAGTCTCAAAGCCTCCATAGATCATTATTTGAATCGTCCACATCGATATACACAACCATTGTGAACAATCATTACGAACAATCACTTTTAATACCCATAAAAGTTCAGACGAAATGTTTCATCCTAACGCTTTTACTCCTTCCTAAATGTTTCGATGGAAGAAACTGATATCATTAAAAAAATGACCACACCACAAAAAAAGGAACATTTGTCTTCGGAACACACCCACTTTTGCGAACGCATCATGCGATAAAGCGTGGTGACCTTTTTCTTCCTCCATGCAAGATTCCCTTTGCTTCACTCACGGCAAGTGCGGTAAAGGATACTTGATGCCAAGTACTGTACCATGTACTGGGCGCCTCCATAAAATTAAAACACCTCTCAACCGCTTTGTTTCGTATCGCATCGTCGGAATTACGACGGGAGGGGCAACACAATCGGCAACACAAAAGTAATAACCAATTAAACAGTATGACAGGAGTGTATCCTGACCGGGTTTTAATCACCGTATTAATCGCTGAAATGTTGTGACAATGATTTATTCTTGAAAGCTTAGTCCCCTCGTCAGTTGAATATGCGCGTTTTAATCAGCTAGTAACAATATACTTTTTCATTATTTAAATATTTGTGGTAAGAACATCGTCACGTTGTTACAAA